>NW_027185860.1:6874751-6977029 GCF_028583685.1 Petaurus breviceps papuanus
GATAGATAGATAGATAGATAGATAGATAGATAGATAGATAGATAGATGAATCAATGTATCAATAGTTGTAGTGAAATCTTGGAAGATCTCTATGAACTGATATAGGTGAATTGAACAGAACCAGGATAATAAAATATACAATGACAACAGTATTATAATGAAAAAGAAGAGTATTTGAAGAAATTCAGAAAATTAATGAGGTAAATGATATCAATAATTTATCTATGATTTAGAAAATATTTGTGAATGTTCCTTGTGGATAAGATTAATGTTATTAAACATTCTTTCCTTTCACAAGAAATGACCTTAGTGCCTTGCTGCTCATCTCAAGGCACTTATGGGTGATCCTCATCACTCTTCAAGAGATATGCCATTCAGGAAATCGCCCTCCTTTTTATAGAAAACTGGATTCTCAATTGCTCAAATTCGATTTCCATGATACAACTTAAAATGTGTCCAGTGCCCAATAAGTCAATCACTAGTTAGAAGGCACAATTCTCAGGTGGTGCTTCCAAGGAAGTCTTCTCTTCTGCAACCAGAGGTAAAGAGTTCAAAAATAATTTTATCAGGGGACTCTCTTTTCAGGTTTCATGTATGAACACTTCCTGTTGCAATGATCTTCTTCACCACTGCACTCCTCTGCTGACATTCTGTAGACTCAGGAAGTCAAGTCTTTGACGTAGTATAGAAGAAGGTATTGCTGTTAGCTGTATATATTCCCATGTATGATGTGCATTATAAGTGCAAATTAAATATGATCACAGAGGGAAGGTACTGGCAGTGGGATGAGGCAAGGTCTTTTGAAGAAGTTGGGATTTGAACTGAGTCTTGAGTGAATCCACATTCAGGTAAGGACAGAGAGCATTTCAGACATGGACAACTTATGAAAAGACAAGATTAGAGACAAAGTATTATGTCCAAGACACCTCATTTTTAATAGTGTAGATGTCTTGTAAAGTACAAGAAGACTGGGAAGATGAAAAGGGATGAGGCTGTAAAAGAATGAAAAAGACAAATGAAGGATTTTATATTTGATCCTAATGGGTGCAGTGGAGCCAACTGATTTTCTTTTTTTTTTTTTTGATGTTCAATAAATTTATTGTCTTAATCTGAAAATATTCATAGAAAATTACAGCTTTTAATATTTTAACTATCAGCAGCATGTTTCTGGGCTTTGAGGAAACTCTCCTTCTTCTGAGGAACCCGATCTTTCTTCTGGGCAAGGGACATTTTGGGACAGTTCCATATTTTCGTTTTAACTTCTCTCTTGGATTTGTTTTTGAACACTGGATTCTTCATTATACCAGTGTGAGTTTTCTTGTACATTTCCTCCATCATGACAGCAGTTATGTTGTTCTTTATGTGCTGTGACAATTGCTTTTTACACTCATCTTCATCTTCTTCCACATTTTGGCCCATGATGCGTTTACAATGTACTTCAGCATTGAATTCCTTGCTTTCTGAATCATACCCAGGGAAGCGTTTGCTACTGTGAGGAATAAATGGACCACCATCCACAGCTCCCTTAAGGGCCCCAAAGACTTTGTTTCCAGTGGTCGTTCTGGTAAGACCTGCATCCAGGTAGCATGTAAAAGCACCAGTCTGAACACAGATGCTTTCCACATTGTACTCATCTCCAGTAACTTCCACCTGACCTTCATAGATTTTGTCCATGTCAAATCTGTTAAGAAGCCTGTGGGGCAGCAGCAGGCCTGTGCAGTAAATGACAGCATAATTTGTCAGGCCAACCTTCACACCATTCTTTGGTAATTGATGGACATAAGCTGCACAGACAATCATATCCCCTTCTACACAGGCATAAGCAGTCTGGCAGATGATGTCTCTGTTGGTGACCTGGACGATCATGAGGTATTTTGGGATGTTATACTTGTTCTTACCCTGGATCACTAGATGTTTCCATGCATAATAATCTGTTTTCCCCTCTCACCTTCTCAGGAACTTCACTTGGTACCGTTTGAAGTAGGCCTTATTCTTTACAACTTAAAAAAAAAAACCCATCCTACTGAACGAGACTGACACCCTTGGAACAGACCTTCAGGCGTCGCAGGCACCAATGGATTTTCTTTTAGACAGGTTACCTTGACAGACGGGTGTGTTAGGGGAACTGATTTGACAGCTGCTTAGGGGATCAATTAGATTCAGGAGAAACTTGAGACACTGAGACTGACCAACAAGAATACTTCTTGTGTAGTCCAGGTATGAGATGATGAAGGCTTGAACAACAGCAGCATTCAAGTGATTAGTGAGGATTTCTATGCTACAGATTGCGTGAAGTTAGGAACAAAAAGGTGGAATATGGAGATGAAAGAAAGCAAAGTTTGAGAGAACAGATTATTGGAAGGATTTTCCCCTTGCCCATGACAAGAAAACTGAGGAATAAAGAGAGTTTGAAAGGAAAGGTAATGAACACCTTTTTTTTTTTATTTTTCCTTTGGGGAATAGTACATTTGAAGGGTGGAGCCAAGATGCCAGTGTAGAAGCAGGAAAACTCCCTCCTATCCCCCCATAACCACCTAAAATACCTATATAAATTACTCTAAAAAACTTTAGGGCTACAGTACCCACAAAGTGATAGATAGAAACAAAAGTCCCACTGAAGACAGTCCAGCATTCTGGCAAGAAGGGGCCAGCACAGAATGCTGGAAGCAGAGCCCAGCTCCACCTGCATCCATGGTTTTAGCTTAAGGGCCACCAGACCATCTACAACTAGAAGGCGAGTAGATCACCAGCAGCTGTGGCAATTTCCATGGTTATCAACCCATAAATGGCAAAGGAAAAGCAGTCACTGTGGACTTTGTTGGAACAGGGAGTCGAGGAGTTCTGTCCAGCCTTTGCCTCTAGAGGGAAAAGTAGCTGAGGCATGGAGGTAGCCATATGGCTGCCTCAGAGATACGGGACAGCAGATAATAGGGAAACCAAGCAGCCACTCACAGGGGTAATCACACTTCTTTTAACCTGTTGCATGTGGATTGCTGTCTAGGGTGGAAGTCCTGGGGTGTATGACCAGTGAGCCAGGGTGTGTGGAGGCTTGAGAGATGGAAGCCCACTAATAGCTCCAGCAGCTGAGAAAACCCCAGCAATTGGGGAGAAAGCTCTCCTCTGTGGAAGCAGAGGTCTACTTTGCAAAAAGCTCTAAAGTCAAGTAATTTAGTGGCACTATAAGCAACCAAAGAAAGGAAATCAAGCACAGCAATACAACTTTAGACTCCTATTTTAGGGACAAAAAGGATCAAAGCATGGAACAGGAAGAAGACAATGAAGTCAGACCTCCCATACCAAAAATTCCAAGAAAAATATGAACTGGTTACAGGCCATAGAGGAAATTATGAAGGATGTTGAAAACCAAATAAAAGAAGTGGAGGGAAAATTGGGAAGAGAAATGAAAATGATGCAAGAAAATCATGAGAGTCAACCATCTGATTGAAGAAAATAACACCTTAAAAATAGACTAAATCAAATGCAAAAGAGACTCAAAAAGGCAATGAGAAAAAGAATTCCTTAAAGAGCCGAATTTGTCTGAAGGAAAAAGAATCTCAAAAGCTCACTGAAGAGAATAATTCCTTCACAATTAGATTGGAGAAAATGCAAGCTAATGACTTTATGAGAAATAAAGATACTATTAAACAGATACAAACAAATGAAAAAAAATAGGTAATGTGAAATATCTCATTGGAAAAACCACTGAGCTTGAAAATAGATCCAGGAGAGATAATTTAAAAAATTATTGTAGTACCTGAAAGCAATGATCCAAAAAGAAACTAGAAATCATCCTTCAAGAAATTATCCAGGAAAATTGCCCTAATGTTTTCGAACCAGAGGGCAAAAGAGAAGTTCAAAGAATACACAGATAACCCTTTGAAAAAGATCTCTAAAACAAAACTCCTAGGATTATTATCCCCAGGTTCTAGACTTCACAGATCAAGGAGAAAATAGTACAAGCAGCCAAGAAAAAACATTTTGAATATAGTGGAAACACAATCAGGACATCAGAGCACCCTGGCAGCTTATACACTGAGGGATCAGAGGGCTTGGAAAATGATATTCCAGAGAATCTGGGATTAAAACCAAGAATCACCTTCCCAGAGAAACTGAGTATCATGTTTCAAGGGAAAAAAATGGTTATTCAATGAAATAGAAAACTTTCAAGCATTCATTATGAAAAAAAGCCAGAGTTAAATAGAAAACTTGATATTCAGATACAAGAAGTGAAAGAAGCATGAGAAGTTAAACATGGAAAAGAAATCATAAGGAATTTATCAAAGTTAAACTATTTATATTCCCACATGGAAAAACAATAATAGTAACTTATGAAACTTTTCTCCCTATGAGAATAGTTGACAGGAATAAAATGTGTGTGTGTGTGTGTATATATGTGTGTGTGTGTGTGTGTGTGTGTGTGTATTATATATATATACACACACATAAAATTTAATTTAAAAAAAGAAATAATAATGCCTCAAAAAGCACAATTTTCCAAATGGAAAATGAGGTCCAAAAGCTCACTGAAGAAAATAATTAATTAAAAATTAAAATGGAGGGGTGGTTAGGTGGCACAGTGAATAGAACACGAGCTCTGGATTCAGGAGGATCTAAGTTCAAATCTGGCCTCAGATATTTAACACATACCAGCCATGTGACATTGGGCAAGTCACTTAATTCCAATTTCCCTGCCCTCCCCACTTCAAAACTAAAAAAATAAAATAAAATGAAGCAAATGGAAGCTAATGACTTTATGAGAAATCAAAAAATTAAAAAAATAATCTATAAAAATGAAAAAAAATTGAAGCTGATGTGAAATATCTCCATGGAAAAATCACTGATCTGGGACATGAATCCAGGAGAGGTAACTTAAAAATTATTAGACTTTCTGAAAGCAATGATCAAACAGGAGTCTATACATCAACTTTCCAGAAATTATCAAGAAAGAATTACCCATATTGTGGAACCAGAGAGATGTAAATAGAAAAAAAATCAATTGATCACCTCTTGAAAGAGATCCCAAAAGGCAAACTCCTAGGAATATTACAGCCAAATTCCAGAGTTACCATGTCAAGGAGAAAATATTGCAAGAAGTCAGAATAAAACAATTCTAACATTATGGAAACACATTCAGCATAACATAAACTTTAGCAGTTTTTATATTAATGGATCAGAGGGCTTAGAAAATGATATTCCACAGGTCAAAGAATTTAGGATTAAAACCAAGAGTCACCTAGCAAGCAAAACTGAGTATAATCATTCAAGGGGAAAAATAAAATCCCAAGAAATAGAGTACTTTCAACTCTTGTTGATGAAAAGACAAGAGCTGAATAGAAAATTTGACTTTTAAATACAAGATTCAAAAGAATTATGGAAAGGTAAATAGGATAAAGAAATAATAAGGGACTTATTAAAGTATAATTACATTCCTATGTGGAAAACTTATATTTGTAGCTCATGAGACCTTTCTCAGTTTTAGGATATTGGAGGGAATACACACATGCACATACACATTCACATGCAGACACACACACTACACCCACATGCATGCATATATAAATAAACATATACATATATGTTTGTATATATGTGCGTTTATACATACAAACATACACACAGAGGACACAGGTTGATTTTAATATGGAGGGATGATATTTAAAAATAAATTATCATTGAGAGAAGAGTGTACTGATAGAAGGAGAGAGGGAGAGTTGAAATTGTCTCACATAAAAGAGATAAGTAAAAGCTTTTATGATGAGGTGAAGGGGGTGGCGGTGAGGTGAAAGGGAATGAGTGAACCTTGCTCCCCTTAGATTTGGCTGAAGAGGGAATAACACACACTCAGCTGGGTATGGGAATCTCTCTTACCCTACAGCACAGTAGGGGAAAGGTAATGAGAGAGAAGGAAAATGATAGAGAAGAGGGCAAATGGGAAGAAGGGTAATCAGAAACAAACATTTTTGAGGTGGGACAGGGTCAAAGGAAATATTATAATAAAAATGGGCCAGGATAAGGTGGATGGAGATATAGTTAGTCTTTCACCACATGTCAATTATGAAAGTGTTTTGTGTGATTACACATGTATAACCTACATCAAATTGGTTGCCTTCACAGTGAGATTAGGTCAAGAGAGAGGAAGGGAGAGAATGTGGAACTCAAAGTTTTAAAAATGAATGTTAAAAATTGTTTTTAAATGAAGCTGTCAAATAAGATATGCAAGCAATGGGGTGTAGAAATATATCTTCTCCTACAGGAAAATAGAAGGGAAGGAGATAACACAAGAGGGAGGGTGTTGTCAGAAGAGAGGGCAGATTGTTGGAAGGGATAATCAGAATGCAAAGCATAATGAATTAGAGGGAGGGGAGATGGTGAGAAACCTGGAACTCAAAATACTGGTGAATAAAATGTTGAAAATTAAAAAAATATATATATATATTTTCAACTTTAAGTATCTTCTGAAAATAATGGCCACAATGACCAAATACATAGTAAGTATGACATATAAGACCCATTCAATGGATTAAGGAATATTTTACATGTGGTGGCGGACAATTAGAGGGGACATGATAGCTACATTAAGCAACTTTAAAGAGGGAAAAAAATTTTGGAAGAGATATTAGACTGGTTTTAATTGCCTCCACAGGGTAGAAATGGGAAAAACTGGTAGAAATTGAAAAGGTAAATGATATAAAAAAGAAAAATGTTTCTAGGAATTTAGGTTTACTCCAATGGTATGGGGAGTCTTGAGAAGTTGTGAATTCTCATATATTGAAACCTTCAAAACAGTTATTGGAATATACCAAAAGACTTAGCTCTTTAGATAGTGTTTAGACTAGATGGTTTCTGAGATGAATGAATTAATAATTGATCAAGCTTACTATCATGTATCAGAAACTCCGGTATGCTGACACATGACCAAAATAAACAGTTTCTTCCATTGTAGAGCTTGCATTTTTCAAAAGGGATCATATTTCCATTCTAATTCAAATCCTGTGGCTATAGTATTAGTAATATTAATAATTATTATAATTTATATGACACCTACTATGCTACAGGCATTATGAGTACTGTAATAATAAAAAAATTAAAATTTATATAACACTGATTATGTTCTAGGCATTGTGCTAAACTTTCTATAATTATTATCTCATTTGATCATCAGAACAACTTTGGGAGGTAGTTATTATTATCTCTGTATTATAGACGAGGAAACTGAGGTAGACAGCATTAAAAAAATTTGTAAATTGTTCAAGGTCATATTGATAATAAGTGTCTGAGACAGGATTTAAACTCAGTTCTTCCTAACTCTGGTCCTGGCACTATAGCAAATATAACACCTACCTGCCTCCACCTTTCTTAAAAAAGCAAGGTCTACCTGTAATCAAAAATCATTATGGTAATAGGCCACCTTGAAAAATATACTTTTTCAATGAAATTTTAATACCTATGTCTAAGAAATTTTGAGTTGTATATTGATATATCATTTGGGCATCATATTTATCTTTGACACACACATTCTGAATATTTACATAATCACAGGTATAGTCATTTACTTTCAGAGTATTTTCAATTTCTTGAGTTATATGAGAAAAATCAAAGACCTTTGTCCTACCAAAAGAAGAAAACATAAACACCAGATGAGGATCATTTTTATCTTAAAATGGTTTTAAAAGGGTTCTTTTCTGGTAAAATTTTACATACTTAAGAATATCTCTATTTACAATTGCCAAAAAATAAGAACTAGTAATGAAAATGTAAATATCTTTCAATAGTTACATGTTTTTTTTATAATAGCCAAAATAATCAAGAATACTCTGTCTCTTTCTCTCTCTGTCTCTCTCTCTCTCTCTCTCTTTCTCTCTCTGTCTGTCTCTTTGTCTCTCTCTATCTCTGTCTCTCTGTCTTTGTCTCTCTCTGTCCACCTCTCTCCCCACTCCCCTCCCCTCTCTATCATTCTCCATCCCTCCCACTCTCCCACTCCATCTCTCTCTAAAGTACTGAGTACATTTTTGCAATGGCAAAATGACTTTAAACTTAGAAAACTCTTGGGCCACTTTCACAGGTAGACAGAGGGATTGACTCTTAGAACTTTTAGCCATTAAAGGTTATTAGGTTTCCTCTGTATAATTTAGGTCAAATGTAGCTTTTGCCACATCCTAAGTACTCATATTAAATATTCATACTTCTATTAGGAAGGAATTGATTATCATATTAGCAAAATTATAACTTTATATATTCCAAATTGTAATACACGTGACCACTTCTGAGAATTATTTCTTTTTACACCAAACACGACTTGGTTTATGGCTTGCTTATTCCACTTAAGGTTCAACAATCCTCTGATTTTCAAAATATAAAATGTTTAAAATACTTTAGTTTCTATTAGGAACACATGCATAAAAATTAGAAAACAACTTTCTTCCTTTAGCATAAGAATTCTCTTATTATTTTGTTTAGACATGACTATATACTGTAGAACAATTTTTATCCCACCAACAACCTATATTCAACTTCTTAACAATCTATACTTACAATAATAGCCTTGTACATCTGATTGATGTCAATCACAAGCATGGCCTGTTTTCTTCTGTCCCATTTATGAAAGTTCAACTCAAAAGTCACCTATTTCATAAAATCTTCCAGGAAAACCCCTACAAGTGATGTCATTTTCTCCCCGCAAAATTTTTACAGAATACAGTTTTGCACCTAATACACCTACTATAAGATATGTTTGAGTTATCAGTGAATCTTATTCAGTGAATATCTTGTATCAGTGAATCTTACAAGGAATCTTATTCCTTGAAACTGACATGAATATAGTGAGCATATTTCGACTTGCATCTATACCAGTAATTAATACAAAGCTCTGCACATAAGAACTTAATACAAATGTCTGTGGAAATGAAATTAAATTAATTAAATAATAACAGAATTTAATATTTGACTATATTATTTTAGACAAAGCATTAAGATTGAAGTTGATAATTAGTTATCCAAACAATTGCCTTTTATATCTAAAAATAATTATGTGAACGAAGTAGGTATTTAGTAAACATTGATTTAATTTACTTCCTAATTTTGTTCATAATATATATGTGGTCATATTCTTATAATCATGTTTTAGATAAGCATTTCAACTTTTAATTTGTTCTTTCTTGTAATAGAATAAAATCTAAGAAAAAGTGATGTGTTTAAAACATCATCACTTCTGTATATTTCTTTCAAAAATTTTTTCCAAGTTATTTAAATATTTTTAGCTTTCAATGTTTCATTTCCAAAAATAGTGACTCTACTGAATACTGGTTACCCCAATCTGTTCTCTCTTATATCCTCCCCCATCCAGTCCCTAATTTTCTAGTAGGGCAAGATGGTTTTGTATATCCCAGTGCCTGTATAGCTTATTTCCTAGTTGCATGGGAAAATATTTTTAACATTTTTTTCAACATTTGTTTATAAAACTTTGAGTTCCATAATCTTTCCCTTCTTCCCTCCTCACCCACCACCACTGGGAAGATAAGTAATTCAATATGGATTGTTTATGTGTAGTTACACAAAACATTTCCATAGTAGTTTTTTTGTGAAAGATTAACTATACCTCCATCCTGACCAAACCACCACTTATTCTATTTTCTCCTTTGACCTTGTGCATTGTTAAAAGTGTGTGCTTCTAACTACTATCTCCCCCAATCTGCCCTCCCTTCTATCATTCCTTTACTTATCCACCTCCCCCCCCCCCCCCCCTTTCCTGTATGCTAAGGTAGCCAATTGAAGGTGGATGCTATTACTTCCTTAAGCCAAATTCAATGAGAGTAAGGTTGATACATTCCCTTTTATTTTCCTTTTCTTCCCCTCCTATGTAACATGTAACTCTTGACTATTTTATATCAGAAAATTTACCCTAGTCTATCTCACCCTTTCTCCTTCTTGCAATATATGGCTATAGAATCTCTTAACTCTATCTTTTACATATCATCCTTTCATATTCAAATCATCCTTTGCCATCTGTCCATGTATACATGTACACATATATGAACACACTCATATATATATATATATTTCTAAACAAATACAGCCTCCAATACATATATATACATATATATGTATGCATACATATATATTCCCATCAACTATCCTCATATTGAGAAAAATCTCATGAGTTTCACTTACTTTTTTTCGTGTATAAATGTAAATAGTTCAACTTTAATAAGTTCCTTATGATTTATTTTTCTTGGTTACCTTTTCATGTTTCTCTTTATTCTTGTATTTGAAAGTCAAATTTTCTGTTCAGCTCTGGTTTTCTTATCAAGAATGCTTGAAAATCCTCTATTTCATTGAATGACCATATTTTCCCCATTGTTGTTGGGTTGGGGATTCTTGGTTTTACTCTTAGGTCCTTGGGCCTGCAGAACATAATTTTCTAAGCCCTTTGATCCCTTCATGGAGAAGCTGCTGGTCTTGTGTTATCCTGATTGTTTTTCCACAACACTCAAATTGTTTCTTCCTGACTGCATACAGCATTTTCTCCTTCACCTGGGAACCCTGAATTTGTCTATAATATGCCTAAGAGTTTTCTTTTTTTGTATCTTTTTCAAGAGGAGATCAGTAAATTCATTTGATTCCTATTTTGCCCTCTGGTTCTAGAATATTAGGGCAATTTCCCTTGAGAATTTCTTGAAGGATGATTTTTTTTTTGGTCATGGCTTTCAGATAGTCCAATATTTTTTATTTAATTTTCTCTCCTGGATCTATTTTCCATGTCTGTGTTTTGTTTCAAAACAGATATTTCAAATTGCCTTTTATATTTCCTTCTATATATTGCCTTCTTCATTTGTTTGTATATGTTTTATAGTATCTTCATTTCTCATAACGTCATTATGTACCAATTGCTCCAATCTAATTTTGAAGGAATTGTTCTTTTAAGTGAGTTTTTGAAATTCATTTTCCACCTGGCAAATTCATCTTTTTAAGGCATTCTTCTCCTCATTGGATTTTTGGACCTATTTTTGCCATTTGAGTTAGACTACTTTTTTAAAGTGTTATTTTCTTCCGTAATTTTTTTGGTTCTCCTTTAGCAGGCTGTTGAATCTCTTTTCATGATTTTCTTGCATCATTCTCATTTCTCTTCCCAATTTTCCCTCCACTTCTCTTTCTTGATTTTCTAAATTCTTCCCAAGTTTCTCCTTGGCTTGTAATCAATTCATATTTTTCTTGGAAGCTTTTGATGAAGGAGTTCTGACTTCATTGTCTTTCTCCACTTCCATGCATTGATACTTTCTGTCCCCAGAAAAGGATTTTATGGTCTGATTGTGCTTCCTCTGCTTGCTCATCTTGTCAACAAATTATTTGACTTTTGAGCTTTGTCGTGGTAGAACTCTGCTTCCAGCAGAATTTGTCCCAAATGGCTGGGGTTTTCTCAGCTGCCAGAGGTATTATGGGGGCAAGCCCTCTACAGCTCCCACAATGTCTGGCACACTGGCAACACACCCAAGGACCACCACCCAAGACCGCTACCCAGATTCAATAAGAGCAGGAGTGATTACCCTTTGAATGTTCACTTGGACCCCCTGTGATCTGTAGCCCAGGAGATTTGGAGACAGCCACGGGGTAGCAGCTGCAGTCTACACAGCCCCACCACTTCTCATACCTGGGACAGGGGCTGGACCATGATTTTCTTTCACCTGGTTCCAACAGTGTTAATGACTGACCTTTTACTTTCTCTTTGCTATTTATGGCTTGAGAAGTCTGGAAAGTGCCACTGCCACTAGTGATTCACTCTCCTGAAGTCTGGTCAGGCTGGTTTGTGCCACTGTTCACCACTGCATCAGGCCCAGAATAGCAGGGCTCATGTAAGACTGTGCTTGACTCCCAGCTTGGTGCAATAGACCCTTCCTGTCAACCTGTTAGGCTGCCTTCTGTGGGAGATAGTTTTCTATCTGTCACTTTGTGGGCTCTATGGCTCTAGAATTTGTTTTGAGTAATTTTTCTAAAGGTATTGAAAGTGGCTGGAGAGGGAGATCAAGCTAAGTTCGTGCTTTTACTGCACTGTCTTAGTTCGCACTTCCGTATATTTAAATTTAGTTGATATTCTGTCTGTTTGTTGTACATATCAGATATTAAAACATTCATCATTCCAAATGCTTGTTATATTTACCTTAGCAATAGCAGCTGCTAATAAAATATCCATAATGTAGTTTTTCATTGAAAAAAGTGATGAAACATCATAGCCATTTGGATATCACACCATCTGTATTTTTCATTGTAATATCTACTATGCCTAATATACAGTAGGCTTATAAATATTTGTTGAAGAAAATTGGATTACTGTCTTCTTTAAAAGTTTTTGTTTTAATGGTCTCCACTGCAACATGTGTGCTTTTTTGTTTTTGTTTTTTGGTTGTTTTTTTTTTTCATGAAGAAAAGGCAAAACTAAATGAAAACTGAGAAGAAGAAAACTTCTTGATGTGTTTTTAGGCATCATTTATTTTAGAAACAAAGTACACTTACTAAAATTAGAAATCTATGGGACTCTTTATAGCCCCATACGATAGTTTTGTAAAGGAAAAGAGAGGTGATTCATTGCTTTGAAGTTCTTCAAAGACATACTTTTGTTTCATAATTAAGATCATTCTATAAAATTGTGGGATCAATGTAACTCAATCAAATTAAGAAATAAATGCTTAGATGCAGAGGAAGGCTGGGACGGCGCAGCCAACAGAGGCAGGCCTGGAAGGGGCCTGATCAACTCAGAGGGCAAGTCTTCCCACCAACCACAAGGGCCACTACCAGGCCTATCACCAAAGGGCTGGGACTGCAAAGAGCAAGGTAAGAAGCAAATACAGGGGCCCCTGTTCTAGAAAGCAAACACTCCTGGGGCTGCCACTTCATAGCCCAGAATTAAAAATAAAAAAGCCCCTTTCAGGATCTCCAAAGTCCAGAAGGACAGAGTGAACCTCACTTGCTCCAAACCCCGCCCCCCACCCTGAAAACATAGTAACTCTTGCCCCAGGGCAAAACACTCTACAGTAAAGGCTTGGGATCCTAGAGGAAGGGTTTTTCTAGGACCCTGCCTCAAAATGGGTAGAAAGCAGACAACAAAGACAAAGACTCTGGAGTCCTACTATCCTCAGAGGGAGGAACCAACCTCAGAGGAAGAGAATGTGGACTCAACACCCAAAACTGAAACTTCAAGAGGCAATGGGGTCCCCAGCACAGAAGGCTCTCCTAGATGAGATCCAAAGGAACTTTGAAAAGAAAATGAGAGAGATAGAAGACAAAATGAATAATTCTCTCAAAACCAAAGAGCAGAATGAGAAAAACATTATAATGAGGAAAACATCTCTCTAAAAAAAAAGTATATGATATGGAAAAGGAGCTCCAAAAATTAACCAAGAAAAAGGATTTGCTAAAAACTAGAATTAACCAAATGGAAACAAATAACTCTATGAGGAACCAAGAATTAGTCAAGCAAAACAAAGGGATGAAAAATTAGAAAAAGAGGTAAAATACCTCAAAGAAATAATAGCTGACATGGAAAGCAGATCCAGGAGAGATAATTTGAGAATCATAGGCCTATCAGAAAACTATGATGATAAAATAAGCATGGACAACATTCTCCAAGTTCTCCTTAAGGAAAACTGCCCTACAATACTACAACCCAAGGGTAAAATAGAAATCGAGAGAATCCATCGGACACCTGCTGAAATAGATCCCAAACTGAAACGTCCTCAAAATGTTGTGGCCAAACTCCAGAAGTACCAGATAAAAGAGAAAATGCTTCAAGTGGCCAGAAAGAAACAATGCAAATATCGAGGGCCACAGTGAGTATTGCACAGGATTTGGCAGCTTCTACAATGAAAGAGCGGAAGCAGTGGAATACAATTTTCCAGAAGGCAAAAGAGCTCGGGTTACAACCGAGGATCACATATTCAAGGAGACTGAGCATCATCTTCCAGTCAAAGAGATGGTCGTTCAATGATATAACAGAGTCCAGATCTTCTTGATAAAAAAGCCAGAACTGAATGGAAAATTCAACCTCCAATTACAAGATGCAACAGTGACTTAGAAAGGTAAACAAGGACAACACACACAGACGCTGCTATTTGATAAGAGAAAATTGGTAACAGACAAGTAGAGGGTATGCGTATAAAATAACACAAAATGACAATTTCAAAAAATCTTATTAAGGGCTGCAAAGGGTCTGCAATGGAAGAAAGGGAATGGATGAAGTGGAAAAGGGTAAATTATGCCACACATAGAGGCATAAAAACTGCATAGCAAAGGAAAAAAAGGGAGGGAGTTGGTAATCATATGAGCTTTTCCCTCATTGGTTCTGGTACAAGGAGAGAATAACAACCATTAAAGCCTAGGACTCTATGGAGAAGAGACACAAAAAAATATCATTTTAGAGGGAAAGAGGGGAGGGAGAGGAGCTTTGCATAAACTTTGTTCCTGTCACTCTTAGTGCGAAGAAGAAAGAACATACTTCATTAAGTATAAAAATATCCTTCAGGCAGTAGGAGGGGGGAAGAGTTACCAAGGTGGGTGGGAATGGTTTGTAGGGAGGGAAGTAGTAAGGGGAAAGGGGAGGAAAAGGGAAGGGGGCTGATGAGGAAACACTGAAGGTTGCGGTGGTCAAAAGGAAAACAATTAAGGGGGGAAGGGAGAAGGGAGGGAAAATATGAACATTAATAGTGGCGGGAATAGGATGGAGGGAAAGAAAGAGATAACAATCATAACTGTAAATTTGAATGGAATGAATTCTCCGATAAAAGGGAGACGGATAGCAGAATGGATTAGAAAGCATAATCCTAAAATATGCTGTTTACAAGAAACACATCTGAAAGAGAGGGATACATACAAGGTAAAGATAAAAGGTTGTAGTATATAATGACTATATAAAGGTTGTAGTATATAATGACTATATAAAGGTTGTAGTATATAATGACTCAGCTGAAGTAAAAAAAAGCAGGGTTAGCAATCCTTATCTCAGAAAAGCAAAAGCAAAAATTGACCTAATTAAAAGAGATAAGGAAGGAAACAATATCCTGTTAAAAGGCACCATCGAGAATGAAGCAATATCATTACTTAACATATATGCACCAAGTGGTGTAGCATCCGAATTTCCAGAGTAGAAGGTAAAGGATAGCACAACTATACTAGTGGGAGACCTTAATCTCCCCCTCTCTGAACTTGATAAATGCAACCTCAAAATAAACAAGAAAGAAGTTAAGGAGGTAAACAGGATTTTAGAGAGGATAAGTATGATAGATCTCTGGAGAAAACTGAATGGGGCTAAAAAGAATATACTTTCCTCTCAGCGGTTCATTGCACATAATGAAAAATTGACCATGTCCTAGGGCATAAAAACCACACAATTCTATGCAGTAAGGAAGAAATATTAAATGCATCATTCTCAGATCATGATGCAATAAAAATTATATGCAATAAAGGGCCAGGGAAAGAGACTAAAATTAATTGGAAATTAAATAATTTAACCCTAAAGAATGAGTGGGTCAAGCAAGAAATTATAGAAACAATCAGTAATATCATTCAAGGGAATGATAGTAATGAGACAACATACAAAAATTTGTGGGATACATTAAAGGCAGTTCTTAGGGGAAGTTTTAAATCCCTGAGTGCATACATGATTAAATTAGAGAAAAGGGAGCTCAATGAATTGGGAATGGAATTTAAAAACCTAGAAAAAGAAAAAATTCAAAATCCCCATTTAATTACTACATTAGAAATATTGAAAACAAAAGGGAGATTAATAAAATTGAAATTAAGAAAAGTATTGAATTAATAAATAACACCAAGAGCAGGTTTTATGAAAAAAAAAACAACAAAATTGATAAACGCTTAGTCAATATGAAAAAAAAGAGAGAAGAAAACAAAATTATTAGTATACGAAATGAAAAGGGTGAATCTACCTCCAATGAAGAGGAAATCAAAACAATAATTAGGAATTATTTTTCCCAATTATATGAAGATAAATTTGACAATCTTAGGGAAATGGATGAATATTTACAAAAATAAAAGTTGCCCAGATAAACTGAAGAGGAAGTAAATTACTTAAATAATCCCATCTCAGAAAAATAAATTGAATAAACAATCAGTCAACTCCCTAGGAAAAAATCTCCAGGGCAAGATGGATTCACTAGTGAATTATATCAGACATTTAAAGAACATTTGATTCCAATACTCTACAAAGTATTTGGGAAAATTAGTGAAAAAGGAGTCCTACCAAATTCTTTTTATGACATAAATATGGTACTGATACCTAAATCAGGAAGACATAAAACAGAAACAAAATTACAGACCAATCTCCTTCATAAATATAGATGCAAAAATTCTAAATAAAATACTAGCAAAATGACTACAGCAACTATTCTCAAGAATAATACCCTTTGATGGGGTTGGATTTATTCCAGGAATGCAAGGATTGGTTTAATATTAGGAAAAACATCAGTATAATTAATCATATCAACAATAAAACTAGCAGAAACCACATTATCATCTAAATAGTTGCAGAAAACTTTTGACAACATATTACATCCATTCCTGTTAAAAACATTAGAAAGTGTAGGAATAAATGGAGCCTTCCTTACAACTAATAGGTAGCCATCAGGAAGTGTTATATATAATGGGGGAAAGCTGGAAGCATTTCTCATAAGATCAGGGGTGAAATAAGGGTGTCCACTATCAACCCTCTTATTCAATCTGGTACTAGAAATGATAGCAGTAGCAAATTAGAGAAGAAAAAGAAATCAAAGAAATCAAATTAGGCAAAGAGGAGACCAAGCTATCACTCTTTGCAGATGATATGATGATATACTTAGAGAATCCTAGAGAAGCAAGTAAAAAACTACTTGAGACAATAAATAAATTTGGCAAAGTTTCAAGATATAAAATAAACCCACATAAATCCTCAGCATTCCTATATATTTCTAATTAAATCCACCAGCAAGAGATAGAAAGAAAAATCACCTTTAAAGTTACTGTAGACATTATAAAATATTTGGGAATCTACCTGACAAAACAAACCCAGGACCTATATGACCACAACTCCAAAGCACTTTTCACACAAATAAAGTCATATCTAACTAATTGGAAAAATATTCATTTGCTTGTAGCTGGGTCGAAATAATATAATAAAAATGATAATTTTACCTAAATTAAGTTATATATTTAGTGCCATACCAATTAATTTACCCAAAAAACTACTTTATAGAGCTAGAAAAAATAGTAACAAAATTCATTTGGAAGAATAAACGGTAGAGAATATCAGGGGAATTAATGAAAAGAAATGCTAGGGAAGGTGAACTGGCTATACCAGATTTCAATCTGTATCATAAAGCAGCAGTCATCAAAACTACTTGTTACTTTCTGAGGAATAGAGGAGTGATCAATGGAATAGATTAGGTACATGAGATTCAGAAGTCAATGACTATAGTAGTCTATTGTTTGATAAACCCGCAGTCCCTGATTTTGGGGATAAGAACTCACTATTTGACAAAAACTGTTGGGAAAACTGGAATATAGTATGACAGAAACTGGGCATAGACCATTATCTAAAACCATATACCAAAATAAAGTCTAAATGGGTCCATGATATAGGTATAAAGGTGGATACTCTAAGCAGTCTCCTAAATCAAGGTATAGTTTACCTATCAGACATGTGGAGAGGGAAAGACTTTATGACTAAACAAGAATTAGAGAACATTATTAAATGTAAAATGGATAATTTTGATTACATGAAATTGAAAAGCTTCTGTACAAACAAAGCAAATGTAACCAAGATTAAGAGGGAGGTGGGAAATTGGGAAAGAATCTTTACAACCTATGTCTCTGACAAAGGATTAATTTCTAAAATATACAGAGAATTGAGTCAAATTTATAAGAATACAAGTCATTCCCCAATTGACAAATCGTCAAAGGATATGAACAGGCAGTTTTCAGAGAAAGAAATTAAGGAAATCTATAAGCACATGAAGAAATGCTCTAAATCACTATTGATTAGAGAAATGCAAATCCAAACATCTCTGAGGTACCACATCTCAACAGTCAGATTGGCTAAGAACACAAAACAGGAAAATGACAAATGTTGGAGAGGATGTGGGTGAATTGGAACACTAATGCATTGCTGGTGGAGTTGTGAACTGATCCAGCCTTTCTGGAGAGCAATGTGGAATTATTTCCAAAGGGCTATAAATACTCCATACCCGTTGATCCAGCAATACCACTCCTCGGGTTACATCCCAAAGAGATCATAAAAATGGGAGAAAGACCCATATGTAAAAAAATATGTATAGCAGCTCCTTTTTGGTGGCAAAGAATTGAAAATTAAGGGGGTGCCCATCAATTGGGAAATGGCAGAAGAAGTTGTGGTACATGCATGCTATCGAATACTATTTTTCTATAAGAAACGAGGAGCAAACGGTCTTCATATTTACCTGGAGAGGCTTATGCAAAGTGATGCTGAGTGAGAAGAGTAAAACCAGGAGAAATTTGTACAAAATTACAGACACTACATATTTGTGATGACCAACTTTGATAGACTGGACTCTTCTCAGCAATGCAGTGATATAAGTAAATCCCAAAAGACTCATGATGGAGAGAAATATGTGCATCAAGAGAAAGAACAAGAAAGAACTAAGTTTATAACCAAGTGGAAGTAAAATACCTGATCTCTTTTCTTCTCTTATTTGGTTTTATGTCCTCTTTATCATTTTTCATTCTAGCTCATACAATCCGTCCTTATAACCTGACTAAGGTATAATGTGAAATTATTTACAGATCCTATACTTGACTATGTGCCGCCACGGCGGGGAGGCGAGGGCAGGAGACAAAATGTGAAACTCAAGGAATTTTGGAATTGAGTCCTGTAAGCTAAAAGGAAACAAACAATTTAATTTTAAATAAATAAACAAATGTGAAAGGAAATAAAAAACCCTTCCTGATCCCTTTAATGCCAAAAAAAAAAAAGCAAAAAAAGAAAGAAATGCTTATCCAGTTCCTCTTACTCACCTCTCTTTTGGAAGAGGTAATTTCCCTAACTAACAAAAAAGAAATAAATTCCATTGAAGATCAATACACAGACACACATGTACATGTGTGTATGTATGTCTCCATGTATATCTCAATATTTGTGTCAACACATATATACACATATATATGCCCATATATCAATCTGTGTCTGTATAGGTATATGTATATATGCATAAATACATGCACTCATATATACATTTATGTGCATATGTGCAGATATCAATATATGATTTTATAGAAAACTATTTTATCATGAGCCATTTGGTTATGTTTAACAACAAAATATGAGGAGCTGATAGAAAAAAAAAGATGTATTAGAAATAATCAGTGGAGTATCTTGTATTTAATCTCTTTAAGTTCTATAGAATAGCTAGCTATCAGGAGGAATTCAGTCACTAAATCAGAGGACAAAAGAATGCAGACATGATTTTTTTTTTTCCACAGCTGAAGTTCAAATTTGTCTTACTCATGGGGCTCTCAAATGTCTTCCCTGGGATTCTCTTTAATTTTCAATTTTGATACTTTAGGCATTTCACCCTCAAAAAGAGGAAAATAATATCAAGTGTGGGAATGCACACACTTCCAGACCACATATGATTTGGAAAAAAAAATGAATATCTTTTATTTTCTTACATCTTTCTTAGACAATCTAGAATAATATAGTTTTAGGGAAAATAATTAATAGATTGCATTTTCTACTTTTTTGAACTCCTCAGAATAAAACACACACACACATCAAAAATTGGAATTTGAATATCTTCCTTGCCCTTAAAAGCCCAAATGTAATCATACGGAGCCCATGGAGGGAGGAGGTTCCTGAAAGGGTGGAACAGGAAGTATGGAGCAAGAAGGAGTCCTAGAGAGAACAAGAACTAGTGGGAGCAACCAGCAGAGTCTGAGCAGCTAGCAAGCATGACAGAGGGGCATTCTTGTTTAAGGGAACCTGCTTTGTTTTGAAGGCCTGGTGGAAGGAAGTCTTGGGAATGTTGGTGTTGGCTGCATGGGTTATCAGTACAAACTTTGTGGTTACTATGATGAATTTGGCTTTCTGGTTTTGGGGCTCACTTTTCTGTTATTTGAATAAATGTTTTCGTTATTTTTCCATGTAGATAGTCTGTTACATTTTGTGATTCAAAAAAACACCAGAATATTCATAGTTGCTGTGGGTGCCGGGAATATTGCATTGGCATTATATAGGAATAAATCAGTGCTGGCAAGATGTTCATTGGCCTCCTGAAATGAAATAATTTTTGTTCATACATACATATCCCATGTGAATAATGTGAATCTTTCATACTTCAATAATATGTCTTGCTATTTTAAAATGTTTATAAAAACAGCATAATTGGATAAAGCATTTAGATCTGACCTGCAAAACCTATAAAATTCTTTAGGTCACAGATTGATTAGACTAGAAACTGATAATGGTTGGTTTCCACAGGTCATGTGACAAACATAAGTGTGCACAATAGCAACCCTACGTTTTTTGCAGGCCAACTGAAAACTTTTCACAAGGCATTATGTTGTACAGGCCTGATTTAGAGTTAACAACATATTTCCAAGACTTTATCTCATTTGATCACAATATCCTAATGAGGTAGGTTTTTTTTTTTATGTGCATGTGTGGTTGTGTATTGATTTCTTTGGTTGTTTTTTTGGCTTAAAAAAACTTTTAGTTTCATTGGCTTCTTCCCATCTTATAGACAAAGAAATTGGGAGGCAGCTAGGTTGTACTGTGAATAGAGCACTGGCCTTCGATTCAGGAGCACCTGAGTTCAAATCTGGGTTCAGACACTTAACACTTACTATCCATGTAACTTTGGGCAAGTCATTTAACCCCAATTTCCCAACCATCCCCCCTCCAATGTGGGGGTGTGTATATGTATGTATGTGTGTATGTATGTATATGTATATATGTATGCGTGTATGTATATGTGTGTGCATACACACTATATATATATATATATATATATATATATATAGTGTGTGTGTGTGTATCAATTTCCATTTCAAGACAGCCTATATAAGATATTGGTGTAACAAAAGATAAATTGCATTGCCTAGGGTCACATAATGAGCAAATCCCAGAGCTGGAATAAGAACTAAAATCCTCTGTTATCAATTTTGTGTTCTTCCAATTTTATCATATTTACCCATTATTTAGTGAAAGACATACAAATGTAGTCATAAATATTCATACAACTTTTGTACAGTATATCAACAGTTTCTTTAAACAGACGCCCAAATGCATAGCATATATCAAGCCAACAAAATGTTACAGAAACCAAAGCTTTTTCACAAAGGAGAAAAGGAAATGTAAGTTTTATTATTAAAGGTATGTTTTTAAAACAAGGTGATAGATGCCTCCATATAATCAATATTTACACATTTCTTATATATTTGAATAAGAAGATTGTTTTTAAATTTTATTTAAAGTATATACAGTTGTATATTTTTAAAGCAATACAAAACAAAAATATTAGGGAACAAGATAGTTATGTAAGACGAGTTCTCTACATCTCTGTGATTATTATTATTATTATTATTTACTGGTATAGTTGATAATACAAAGTATTTATAGGGACAAGAGCTATTTTTTCATTTGACCTCTGCATTTCTGTAAAGTTGGGGCAAGTTTTTTAAGCCCTTTAAATTTAACCTAACTCATATGGAATATAGGCTTAGCATATAAGAATGTATGTGAAAGGGCAGCCTGCGCGGGAAGGGGTGGCAGTGGCGGCACGGCGACGTGGCGGTCGCAGGCCAGGTAGGCGCAGCGGCAGACACGGGCCGGGAAGGTGCGGTGGGGCGCGGACACAGGCCAGGAAGGGGCCTGATCAACTCCGAGGGCAAGTCTTCCCACCAACCACAAGGTCCACTACCAGGCCTATCACCAAAGGGCTGGGACTGGAAAGAGCAAGGTAAGAAGCAAAGACAGGGGCCCCTATACTGGACAGCAAACACTCCTGGGGCTACCACATCATAGCAAAGAAATCTTTTTTTAAAAAAGCCCCTTTCAGGACCTCCAAAGACGAGGATGACAGAGTGAACCCCACTTGCTCAAACCCCACCCCCGACCCTGAAAATATAGTAATTATTGTCCAGGGCAAAACCCTCTACAGTAAAGGCTTGGGATCCTAGAGGAAGGGCATGGTTAGGACCCTGCCTCAAAATGGGTAGAAAGCAGATTACAAAGACAACGACTCTAGAGTTCTACTATCCTCAGAGGGAAGAACAAACCTCAGAGGGAGACAATGTGGACTCCACACCCACAGCTGAAACTTCAACAGGGAATGGATCCCAAGCACAGAAGGCTCTCCTAGATGAGATCAAAAGGAACTTTGAAAGCAAAATGAGAGAGATAGAAGAGAAAATGAATAATTCTCTCAAAACAAAAATAGCAGAATTCGAAAAGCATTATAATGAGGAAAACATCTCTCTAAAAAGAAAAGTGTATGATATGGAAAAGGAGATTCAAAAATTAACCAAGGAAAATGATTTGCTAAAAACCAGAATCAAACAAATGGAAACAAATAACTCTATGAGGAACCAAGAAGTAGCCAAGCAAAACAACAAAAATGAAAAATTAGAAAGAGAGGTAAAATACCTCAAAGAAAAAATAACTGACCTGGAAAACAGATCCAGGAGAGATAATCTGAGAATCATAGGCCTACCAGAAAATTATGATGAAAAAAATGAGCCTGGACAACATTTTCCAAGATCTCATTAAGGAAAACTGCCCTGAGATACTTGAACCTGAGGGGAAAATAGAAATCGACAGAATCCACCGGACACCTGCTGTAAGAGATCCCAAACTGAAAAATCCTTGAAATGTTGTGGCCAAACTCCAGAACTACCAGATAAAAGAGAAAATACTTCAAGCGGCCGGAAACAAACAATTCAGATATCAAGGGTCCACAGTGAGGATTGCACAGGATTTGTCAGCCTCCACACTGAAAGATCAGAGACAGTGGAATACAATTTTCAGGAAGGCAAAACAACTTGGATTACAACCAAGGATCACAAACCCAGCGAGACTGAGCATATTATTCCAGGCAAAGAGATGGTCATTCAATGATATAACAGAGTTCCAGACCTTCTTGATAAAAAAGCCAGAACTCAATGGAAAATTCAACCTCCAATTACAAGAAGGAACAGTGACTTAGAAAGGTAAACAAGGAGAACACACATCATTTTAGAGGAAAGAGGGGAGGGAGAGGAGCTTCTCATGAGATCTGTTCCTGTCATTCTTGATGCGAAGAAAAAATAGCATATCTCATTAAGTATAACAATATCCTACAGGTAGTAGGAGGGGGAAAGGGTTACAAAAGGGGGGTGGGAGTGGTTTGTAGAGAGGGAAGTAGTAAGGGGGAAAGGGGAGGAAAAGGGAGGGGGGCCGAAAAAGGAACACTGAGGGAGGCGGTGGTCAAAAGGAAAACTATTAAGGGGGGGAAGGGAGAAGGGAGGAAAAATATGAACATTAACAGGGGCAGGAATAGGATAAGGGGAAAGAAACAGATAACAATCATAACTGTAAATGTGAATGAAATGAAATCTCCTATAAAACAGAGACGGATAGCAGAATGGATTAGAAATCATAATCCTACAATATGCTGTTTACAAGAAACACATCTGAAACAGAGGGATACACACAAGGTAAAGGTAAAAGGTTGGAGTAAAATATATCATGCCTCAGCTAAAGTAAAAAAAAGCAGGGGTAGCAATCCTTATCTCAGATAAAGCAAATGCAAAAATCGACCTAATTAAAAGAGATAAGGAAGGAAACTATATCCTGTTAAAAGGCACCATCAAAAATGAAGCAATATCACTACTTAACATATATGCACCAAGTGGTGTAGCTTCCAAATTCCTAGAGGTGAAGGTAAAGGAATTAGAGGAAGAAATAGATAGCAAAACTATACTAGTGGGAGACCTTAATTTCCCCCTATCTGAACTTGATATATCCATCCTCAAAATAAACAAGAAAGAAGTTAAGGAGGTGAACAGGATTTTAGAGAGGATAGGTGTGATAGATCTCTGGAGAAAACTGAATGGGGATAAAAAGGAATATACTTTTTTCTCAGGGGTTTATGGCACATACTCAAAAATTGACCATGTTCTAGGGCATAAAAACCTCACAATTCTATGCAGTAAGGCAGAAATATTAAACGCATCATTCTCAGATCATGATGCAATAAAAATTATATGCAATAAAGGGCCAGGGAAAGACAGACTAAAAACTAACTGGAAATTAAACAATTTGATCCTAAAGAATGAGTGGGTCAAAGAAGAAATTATAGAAACAATCAGTAATTTCATTCAAGAGAATGATAATAATGAGACAATATACCAAAATCTGTGGGATGCATTAAAGGTAGTTCTTAGGGGAAGTTTTATATCCCTGAGTGCATACGTGACTAAATTAGAGAAAAGGGAGCTCAACGAATTGGGCATGCAATTAAAAAACCTAGAAAAAGAACAAATTCAAAATCCCCAATTAAATACTAAACTAGAAATATTGAAGACTAAAGGAGAGATTAATAAAATTGAAATTAAGAAAACTATTGAACTAATAAATAAAACCAAGAGCTGGTTTTATGAAAAAAACAACAAAATTTATAGACCCTTAGTAAATATGATAAAAAAAAGAAAGAAGAAAACCAAATTATGAGTATCAAAAATGAAAAGGGTGAATCTACCTCCAATGAAGAGGAAATCAAAACAATAATTAGGAATTATTTTTCCCAATTGTATGCACATAAATTTGACAATCTTAGGGAAATGGATAAGTATTTAGAAACATACAAGTTGCCCAGATTAACTGAAGAGGAAGTAAATTACTTAAATAATCCCATCTCAGAAAAAGAAATTGAACAAGCCATCAGTCACCTCCCTAGGGAAAAATCTCCAGGGCCAGATGGATTCACTAGTGAATTCTATCAAACATTTAAAGAACAATTGATTCAAATACTCTACAAATTATTTGGGAAAATTAGTGAAGAAGGAGTCCTACCAAATTCTTTTTATGACACAAATATGGTACTGATACCTAAATCAGGAAGAGATAAAACAGAGAAAGAAAATTATAGACCAATCTCCCTCATGAATATAGATGCAAAAATTCTAAATAAAATACTAGCCAAAAGACTACAGCAATTTATCTCAAGAATAATACACTTTGATCAGGTAGGATTTATTCCAGGAATGCAAGGATGGTTTATTATTAGGAAAACCATCAGTATAATTGATCATATCAACAATAAAACTAGCAGAAACCACATGATCATCTCAATAGATGCAGAAAGGGCTTTGGACAAAATACAACATCCATTCCTATTAAAAACATTAGAAAGTATAGGAATAAATGGAACCTTCCTTAAAATAATAGGTAGCATCTATTTGAAGCCATAAGCAAGTATTATATGTAATGGGGAGAAGCTGGAAGCATTTCCCATAAGATCAGGGGTGAAACAAGGGTGTCCACTATCACCCCTCTTATTCAATCTGGTACTAGAAATGTTAGCAGTAGCAATTAGAGAAGAAAAAGAAATCAAAGGAATCAAGTTCGGCAAAGAAGAGACCAAGCTATCACTCTTCACAGATGATATACTTAGAGAATCCTGGAGAATCAAGTAAAAAACTGCTTGAGACAATAAATAAATTTGGCAAAGTTGCAGGATATAAAATAAACCCACATAAATCCTCGGCATTCCTATATATTTCCAATGAAATTCAACAGCAAGAAGTAGAAAGAGAAATCCCATTCAAAGTTACTCCCAGGACCTGTATGATCATAACTACAAAACACTTTTCACACAAATAAAGTCAGATCTAACTAATTGGAAAAATATCAATTGCTCATGGCTGGGTCGAGCTAATATAATAAAAATACAAAACACTTTTCACACAAATAAAGTCAGATCTAACTAATTGGAAAAATATCAATTGCTCATGGCTCGGTCGAGCTAATATAATAAAAATGACAATTTTACCTAAATTAAATTATATATTTAGTGCCATACCAATTAATTTACCAAAAAACTACTTTATAGAGTTAGAAAAAATAGTAACAAAATTCATCTGGAAGAATAAGCGGTCCAGAATATCAAAGGAATTATTGAAAAAAAAATGCTAGGGAAGGTAGACTAGCTTTACCAGATTTCAATCTGTACTATAAAGCAGCAGTCATCAAAACTACCTGGTGCTAGCTTAGAAATAGAGAAGTGGATCAATGGAATAGATTAGGCACACAAGATTCAGAAGTCAACGACTACAGTAATTTATTGTTTGATAAACCCCCAGACCCTGGTTTTGGGGATAAGAACTCACTGTTTGACAAAAACTGCTGGGAAAACTGGAATATAGTATGGCAGAAACTGGACATAGACCATTATCTAACACCATATACCAAAATCAAGTCTAAATGGGTTCATGATCTAGGTATAAAGGTTGATACTGTAAGCAGTCTGCTAAAACAAGGAATAATTTACCTATCAGACTTGTGGAGAGGGAATGACTTTATGACAAAACAGGAATTAGAGAACATTATAAAATGCAAAATGGATGATTTTGACTACATGAAATTGAAAAGTTTCTGTACAAATAAAGCCAATGTAACCAAGATTAAGAGGGAGGTGGGAAATTGGGAAAGAATCTTTACAACCTATGTCTCTGACAAAGGACTCATCTCTAAAATATACAGAGAATTGAGTCAAATGTATAAGAATACAAGTCATTCCCCAATTGATAAATGGTCAAAGGATATGAACAGGCAGTTTTAAGAGAAAGAAATTAAGGAAATCTATAAGCACATGAAGAAATGCTCTAAATCACTATTGATTAGAGAAATGCAAATCCAAACATCTCTGAGGTACCACATCTCACCAGTCAGATTGGCTAAGATGACAAAACAGGAAAATGACAAATGTTGGAGAGGATGTGGGCAAACTGGAACACTAATGCATTGTTGGTGGAGTTGTGAACTGATCCAGCCTTTCTGGAGAGCAATCTGGAATTATGCCCAAAGGGCTATAAATACTTTCATACCCTTTGATCCAGCAATACCACTCCTAGGGTTACATCCCAAAGAGATTATAGAAATGGGAGAAAGACCCATATGTACAAAAATGTTTATAGCAGTTCTTTTTGTTGTGGCAAAGAATTGGAAATTAATGGAGTGCCCATCAATTGGGGAATGGCTGAACAAGTTGTGGTATATGCATGTTATGGAATACTATTGCGCCATAAGAAACGGGGAGCAGGCGGTCTTCAT
Source organism: Petaurus breviceps papuanus (assembly GCF_028583685.1). Classification (NCBI taxonomy): domain Eukaryota; kingdom Metazoa; phylum Chordata; class Mammalia; order Diprotodontia; family Petauridae; genus Petaurus; species Petaurus breviceps. The sequence continues at coordinate 6,902,071 of NW_027185860.1, forward strand.
ATTTACCTGGAGAGGCTTAAAAGAACTGATGCTGAGTAAGAAGAGTAGAACCAGGAGGAATTTGTACACAATTACAGACACAACGTATGTGTGATGACCAACTTTGATAGACTGGACTCTTCTCAACAATACAGGGATATAAGTCAATCCCAAAAGACGCATGATGGAGAGAAAAACGTGCATCCAGAGAAAGAACTAGAAAGAACTAAATTTATATCCAGGTGGAAGCAAAATACCTGATTTTTTTGTTCTCTTATTTGATTTTATGTCCTCTTTACCATTTTTCATTCCAGCTGGTACAATCCATCCTTATAACCTGACCATTGTATAATGTGAAAGTATTTACAGATCCTATACTTGATAATAAGCCGCCATGGGGGGGAGGGGGAGGGAGGGGGACAAAATGTGAAATTCAAGGAATTGTGGAACTTAATCCTGTAAACTAAAAGGAAACAAACAAATTAATAAATTAAAGTTAAAAAAAAATAAAAGTGTAAGTTTGCAATGATCCACAAAAAAAAAAAGAATATGTGAAAATATGTCAAATTATGTGCTAAGTAAAATTGGGCACAGAAATATTTTTAACGTAAAAATGGTTTTAAGTTTTATTATTTTAATTTTTTTAAATGGTGTTTTTTTAATCAACGTTCCTTTTTTTTTATTTTTTTTTTTTGCCTTTTGGAGGGCAATTGGGGTTAACTAACTTGCCCAAGGTTACACAGCTAGTATTTTTGCGTGGGTGTTAAGTGTCTCAGGCCGGAACCAAACTCAGCTTCTCCCGACTACAGGGCTGTCGCTTCAGTCACTGCCACCTAGGCGCCTCATTAACATTCACTTTTAAAAGGTTTTGAGGTACTGATGTATTTTTTTTATTCTTTTCCTGTCTCAATCCCCTACTGACACACCAAGATAGCAAGGGATCTCATATATGCTATACATGTACAATGATATTAAACATTTTCACATTAGTCAAGTTGTGAAAGGAAAATCAGTATAAAAGAAAAAAACAAAAATATTTATAAGAAAGAAAAAAAAGAAACAACAAAAAAGAAGAGAAAAAACTTTGCTTCAATTGGCATGCGTACTTCAGAGATTCTTCTCTGCATATGAAGAGCATTTTCCATCCTGAGACTTTTGGAATCGTTTTAGATCATTTTGTTGCTGAGAAGAGCTATGTCTATCACAGCTGATCATTGAACAATGCTGCTGTTATTGTGGGCAATGTTCTCTTGGTTCAGCTCAATTCATTCAGCATCCGTTCATGTAAGTCTTTCCAGGGTTTTCTGAAATCTCCCTGCTAACCATTTACTAACGCACAATTATATTCTGTTACATTTATATACCACAATTTGTTTATCCATTCCCCAACTGATGGGTATCCCCTCAATTTCTAATTCTTGACCACCACAATATATGTGTGTGTATGCATATATTTGTGTGTGTGTGTGTGTGTGTATATATATATATGTTTGTGTCTGTGTCTGTGTATCAATTTCCATTTCAAGAAAACCTATATAAGAAATTGCTGTAATGAAAGATAAATTGCATTGCCTAGGCTCACATAATAAGCAAATCCCAGAGCTGGAACAAGAACTAAAATACTCTGTTATCAAGTTTAGTGTTGCTTCATCTCTTTGGAATACAGCCCTAGAAGTGGTATTACTGGCTACAACAGTATGCACTTATCTATAACCCTTTGCACATAGATCCCGATTGCTTTCCAGAATGGTTGAATTAGTTCACAACTCTATCAACAATGCATTAGTGTTCCAATTCTTTCTATGTGTTCTACAAAATTTATTATTTTGCTGTTTTGTCATGTTAGTCAATCTGATAAGTGAAATGTGGTACCTCACACTTGTTTTATTTTACATTTCTCTAATCAATAGTGATTTAGAACATTGTTTAATATGACTATAGGTAGTTTTAATTTCTTTATCTGAAAAATGCCTGTTAGTGTCATTTTACTATTAATCATTTGTGGATTGATTTGAATTTTTAAAAACTTGATTCAGCTATATATATTTTAGAAAAGAGGTCTTTATCAGAAGCAATGGCAATAAAAAATTATTTCCCAGCCTTTTGTTTTCCTTATATTCTTGGTAGCATTAACTTTGGTTTTAAAATTACTTTTTAATTTAATGGAGCAAAACTATCCATTTTGCATTTTATAATGTCCTCTATCTCTTCTTTGGTCATAAATTCTTCACTTCTCCTTGGATCTAATAGGAAAACTAACCCTTACTGTTTGATTTGCTAATGGTATCACCCTTTATGTCTAAATCATGTACCCATTTTGACCTTATCTTGATATATAGTTTGAGATATTTGTCTATGCCCAGTTTCTGCCATGATGTTTTCAGGTTTTGCAGCAGGTTTTGTCAAATAGTGAGTTCTTATCCCAGAAACTGGAGTCTTTGGGTTTATCAAACAGTAGATTAGATTACTATAGTCACTGACTGTCTTGTATACCTAAACTATTCCACTGATCTAACACTCTTTTCCTTAACTAGTACCAAATAGATTAGATACTTGCTTCTTTATAATATACCTTTAGATCTGGTACAGCTATGCCATCTTTCTTTGCATTTTTGTCAATAATTTACTTGATATTATTAACTATGTTATTTTTTTTCCTTCCTGTTTGATTTTGTTAAAATTATGTCTAGTTCCATAAAATAATTTTTGGTAGCTTGATTGTTATGGAAATGAATAAGTAAGTTCATACAGGTAAAATTATCCTTTTTTATTTATGGAGCTTACCCAAAAGTACTTGATATTTTTCCAATTGTTTTTACAACTGATTTCATTTGCATTAAAAGTGATTTGTTATTGAATTCCTACAGTTACTGGATATGTTTTGGCAGGTAGACTTCCAAATATTTTATGTTTCCTACTGTTTTTTTAAATGGAATTTCTCTTTCTATATTTTTCTGCTATGCTTTGATAGTAATATCATAAAATACCAATGACATATGTAGGTTTTTTTATATCCTAAACATTTGCTAACATTGTTAACTATTTCAAGTAGTTTTTTAGGTGATTCTCTATAATTCTCTAAGTATACCATTATATCATCTGCCAAAAAGAATAACTTTGTCTCCTCATTGCCTATACTAATTCCTTCAATTTCTTTTTTCTTCTATTTTTGTTAAAGTTAACATTTATACTACAATATTGCATTATAATTTTTATTATCCCAGAATATCCTTGTTTCACCCCTGATCTCATTGGGAAATTTACTAGCTTATCACCATTGCAGAAAATGCTTGCTGATAGTTTTAGATAGATACTACTTAGCATTTTCAGGAAGACTATTCATTTCTGTGTTCTCTAGCATTTTTAATAGGAATAGGTAATCTATTTTATTGAATGCTTCTTCTGTGTCTATTGAGGTAACTATATATATTCTGTTAGCTTTATTAGACATACCCTGCATTTCTAGTATAAATTTCACCTGGTCATAATGTATTATCCTCATGATAAGTTACTGCGAACTCTTTGGTGTTATTTTAATCAAAAGTTTTGCATTAATATTTGTTAGGGAAATTGGTCTATAATTTTCTTTCCTCTGCTTGGCTCCTCCTGGTTTAGCTATCACCAACATATTTTTTCATGAAAATAACTTGGGGCATGGGATGGGATATGAGCACAGTAGTCTATTGTACAGGTTGTACCTGCACAGACCTGATCATAATGATACCAGAGCATACCCCAGTTTAGTGAAGAGCTAACAGGAGTGGCATCTCCCAGACCTCTTGGTGCAGAAGGGGGATCTGTTGTAGCTGGTTGAGAGAGAGGTGGGATCCTGAAAGGGGCCTACTCCTGCAGCTACTTCTAAGGCTACCAGTCCACAGACTGAATGTTTGAAAATCACTTATTTAAACTTCTAGGAGCCAAGAGGGCCGAGTAAACAATACGTCACTCCCACCCTCCCTTGGCCTTGAAAAACCCAGAGAATATTTCCCCAAGAAAAATCCGGAAATAGTGGAACGAGCAGAAAGTCAGAGTAGAGCAATCATTCAGTTCTAGCTCAGGAGGCTAGGGGATTAACAGGAAGGCTCCCTCTTGCTGTAGCTGAAGGCAACCAGTCTTAGGTTGAGATGTGTTTCAGAAGACCATCAGGAGATACTAAGCCACAGGGTGGAAGAGCAGGCAAGCATCAACACCAGGCACACACTGCATCCAAGTCAGCACCAGGTAAAATACCAGACTACTAAAACATAAAACTGCAAGCATCTGAGGCCCCAAGACAGAAAACCACAACCCAGCCACCTAGCTCCCAGCACAAGAAGTCTGGGACAATGGCCTATGAGCCCCAGAAGCAGAGATCAAGCTGAACAGTAAAAACAAACAAACTACATGAGAAAGAAGAATATATATATCAGTGATGAAAGGGAAATATTTTGGTGGCTGGGAAGATCAAAACACAAATCCAGCAGAGGACACATGATCAATATATCCACATCTGAAACCTAAAAAGAGAACATGAACTTGTCTCATATCCAAAAGGCTTTTTGGAAGGGATCAAAGAGGACTATAAAAGTCAAATAAGAGAGTAGAAAACAAATATTAAAATACAGTTTACAAAATGGGGGGAAAAGGACACTGAAGAAAGTAACTCCTAAAAAACTACAAGTGACCAAAAGAAAAAGGAGATTAAAAAAAGGTAATTGAAGAAAAAATTTGGGAAAAATTAGAATTTTATATATGCAAACTAATCACGATATGCGATATCAAGAACCAGTCAAACAGAATTGAAAGAAAGGAAAAAAAATTAAGAAAACACAAAATACCTTATTGGAAAAACAACCAACCTATAAAATATATCCAGAAGAGATAATTTAATAATTATTGGTCTCAGGGGAGGCCAGGTAGCACATCGAGTAAGAGCACCGGATCCAGTCATTGCATGATGTGGAGATTGAAACCCGGGCTCAGACACTTAGCACCCACCCAGAAACACCTGGCCGTGTAACCTTCAGCAAGTTACTTAACCCCATTTGCTTTAAAAATAGTAATAATAATTGTTCTCCCTGAGAACATTGAGGAAAAAAAAGAGCCTGGGCTGCATTTACAAGACATTATCAAGGAAAACTACCCTGAGGTGCTAGAATAAGATGATAAAGTAGTCATTGAAAAAATCCATCAATCACCTCCTAAAAGAGATCCCAAACTGAAAATTTCAAGGAATATTTTATCCAAATTCCAGAATTAGCAAATTAAGTAGAAACTACTACAAGCAGCCAGAAAGAAACAATTCAACTATGGGGGAACCACAGTCAAGATCACAAAGGACTTTGCAGCTTCTAAGTTAAAATATTGGAGGGTTTGGAATATTAAATTATATAAAGCAACAGAGCTTGGATTGCAAGCAAGGATGAACCATCCAGCAAAATTGAACATGATCTTTCAGGTCAGGAGATGTACACACAATGAAATCATGGAATTCCAGACTTTCCTGATGAAAAGGCCACAAGTAAATGGAAAATTTGATCTTCAAATATGCAAATCAAGAAAGTCATAAAGAGGTAGACATAGGAAAAAGGTGGAAAGAAAAAACCTGGGATATAAGTAAATAGAGGGTGTGGGTATAAATTAACTGATATGATGATAAAAATGTTATTAATGGATGCAAAGGGATAGTAATGGGAGAAAAGGAAAGGAAAAGGCAGAAAAGGGTAAATTACATCACATGAAGAGGCACAAAAACATATTACAGAAGAGGGAAAGAAAGAAGGGAGATTAGAATTGTTTGAACTTTATTCTCACTTGATTTTTTTTTTTCTAAGAGGTAATAACATACTCAGTTAAGTATGGGAATCTAACTTGCCCTATAGGCAGTAGGAGGGGATAGAGCAAAGAAAAGTACAGGGGTTGCAGGAAGGGAGGATTAAAGAATTTAGGGGAAAGTGAAAGAAAAGGGAGGGTGGCTGATAGAAGTAAGAGAAGACTGAGGGAGGCAGTTGTTAAAAGCAAAACTCTCTAAGCAGGTTAAGGGAGAAGGGAGAATAAAGCCTTAAAAGGAAGGGAGAAATAGGATGGAGAGAAAGACAGATAGGAATCATAAAAGTGAATGTAAATGAAATTAACTCTCCCATAAAATGGAAGTGAAAAGCAGAAAGAATTATAAACATAATTCTACAACATATTGCTTTCAAAAACATATTTGAAATAGGGGGATCTACACAATGGAAAGGTAAAAAGGTGGAGTAAAATATATTATGCTTCAGTTTAAGTTTAAAAAAAAAGCAGTGGTAGCAATCCTAATCTCAGAAAAAGCAATATCAGAAAAAAATGTCTAATCAAAAGAGATAATTACATAAAATATATCCTTTTAAAAGGCACCATAGACAGTGAAGTAATATTATTGCTAAAAAATATGCAGTAAGTGCTATCGCATCCAAATTATTGGAGTAGAAATTAAGGGAGTTACAGGAAGAAATAGATATCACAACTCTACTAGTGGGGGACTTCCACCTTACCCCTCTGAACTTGATAAAGCTAACCTCAAAATAAACAAGAAAATTGAGGAAGTAAATAGAATTTCAGAAATGTTAGATATGATAGAATTCTGGATAAAACAGAATGGAGATAGAAAGGAATATCCAATTTCGTAAAGAGTATGTCCCATAGGGGCGACTAGGTGGAGAAATAAATAGAGCACCGACCCTGGAGTCAAGAGAACCTGAGTCAAAAATAAACCTCAGAAGCTTAATACAAAACTAGCCAAGCTATCTTGGGCACGTCACTTAACCCAAATTGCCCTACCTTCCCCAAACCAAAAAGCAAAAAAAAAAAAAATGTACAAGGCATATACACAAAAAGTGATCATGTACTAGGGAATAACCACCTCACCACCCAATGTAGAAAGGCAGAAATATTAAAGCATCCTTTTCTGATTATGATGCAATAAAAATTATATGTAATAAAGGACCATGGGAAGATCGACTGGAAACTAATTGGAAAGTAAATAATTTAAACCAAAAGAATGAGTGGGTTCAACATGAAATCATAGGAGCAATCGATACTTCATAAAAGAGTATGGCAACAATAAGACAAAATACTGAAACATGTGGGATGCAGTGAAAACAATTCTTAGGGGAAGTTTTATACCTCTTAATGCTTACATAAATCAAATTTCTCCTTCAGTTTTAAGTATTTCTAGTTTGGTATTTTTTTTAAGATTTTTAATTTGTTCTTTTTCTAGCTTTTTCAGTTGTATTCCAAATTCACTCATCTCCTCTTTCTCTATTTTGCTCATGTAAGTATTCAGAGATACAAAACTTTCCCCAAGATTATTGTTTACTGCATCCCATAAGTTTTGGTATGTTGTCACAATATTGTTATTCTTTTGAATGAAGTTACTGATTATTTCCATGATTTATTGTTTGACCCACTCATTCTTTACCATTAGATAATTAAGGTTCCAATTAATTTTAGTTTATGTTTCCATGGCTCTTTATTACATAAAAATTTAATTTAATCATGATCTCATAGGGTTCCATTTAATATTTCTGCCTTTCTGCATTAGACTGTGAGTTTTTAACACAATTTCCCTAATGAATATAGATGCAAAAAAAATAAACAAAATATTACAAAAAGATTTCAGTAAATCCTCATAAGAATAATGTATTTTGATAAGGTTGGATTTATACCAGGAAAACATGGATGCTTCAATATCAGGGAAACTATAAGCACAATTGATCACATCAAAAAAAAAAAAAAAACCTGGGGTGGAGACAAGATGGCTAAATGGAAGCAGTAACTTTTCTAAGCTTGTAAGAGATTCCTGTCACTAAACTTTAAAAAATTGAAACTGAATGGATTTTGGAGTGTCAAAATCCACTGGGAAATGGAACGTGGCAGAAACTAGCCGAGAAAAGTGACCACATGGGTCGGGGCAGGGGAAGTGTGGAGCATTCTGGGGTGCAACAATTTGAACTAGAGAGTAGACTACAGCAGAGAGAGAAGGAGCCACAGCCATTACACTCACCCACCTCAAGGGTGATTTGAAGCCGTCTTGCCAGCGTCCCACCATGGGACAGGATAGGCTTCATCTAGCTGGGTAAGAGAAAGCTAAGGAACCACACAGAGATGGTGACTCCTCTTGGGGCTATCAGCCCAAAACCTAGAAGTTTAAAAACATGATTTTGCCTATTTCCTGTCCTTTAAAATATATTTATGCTCCTGCAGAACAAAGGGCTCGAACCAAAGCTTCTCAGGCTGGTGGCTAAGTGCCTGGTTTTTTGGTTTTGTGTACTGTGGCCTCTGAGGCCAAGGCCAGGATTCTAAGTGTTTCCTCTGAGTTCCGCTGAGACTCACAGAGTAATCTGTGGGGGAGGGGTAGTGTGGCTGCTTCAAATTTCTGCCTCTATATCCCTGGGCTACAGATCAGGCAACCTTTTTCTGGTGGGGCTTGTTGGCAACCCTCCCACTCTTCTGTTCAGACTCCTTATTGCCTCAATTACACCCTTTCTCCCTGACTCCTAAACCTGAGGCTATTTCTATTTCAATATTTTACTTTGATTGGGACATTTATCTCTGGTTTTCTCAGTCAGGGAGGGGCAATTTGCCCTTCAAAAATCAGATTTTAAAAACAAATTAGGGAGGTAGAAGATAAATTTAAATCTACAGTGACCAAATTGGAAAAAAGTCTCACTGGAGAAAACAAACCCTTAAAAAGGAAATTTAGTCAACTAATTAGAGAAAATACCTCCCTAAAAAAAGGACCTTCAAAAACTAACTGAATAGAATAATTCACTAAAAATTAGAATCAGTCAAATCAAAGCTCAGGACTCTATGATGTATCAAGAGACAATCAAACAAAACGTGAAGATTGAAAAATTGGAAGAAAGTGTAAAGTATCTCACTGGAATAACAATTGACCTGCAGAACAATTGACCTCCAAGAGACTGTCAAAGAAATCTGTCCTGAAGTCCTAGAATCAGAAAGTAAAAGAGCTATCAAAAGAATTGACAGGTCTCCTACTGAAAGAGATTCCCAAATTAAAAACTCAAGGAAATATAACAGCCAAATTTCTGAATTAAAAGATTTAAATATCATGGAACTACAGTAAGGATCACAGAGGACTCAGCCGCTTCTATATTAAAAGATTGGAGGTATTAGAATTTTATATTTCATAGGGCAAAAGAGTTAGGACTGAGGCCAAGGAATAACTCCTGAGCAAAACTGAGCATAATATTCCAGGCAAGGAGATGGTCATTTAATTAAATAAGGGACTTCCAGGCTTTCCTGATGAAAAAGCCAGAGCTCAATGTAAAATTGGATCTCCAATTACAAGACTGAAGAAAGACAAAAAGAGGTAAACAAGGAAAACACACATACATACATGCACATATGCACACTCACGTACACATATGCTTAACTTGGGATACAATAATAGGAAAAGGTTTACATCATCCCTACATGAGAAGCTGATAATTGTTAATATCCAAATTTATGTGAATATCATGACCTTTAAAAGGTTATTCATAAATAGAGGGTGTGGGTATAAATGAATTAATCTGAAGTTAAAAAAAACCTTATTAAGGGGGTCAAAGGGACTGTAATGGGATAACAGAAAATCAAGACAGAAAAAGGTAAAATATGTTATATGAAGAGGCATAAAAGCACACTTCAGTAGAGGGGAAGGAAAGGGGGGAAAGAACATTATTTCAACATTCACACTGGTTCTGGTTCAAAGAGGGATCAATATCATCAGTTAAATTTAAGATCCTATTGTGAAAAGACAGAAAATCTCATTAAAGAGAGGGAAAAATGGGAGGGTGAGGAGCACTGTATGAAATTTACTCTCATTTATTTGGGGTCAAAGGGGAGATAACCTACACTGACAAGTATAAAAACCTATTGTGTCCTACAGGCAGTAGGAGGGTAAGGGGGGGATAAGAAGATGGGGGTCTTAGAATGGAGAGAAATAGTAGTAAGTGGAGAGTTGAGATAAAGAAGGGGGTGTCACAGGGAGGGAACACTGAGGGTGGTGGTGGTCAAAAGGAAAACACTTAAGAAGGAGAAGGGAGCAGTAAGAAACAAAAATATAAGCAGGGGAGGGAATAGGAGGGAGGGAAAGTGACAGATAGTAAACATTACTGTGAATATGAATGGGATGAACTCTCCCATAAAAAAAAAAAGAGGTGGATAGACGAATGGATTAAAAAGCATAATCCTTCAATATGCTGTCTACACATTTGAAACAAAGGGAAACCACAGGGCAAAGGGAAAAGGCATGAGTAGAATATATTACCCTTCAGAAAAATAAAAAAGCAGCAGTAGCAATACATATCTCAGATGAATTAAAAGCAAAAATAGATCCAATTAAAAGAGATAAGTAAGGAAACTATATCCTGGTAAAAGGCTCCATTTAGAATGACATAATATCAGTACGTAACATACTTGCACCAAGTGGTATATCATCCATATTCCTAGAGGAGAAGTTAAGGGAATTAGGGGAAGAAATAAATAGCAAAACTATACAAGGATGGCACCTTAATCTCCCACTCTCTGAACTCAGATAAATCTGACCTCAGAATAAACAAGAAAGAAGTAAAGGAGGCGAATAGAATTTTAGAGAGTGTAGATATTATTGATCTCTGGAGAAAATTGAATGGGGATAAAAAGGAAAATAATTTCTTCTCAGTGGTTCATGGCTTGTACTCAAAAATTGACCATGCACTAGAGCATAAAAACCTCAAATTCAGTTAAGAAAGGCAGAAGTATTAAATGCATCATTCTCAGATAATGATGCAATAAAAATTCCATGCAGTAAAGGGCCATGGAAAGATAGACTAGAAACTAATTGGAAATTAAACAATTTCATCCTAAAGAATTAGTGGGTCAAAGAATAACTCATAGAAACAATCAGTAATTTCATTTGAACAAATGACAATAATGAGACAAGATACCAAAATTTGTGGGATGCAGCAAAGGCAGTTCTTAGGGGAAATTTTATATCCCTGAGTGCATACATGAATAAACTAGAGAAAAAAATAGGTTAATGATTTGGACATGCAATGGAAAAAATTAGAAAACTAACAAATTGAAAATCCACAAGTAAATACTAAATTAGAAATACTGAAAACCAAAGGAGAGATTAATAAAATGGAAATTTAGAAAACTATTGAATTGATAAATAAAAGTAAGAGCTGGTTTTATGAAAAAAAAACTGTAAAATTGATAGACCCATAGAAATTATGATAAAAAAGAAGAAAAGAAAATTTTGAGTATCAAAAATGAAAAGTGTCAATCTATCTCCAATGAAAAGGAAATTAAAGCAATAATTAGGTATTATTTTGCTGACTTGTATGCACATAAACGTGACAAACTTATGAAATGGATGAATATTTACAAAAACATAAATGGTGCAGATTAATTGAAGAGGAAGTAAATTACTTAATACCATCTCAGAAAAAGAAATCGAACAAGCTATCAGTGAACTCCCTAGGAAAAAATATCCAGGGTCAAATGGATTTACTAGTGAATTCTATCAAACATTTAAAGAACAATTGCTTCCAATACTCTACAAACTATTTGGGAAAACTAGTGAAGAAGGAGTCCTACCTAATATTCTTTATGACAAAAATATGGTACTGATACCTAAATCACAATGAGATAAAACAGAGAAAGAAAATTACAGAATAATTCCCTCTTATGAATAGAGATCCAAAAACTTAACTAAATAATAGCAAAAAAGAATACAGCAACTTATCACAACAATTATACACTTTGATCAGATAGTATTTATTCCAGGGATGCAAGGGTGGCTTTATATTAGGAAAACCATCAGTATAATTGATCATATCAACAATAAAAGTAGCAGAAACTAAATGATTATCTCAATAGATGCAGAAAAGTTTTTTTTGTGAAAATGCAAGATCCATTCCTAATAAAGACACTACAAAGTAGAAGAATAAGTGGAGCCTTCTTTAAAATAATAAGTAGTATCTACTTAAATCCATCAGCAGGTATTATATGAAATGGGGATAACCTAGAAGCAATTTCAATAGGGTAAAACAAGGGTGTCCACTATCAACCCTCTTATTCAGTCTGGTACTAGAAATGTTAGCAGTAGCAATTAGAGAAGACAAAGATACCAAAGGAGTCAAACTGGTAAAGAAGAGACCAAGGTTTCACTCTTTGCAGCTGATATGATAAAGTATGTAGAGAATCCTAGAGAATGAAGTAGAAAACCTCTTGAGACAATAAATAAATTTGGCAAAGTTGCAGAATATAAAATAAACCCACATAAATCCTTGGCATTACAGCATATTTCTCTCTTTTATATTTTTTGCCTTTTGGAGGGCAGTTGGGGTTTAGTAACTTGCCCGAGTTTACACAGCTAGTTTGTGTGTGTGTGTGTGGGGGGGGGGGGGTGTTAAGCATCTGAGGCCTGAACCAAATTTGGTTCCTTCTGACTCTGAGGCTGGGGCTCTACTCACTGCTCCACCAGGCCGTCCCCCACTCATGCATATTTCTAATGATATACAACAGCAAAAGTTAGAAAGAGAAACCCCTTTTAAAGATACTGCAGACATTATAAAATATTTGGGAATCTTCCTGCTAAGACAAAGCCAGGAAGTATATGAACACAACTACAAAACACATTTCACACGAATAAAGTAAGAGCTAACTAACTGGAAAAAAGAGCAATTACTCATAGCTGGGTGGAGCTAATATAATAAAAATGAAAATTTTAACTAAATTAAATTATGTATTCAGGGACATACCAATCAATTTACAAAAAAAAAAACACTTTAGAAAGCTAGAAAAAACAGTAACAAAATTCACTTGTAAGAAAAAATCGTCCAGAATATCGAGGGATTAATGAAAAGAAATCCTAGGAAACATGGACTAGCTATACAGATTTTAATATGTATAAGAAAGCAGCTGTCATCAAAACTGCTTGGTACTAGCTCAGGAATACAGTAGTGGATCAATGGAAGAGATTGGGCTCACCAGAATCAGCAGTCAATGACTATGGTAATCTATTTTTTGATAAACTCAAAGACCCCAGTTTTTGGGATAAGAACTCAGTATTTGAGAAAAACTGCTGGAAAACTGGAATACAGTATGGCACAAACTGGGCAAAGACCATTAAATAACACCATATACCAAAATCAAGTCTAAATGTGTGCATGATCTAGGTATAAAAGCTGAGAGTGTAAGCAATCTCAGAAAGCAAGGAATAGTTTACCTGTCAGATGTGTAGAGAGGGGAAGACTTTATGACCAAACAGGAATTACAGAGCATTACAAAATGCAAAATGGATAATTTTGACTACATGAAATTGAAAAGCTGCTGTACAAATAAAGCCAATGTAACCAAGACTAAGAGGGAAGTGGTAAATTGGAAAAAAAATTGCAAACTATGTCTCTGATAATGGACTCATTTCTAAAATTTACAAAGAATTGAGTCAAATCTATAAGTATACAAGTCATTCCCCAATTGATACATTGTCAAAGGATATGAACAGGCAGTTTTCAGAGAAATAAATTAGGGATATCTATAAGCATATGAAAAAAAAGCTCTAAATGCACGGTTGATTATAGAAATTCAAATCAAAACAAATCTGAGGTACCATATCTCACTGGTGAGATTGATTAAGATGCCAAAAGAGGAAAATATAAAATGCTGGAGAGGATGTGGAAAAATTTAAAAATAATGCATTTCTAGTGGCTTGTGAACAGATCTAACCATTGTGGAGAGCAATGTAGAATTATGCACAAATGGCTATAAATAATTTCATATCCTTTGACCCAACAATACCACTTCTACAATTTTATCCTGAAGCATTCACAGAAGTGGGAGGAAGTCCCATATGTACAAATATATACATATATATATATATATATCAGCTATTTTTGTGGTGGCAGAGTATTGGAAATTAAGGGGGTGCTTATCCACCGGGAATGGCTGAACAAGTTGTGGTATATGAATATAATGGAATACTATCGTGCTATAAGAAATGAGGAGCAGAAGAACTTCATATTTACCTAGAGAGGCTTATACAAACTGATGCTGAGTAAGAAAAGTAGAGCAGGGAGAAATCTGTACACAATTACAGACACAACGTGTGTTTTAAGAAAAAACTTTGATAGACAGGGCTCTTCTTGGTAATGCAGGGTTATAAGTCAACATGGAAAGACTCATGATGGAAAGAGATGTCTACATCCAGAGAAAGAAAAAAATAACTGAGTTAGAATCCAGATTGAAGCAAACTACCTGCTCTTTTACTTTTTCTTGTTTAATTTTGTTTTTTCTTTCCAATTTTTCATTCCATCTGATACATCCTTCTTTATGACCCGACTAATGTCTATTTTGAAAGTATTTGCATATCCTATACTTTGTTGTATGCCATCTTGGGGGGGGGGTGGAAGGAGGGAGAGAAAAGTTGAAACTCAAGGAATTGTTGATCTGAATCTTGTAAACTAAAAGTTAAGAAACAAATTAATAATGACCAAAAAAATAAAAAAGAAAAAAAAAAGACTAACATATGCCATATGGTCATATGATTGAGTGCAGATAAAGCTTTTGATAAAATACAACATCCATTCCTATTAAAAACACTAGAGAGCTGGGGGGCAGGGTAGTTGGAGAAACCCACTTTTAAAAAGGGACAGCATCAAAGTAGAGAATAGAACAAGTGGGAGTTGGGATAGGATGGAGGAAAATGTAGTCAGTCTTTTAAATATATCCACCATGGAAATGTTTTGGATAGTTTCACATGTAGAACCTATATTGAATTGCATATGTTCCCAGTTTGGGTTGGTGAAAAGTGAGAAAGGGCATTAATCTGGTTTTCAAATCTTTGAAATCAAATATGTGTATATATGCATTTGTGTATGTATGTATATACTATTATTAATACTATATTACATGTAACTGAGAAATAAGATATAAAGGTCCTGGGAATAGAGATCCACTGTGCCCTACTGGAAAATTAGGGGGCAATGGGTGAAGATATGGGAGAGGGCAGAATGGAGGAGGGGATATCCAGTGGTATTGCTATTTTGGGGTGGTGGGTAGGGAAAAAGGAGAAGAAAATTTGTAACCTAAAATCTTGCCAACGTTAATGATGTAAACTAGAACTTAATAAAGCATTTGATAAATTAAAAAAATAATAATAAAAAAATAACCAATGGACTTCAAATCTGTTCAATCTGTAGAACATGTTTTTAAATTTCTAGAGGTTCTGAAAGGGTTTTTTCACCTAAAAGTATACTGAAGACCATGCCTACAAAAATCTCAAAGAAATATTTTAAAATCCATTATTCAAAGATATTATTTTAAGTATATTTTCCAAAAAAGCAAAAATATATAAAACCTTGAAAAAATACTAAGGAGCATAAGAATAAATGGACCCTTTGTAAAAATGATAAGAAACATTTACCTAAAACCATCAGCAAGGCTTATATGTAATGAGGATAAGGTAGATGCATTTCCAATAAGATCAGGGGTGAAACATGGATGTCCATTATCACCCCTGTTATTCGTTATGGTCCTAGAAACATTAGCTTTATCAATAAAAGAAGAAAAATAAATTGAAGGATTAGAATAATATTATGGAAATGGAAATTTAAGATCTTCCCTATCCCTAGGCCCTTTGATAGGCTTAAGTGCACCTGGAGCCTCTGGCAGAAGGCTTGGTTTTCACCAATGCTTTTTTGATTTTTTTGACTGAGAAGTGGGTCAAGAGGGTTGTTATGTTCTCTGAGCTGGGAGAAAGCTATATAAAACCTTAGGTGAGGTTTTGTTTTGTGGCTCACTTTGAGAAGTGTTGTGTGATTTGAACAGATGAGACTCTGGGCAGCCATTGAGATCCCCCCAGCTTTGAAAACCCTGACGTTGATCCTTCCCTCTCTGGTAAGTGACTAGGCATGGGTGAAATGGTTAGACAGTTGTCTGCTGAAATGTTTTTTTTCTTTCTTCTTGTAACTTATGCTGGTAACTTGTTCGTATTCTCTGAAGTTTGGGGTGCTGACCTTTTCCCCCTAAACTAGCTAAATGACATATATTTGTTTTAAGCAGTATTTTTAACCCATTTGGAGTTGCTTTCCTTTAGAAAAGAAGATCCAAGTATCTGTGTTGACAGCCACCATGACGATGTCGAGTTGCTGCTACAAATAGGAAAGAAGAAAATAAGTTATCAATATTTGCATATGATATCATGACAAACAGAGAAACAAGTGAAAAACTGCTTGAAATAATAAACAACTTCAGCAAATTTACAGGATATGAAAGGAATCCACACAAATCATTGACATTTCTATATATTACTAAAAAAAAAACCAGCAGCAAAAGATAGAAGGAGAAATTCCTTATCAAATTACTGTAGACATTATAAAATATTTGGGAGTCTACCTGGCAAAATAAACTGAGGAACTATGTGAACATAATTATAAAACCTTTTTCACACCAATAAATTTAGATATAAATACTGAAAAAAAATCAGTTGCTCATGGGCAGGCTGACTTAATATAATAAAAACAGTAATAAAAATAACAATAATAATATCTATTTAACCTCAATTAATCTGCTTATTCAGTGCCATACCAAACTACCAAAAATGTACTTTTTAGAGCTAGACAAAATCTCAGAAAACATCTAGAAAAACAAAAGTTCCTTGATATCAAGGAGATTAATGAAAAGAAATGCTAGGTAAAGTGTTCTAGCCATAGCAGATTTAAATTGTATTATAAAACAGCAGTCATCAAAACCACTTGCTACTGGCTAAGAAATAGAGGGTAGATCAGTGGAATAGGTTATGTACATAGGGCACAGTAGTGAATGATTATAGCATTCTACTTAATGTTTACTAAACCCAAAGACTCTAGCTTCTGAGCTAAGAACTCACTTTTTAGGAGGAAAAAAAGTTTCTGGGAATAATGGAAAATGGTATAGTAGCAAAATGGCATAGACCAAAATCTGATACCGTATAAAAAGACATCATACAAATGGGTACATTATTTAGCTATACAGCCTGATACCATAAAAAATTAGTGGACAGAACCAACAAAGTGACACAGAAAAGCTAATCTCCCACTGAGCACAGCCCAGCAGGATGGAAGGAAGGAGCAAGCACAACACTCCGAGAGCCAAGCCCAGCCCCAAAGAAGCCTGAGTTTTTATCCTCAGGAAGGCCACAACAAGACCCCAGCTGGACATAATACAGATCACTAGCAGCTGTGGTAGTTTCCAGAATTAGCAACACAAGAGATGCTAAGGACAAAGTGAGTGGTCAGTATAGTGTGGTTTCTGTGAAGAGAGAATTCAGAGTGTGGTCAGGCCTTTATCCCCTGGAGGGAGAAGTGGCAGAGGCATTGCAGTTCAGGTGCCACCACATGGCTGCTTCAGAGTTCCTGGTCTGCAGATTGTAGGAGGACCAAGCAACCAGACTGAGGGGCAATCACTCTTGCTTAAACGGCTTGGATATGGATTGCTTTCTACAGTGGAGGTCCTGGGGTGCATGAGCAGTTTGCCAGAGTGTTTGGAGGCTTCAGAAAGGGCACCCAATTAATAACCACAGCAGGTGTGAAAACCCCAGTGATTGGGACAAAGCTTCTCACTCTCGTAGCAGAGTTCTATTGAGGCAAAAAGCTCAAAAGCCAATTAATTCAGTGGAAACTTGAGCAAAAAGGAAAGCATAGCAGTCCAACTTTTGGTTCCCTTTTTGGAGAACAAAATGGTTAGGGCAAGAGTGATGAAAGTAGAGAACAGAACAAATGGGGGTGGGATGGGATGGAGGGAAATATAGTAAGTCTTTCACAATAACACTATGGAGATGTTTTGCATGGCTACACATGAACAACTTATATTGAATTGCTTATCTTCCCACTATGTGTGGGTAATAAGGGAGGTAGAGAAAGAATCTGGAATTCAAAAGTTTAAAATAAAATCTTAAAAGATTTATTTTTTTTATTATAATTATTTTACATATAACTGGGAAATAAGTTAAACAGGCACTGGGGCATAGAGATTCACTCTGCCCTACTGAAAATCAGATGGGGCTTGGGAGAAGATATTGAAAAGGGGATATACAGTGGGATTGCTGTTTTGTGTGGTGGGTAGGGGAAAAATGGGGAGAAAATTTGAAACTCAAAATCTGTGATATTAAAAAAACCAAAAAAAAAACCAGAATTTAAAAATAACTTAATAAATAAGTGCCAAAAATTAGTGGATCTTGCAATAGTTTATCTGGCAGATTTATGGAAAACAGAGTGATTTTTACCAAACAAAAGATAGAGAACATTGTGAAAAGCAAAATGGATTATTTTGATTGCCAAAAATCGACAAGTTTTTGCACAAATAAAGCCAACACAACCAAAGTTAAAGGAAAGCAGAAATTTAGGGAAGAATTTTTATGGTTAGTGTTTCTGATAAAGGCATCATTTCTAAAATATATAGAGAACTGTAGCGAATTTACATGATTGCAAGTCATTACCAATTTGATAGGGTGTCCAAGCATATGAACAGGCTATTTTCAGAGAAAGGAATTAAATCTATCTATAGTCATATGAAAAAAAATTCTCAATCACTATTGATTAAAGAGATTCAAATTAATACAATTCTGAGATACCGCATCTCACTTATCAGATTGACTAACATGACAAAGCAGAAAAAATCATAAATTTTGGAGATGTGGGTAAGTTGCAATACTAATTCTTTCTTTGTGGAGCCATGATTTGATCTAACCATTCTGAAGAGTAATTTTGAACTATATCCACAGGGCTATAAAAAATGTGCATATCCTTTGACCCAGCAATACCACTTCCAGGGCTGTATCCCAGAGATCCTAAAATGGGAAAAGGATTCATACATACAAAAATATTTGTACCAGCTTTCTTTGTGGTGGCTAACAATTGGAAATTGAGGAGAATCCCATCAATTGGGGAATGGTTGAATAAGTTGTGGTATATGGATACAATGGAATATTTTATTGTGCTATATGTAATGATGAACAGGTGAACTTCTGGGGAAAAAAAAACCCCGAAAAGATTTCTGTGAACTGATGCTGAATGAAGTGAGCTGAAGAAAGAGATTGTACACAGTAACTGCCACAACCTGTGATGACTTATTTTAATAAGCTTACCCCTTCTCAGCAATTCATGGACCTAAAATATTTCCAAACTACTCATGATGGAAAATTCCACCCACGTCTGGAGAAAAAAAAACAATTATGGAGTCTGAATGCAGAGCAACACAGACTATTATCTTTTTTGTTTGCTCATTTTTTTCTTTCTCATGATTTTTCCCATTTGTTATAATTATTCTATGTGGTATAAATAATGTGAAAATATAGGAATAGTAAGGTATATGTAAAGTCTCTATCATATTACAGGTTGTCTTGGGAAGGGAAGTTGGAGGGAAGAGGAAAAAATTAAAACTCAAAGGAGTAAACATTGTAAACTAAAAATAAATAAAATTTAAAAAATGAGACAACTACTTTTCCTATTTTTCTGAATCGTTTATTTTTTAATATAATTAATTGTTCTTTAAAGATTTGGTAGAAGTCACTTGTAAATACATCTGCTTCTGGATGTCTTTTTTTTTCTTAGAGAGTACAGCATTGTCATCCTCAATTTATTTTTCTGGAATGTGACTATTTAAATATTTTATTTATTAATCCACTCTGTGATGCTCTTCTGTTTAATGGGAGAATTCATCCCATTCATCTTCACGGACATTACTAACTGTGTCTTTCTTTCCATCTTATTTCCATCATCCCTGCTTACACTTTTCTCTCTCCTTTCTCCCTTTCCTTCTTCACTAGTTTTTGTCTTCTGACCACTGCCTCCCTCTGTCTGCCCATCGTACTGTCATGCCACCCTTTCTTTTTTCCCCTTTCCCCTTCAAACTCTTATAGGAAAAGACAGATTTCTCTACCCAACTAAATGTGTTTGTTATTCCCTCATTGAGTCAAATCTTATGAGAGTAAGGCTCTAACAATGCTCACCTATATACCTTCTTTCCCTGTACTATAATAGGTCTTTTTACCTCTTCTTGTGAGATAAATATATTTTCCTTTTATCACTCCTTTCCTCTTTTCCAATGCAATCATTTTAACCCATGATTATTTGAATTTATATCAACATCAAAGCCAATGTATACCCACATCCTTTGTAAAGCCATGCCCAAGCAGCTTTCCAGAGTACTGCTGCTGTGAATAGCTTTTAAGTTTCTGATTTCATAGTATAGTGAGCTCTATATTTATTCAATAAGAAATCAGAGGAAAACATTCATAGTAGATATATTGTAAAAGACTGACTATATTTCCATCCCTCCTATCCCACCTCCCATTTGTTCTATTCTCTACTTTGATCCTGTCCCTTTTCAAAAGTGGGTGCTTCCAAC
Source organism: Petaurus breviceps papuanus (assembly GCF_028583685.1). Classification (NCBI taxonomy): domain Eukaryota; kingdom Metazoa; phylum Chordata; class Mammalia; order Diprotodontia; family Petauridae; genus Petaurus; species Petaurus breviceps. The sequence goes on from NW_027185860.1 coordinate 6,922,438, forward strand.
TTCCCTCCTGCCCAGCCTGCCCACCCTTCCATCACCCTCCTCTCATCCCCTCCCCCCCCATTCTCCTGTAGGGCGAGATCTCCTATTTAGTGTGTATTTCGATCCCTCCTCAAGCCAGATTCAATGGAAATAAGGTTGACGCATTCCCCCCTCCCCTCCCATTCCTCCCCTCCATTGTAACCACCCTCCCCTGCCTCTTCCTTATGAGACAGCCCGCCCCAATCTGTCTCTCCTCATCTCCTCTCATTACATTCCTCTCACCTCTCAATTTCACCCTTTAAGTATCATCCCTTCCTATGTGCCCTCTATCTATGTATACCTGTAAACATATACACACACACACATTCACATATGTATTCATATACCCATATACCCTCATATATAGACATATGTATGTATGTATATATTTCTAATCCCTTCAACTACTGAGAAAAGTTTCATAAAATACAATTATTGACTTCTCTGTGTCATTTTGTGGGTTCTGTAGCTCCAAAGTTTGTTTAGAGTCCCCTTTTTACATGGATTGGGGAAGGTGGAAGCCTGAGCCGCGGGAAGGTCGTTCTTCTAATCCGCCATCTTGGCTCCGCCTCGAATAATTTTTTTAATGATAACCCTGAAATGGGTATGAAACTGTCAGAAATACTCTCATTAATTAAGAGTTAGCAATGGAATCTGTCTGTGAGAAGTGGTAGGATGCTTTAGTCAATGACTTCAGGAGAGGAGGTATTCTAATCTTAGCAGACCAAATGTTCACAGCGTTGTGGCAATGGTGCCAGTGTCTCCTAGCTAACACATTCAACATTGGATTTTAAAAGGGTCCCAAAGTTCAACACAAATTGGAACAAAAAAGAAAGTTGGAGGAGGGGACTGCAAGGTGGTTAATGCAGGAGATGAAAACTCCCTCCCCAAGAAAAGTGAAAGTTTGCTGCCTCACATTCAACAAGAGAAATTGATTTCTAGGAAGTTCAGATAAAATAACAAGTTCCCCTACCTCAGGAAGATTGCAAGGCAACAAACTCAAGCCACTTTATTCTATCTGCCACAAGTCAATAGTGACTCTAGCTGTGGATGGTCTGTGTAGCCTGGATAATACTTACTCTATCAAATGTTTTGTTTTGTTTTTTTACTTTCCTCTGTGAAACAGGAGAACTATTCGCCAAAATAGTCAATGGGAAGCCTCAAGTGTCAGATAAATCACTAAATGGTTTTACTGATGATGACTCAATGAGAAATGACACCACTGAGCCATACAAGAGAAAGGATTCATTCACTGTCTGTACCATGGGTCCTCTATAAATAAGAGCTTAGAACTAATGCAAGTGAAGAAGCCAAGTTCAAAGAACTTTTCTCTCTGTCATGAATTGCACACTCTCTTATATGGTCTAGGGAGTGGACCCATTTGCTACACTCTGTTCTGGATGGAGACTCATTCTTGCATTTTGGGGCTATAACCAGTAACATGTATAGGAGTTTCTCTGTTAGCTACCAAGTAAAGTAGGAAGTGGAATCAGAGGGAACTAAGAATTAGATTATCATCACCTTCTCCCAGAGAAAATTCACCAAACTGCTTTTGAAGACAGTGAGTACAATATTTCATGGGCAAATGCTTAGTTGTGTGACATGCTTAGCTTGCAATTACAAATACAATACCATTTAACCATTCTGGGATCTGTTCTTGCAATTCCATGTTTTCATTGCATATAAAAAGTGCTTGTCCTTTTTATTTAAACTGAATCCAGGTGATAGAGATGCTGGCCAGATTCCCAAAGATGGAAGCCCTGGAAGGTAGTATCTATAAATGTGATCAATAGAACAGCAGATTATTCTCCTATTTTTTTTTGTCCCTAAGAGATTTCATTTTATTATTTTTTAATCTTTTTTAATTTCTTCCACATACTTCCATCCAAATCCATTCATTGGTTTCTCTTGATTCTTAGCATTGATTACTTAAGGGATTCACTTCTGTTTGCTTATAACTCTATTCTTAAATTGGGACTTTGTGAGAGTGCTAATTTCCGTCTTTCACACTTTTGTGTCAGTGGGTAGGATCCTGTCTAAATTTGCTAAAATTTGTATGGCTCCAGATCTTCCCTGCATTATATCTAGATGAGTGGCTGGTTTCCACATTCCTTCCTTGACCTACCCTTTACCTCTGATCTAATACAGGAAATTGAATCTATAGCTGGGACTATGCTTGAACCTTCATCTATTGATCTCAAAGTGATCTGGCTTCAAAGTTTTTGGAGGACCTAAAATAAAATAACCTAACTGTTTCTTGTTCACTTATACATATCTTGTGTGGGTGGAAGAGCTTGATGATATTTCCATTTTGGTTTATTGATAGCAATTTCAATTGACATACCCAACTATATTTTTTTAATCTTTCCTGAGCAGTTTCTTAGGGCAACTGAAATCTGCTATAGTGTTTTGCATCACTATTGCCAAAATTAATTCAAACTTACTAGCTACTAAACTGAGACAAAATTTGATAACAAACACATGTGTTATAATAGTTCATAGTCTTTATGAAGGAGATGTCCTTCATTTATATTTTTCTGTAACATTCATTAGTTATTCAAAAACTTAGTTTGTTTTACTACTAGGGGTCTTTTCTTTTACATTGTTTGAGTCAAGCATAATGCTCCTTTGTTCATTCTTCTTTTGTTACATACAAATCTTCCCATGTTTCTCCAAATTCCTTATACTCATTTCTTACTCTATAATAATAATAATCAATTACAAAAACATTTCTACTTTCTCAGCCATTTTCCAATGAATGGACACCACCTTTCTTTCTAGTTCTTTCTTTCCATAAAGAGTATTGTAATTATTTCCTAATATAACTTGAGAAATAGCATTCTAAACATTTTCAAGGATTCACAGTGAGTTGTGAAAGCATTTATTAAAAAAGAAGCATTATTTATATTTAATATTAAACTCTAGTCATGTACTTTGTTGATAAAATGTTCTTAAATAAGTCTATTTTCTTTTACCCCATCAGCACAAAGGAATGCCACATATAACACTTCTTAAAACAGTGCAGTTAGACACAGTTAGTTCAAGTAAAAAGTCACCATACAATTAGCGGCGAAATCTGTTTCAGCAGATAATATGCCAATTTTTTTTAATTCACTTAAATATTTCTTATTTAATTACTCAATTTAATAATTCAGGAAACATTTAAAAAGATGCCAACACAAATATACACTTTTCTCTAAACCTACATTTATTAACATTTCCCATAAAAGTCATCAAATGTGAAATAAGCAAATATTTAACTTTTATTTTAAGAAGTATTTATAAAAATACGAGCTTCCTACATAACAAGCCAAACAAAGGTTTTTATCAAAAACTCCCATACATACTGACATAGGATTACTGATAACACCAATAGATTAAAACATGTTTAAAAGTGGGGGAGTGCTTGCATTTTTTTCTGCATGAGGTGTGTGTGTGTGTGCATGTCTTTGTTGTATGTTCATGTGTGCTTATTTCATTCCTAATGTTGGGAGGTATTTATTATTGTCAATGAAGAATAAGACTATTTATGCATCTAATTAAACATATTATTATATTTATCCAATTTTATTTGAATTGCTCTTTTCTCACCCCTGCTCCAGATCAACATTTTTCTTCAAAATAATATAGTATTGACCTCGTCATTCAATACATATATCCTATAGATGAGTTATTCATATAACAAGATTAAGAGAGTTAAAAAAAAAAGGCAGTCTGAGTCTAAGTGCTAAACTGATACCCTTGGAATGTTCAGAATAAAGCCTTCAGGTCAGAGAATGCATCTTCTTTACAAAAGTATGTGAGAAAAGAACACCACCATGTAAGGAGGTATCAATGGGTTTTAAAATACATTATATGAAAAATTATCCACATCAGGGAGTTCACAAATCCACTGAAGTATTAAATCTCTGCATTATTCTGCCCTATTAATTTTCTGAAGGTTCTGTGAATTTTGTTTTGTTCTTTCTTTTTCATTATTAGTAATCCTGCAAATGTTTTTGCAGTGGGATTCATAGCCTCTACTTTTATTCACTTCCTCTTTTTCCACAGGTTCACAGATTTATCGTTTTCTCTTTAAAATTTCCCTAGTAAAATTTTCTCTAATCCACTAATTTCCTGACTCTAAAATGTTCTGTCTTTTGCTAGATAAGATAGTGTTTTGCATATTTAGAAAAAAAATTATTTTTCATATTTAGAAAAAGAATTGTTTAGTCACGGGGCAGTGTGATAGTAATGGAATATTAAGATCCCCCTGTATTGGCTTGGTTTTCAAACTGATTGCGTTAAAACTCAGAGCTTGTTAATCCCACCTGTGGGATGGATTTGTTGATGTGAAAAGAGAGTCCTGAACTGGGAGGAGCTGGTGATGTAGATTTGGAGAGACAAGAGAGAGGCAGAGAACTTTTTGGAAGCAGCACCCTCGTGGAGGCAGAGAGAGAATAAGAGGATTGCTGAGGGCTACTTTGAATTGCCCTGGACTTTTGAGACCTGCCCCCAGAGCAGCCAAGGACTGAGGAGACATGGCTGTTTTGCTGGTACTTTGTCTGTCTGTTTTGATGTTGTTTTGCCAGATTTGTCCACTGGTGAAAGACAGTACTGTTATTGAAGAAGTCCTGGAACCTGGCTGTTGGCTAAGAGCTCCTGTGACTGTCCTGCAGACAGAGAGTGAATACTGTCCACTGGTGAAGGACAGTGCTGTTGTTGCAGGGGTCTGGGAACCTTTCTGTTGGTTCAGAAGCCCTGAAGAAGGATTTTCTTGTTGTATGTTTACAGAAATCATGGGAGAGGGTTTTGCTAATGTTTTCAGGGGTCCTAGGACTGTTCTGCAGACAGAGGATGAATTAATGAAGAGACTGGCAATGTATCTTGTGGCCTTGCTAAGCCTTGTCTCCCCAGGAACTAAGATTGCTGAGAACTTGCCTTGTGTCAAGATGAAGAAAAGACCTCCATTTGGGTATTAAGTCCTGTGCTTAAACTTGATGTAACTCTGGGGTAGATTCAACTGTGATCCAGGGGTGGGGAACTTTTGACCTTTTTGTGTTCTATGGTTGAACAAATGAATGTACTTTACTTAGATTGGAAACTAATCTCCATTTGAGAAGAGGGGCTTTGTGGTGGACTAAATGAAGGTACAGCCTAGGAGTGGAGTAGTATTTAGAACAGGGACTTTGTAATTGATTGAATGAATATAAGGTTCTGGGGTGGGGTAGTACTTGGAGATTATTTAATCACACTTAGTAAATGCTATATTCTGAATGATGTCATGTTTTGATCTTCTCTGTTCTTGGTTTGTCACTGAGTAAAATGGAGAGCACCTATGCTGGTATTTTGAACCTTGGGAAGTTGCCTTTCCTTGGCATTTACATTACAGGCAGCTAGGTGGTGAAGGGAGTAGAACACCAGCCCTGGAGTTGGGAGAAGACGTGATCGGTTCCAGCCTCAGGCACTTAACCCCCACACCAAAAACATTGGCCGTGTAACCTTGGACAAGTTACTTAACCCCAATTGTCCTTTAAAAAACAGAATGGTTTAGTCACAACATATATCATTTTTCTCTTTTTCTCTCTTTTCATGTGTGTGTGTGTGTGTGTGTGTGTCTGTGTGTGTGTGTGTAGTATTAATCTTCTTCCTCTGTGACTTATTTAAAAGTGTTTCTGACCACTTATGTCAAACAATTCCTATTGACAAGATTTGCAATATATTTCAAAGGACTTCTAATTTGTACAGCTAATTACAGCTGATGATATAGATCTTTAGAACTTGATACCTTTCTCAGGAATGCAGTCACCAACTCCTTTTTACATTCAAAAGGCTTCAAAATGAAACATGTATTTTAGAGACTAAGAGAAACAAACAGACCCCATATCTAAGTCCATACAAAATTCTCATGTGCCATTTCTCCCTTGAAGTACTCTACATACTCATCTATTTATATAAAGAACAAAGAGGGTGCCTAGAAGTTTTCTAAATTTTTTCTAGAATTCTTCTGGTTTCCTATATAGCACTGTTTTTTTTCTTGAAACTTATGTCTCTGGCTATTCTGATAATAACCATTTCTTTAGTCCTTTTCACAAACCTTACTGAAGAAGGAGAAGCCCTGCTCTGAAGAAAATTCATGTCCATCAGAAATCTTGAGTACATCTACCAGAGATCCCAAATTTGAAAAACAAATATTTCCCTTTCTAGCATACAGTCCAACAAAATATAATTCATATCTCTACTCTTTTTCCAACCTTCACCCTCTATAATTCACCTCAAAAATGCCAAACAGTTAGCACAAGTTCCCAGTATTTGGTCTTTTCTTTAAGCAAAAAATTTTCTAAAAAAGTGACCCTTGAATAAGTCCACAGGGGTTATGATTCAATTACAAGAAAAAAAAAAGTTATGAACCAATCAGAAGGAATATGGGTCACATTGCCTATTCCCTTCCCTCAAATTGAACATGGACTTCCTTTCAGCACAAGTACACCAACCCATTTAGCCCTTTCTCATCATTGGTCCCTATATGACTTCCATGGTCACAGTTATTTTTTTCTGCCTCCTATAGTCAAAATTCCCTGCCTATTGCCATGAGTTTCTTCATAGCCACTATATCATTCATTACTTCAATAAGTGCTCTTCAGTAGATAGGAACAGGACACTGATCTCTTCCCTGTAACTCTGTTACTATACTACCAATGATTACTGGGTATCTACTATAGGGCAGTGATAAGAGAGTAACACCCCCTTTCATGTGCATGTGCACACACACACACATGCACATGCTCATGCAAACTCACACACACACATAACACTTTTTAAAATAAGAATAACCCTAAATGAATAGGCATAGATTAGTTGTAATTAAAATATATTTTCCTGAAAACCTATCCTTCGAAACTTCTTTTGTTCTTTTCAGAGCATGAACACACTTCCAGTTTTTCAAGTTTTCACCCTATATATTGAGTCTTTAATCAATTCAATTTACTTTCTTCAATTTTACAATCATTTTCTTAATTTCTAAATCTGGACTTTTCCCAGTTCTTTTCTTCCTCAAACATGACATAGCCCTTGAGCATTTGTTCTTCCTGGATGTTTACTTTTGGATCTGGTTGTTGTGATACTGCCTTTTCTTGGTTCTCTATCAACCTGTTTACTTATTCCTTCATAGAACTCTTTCATACATTACAATTTAAATACTGACTCTAACTTAGAGTCTTCCCAAAGACTCTATCCTAAGCACTCTTCTCTTCTCTCACTTGATTGCTTCCTCATTTCCTACTGATTTAATTAACATTCCTATGCAGATTACTCATGGATCCATTCAGAAATATTCTAAACCAAACTCTATTGGTTTATGAGAGCATATTGCTAAAATTTCAGTATACTCATTAACACCTTACAAATCAAGTTTTAATTTATCATTTTATTTTTTATATTAGAAAGTTATGGAGAATATTGTAATAACATAGATTAAAATTAAAAAATGTTTAATGAATAACTTCCTCCCCTCCGAGTGTATATTATTAAATATGTAGCAATGCATCACTGTATAAATTCCTATATCCAGTCTTCTGTTCTCTCCTGAACTCTATCCTGTGTAAAAAACTGCTCATTGGACATTTCAGCCATGATCTTCCATAGGCATCTCACACTCACTCACACACTATACTCAAAACAAAGCTCATTGCCTTTTCTCTGTACATCTACATGTCTTCTGAAATTCTTTTAGAGGATGGCACCACCACCATCCTTCCTGCCACAGATGTTTGAAATATTTTATTATTCTCGACACTGAAATTTCTATCACCTCACACCAGTGAACACATCAATCAGTGAATAAGTCTTGTTTTCTACATTGTCAGTTTCTCATAGCTGCCTGTATTTCTCTACTCTTTTCCTACTTTCCCCCTCAACTCCTAGTAGATTGTGGCTGCTATTTCTTCCTGGAAAATCTGTTTTCATTATCCAAATTTCTTCATCACTTTGTCCCACAGTTCAAAAACATTGTTCTAGATAACTTCATTCATAAACTTTTTCACACTGTGGTTCTTGTGGTCCCTGGCTACAAATAAACCTTCCAAGGTATTTTATAATTAGTGTTTCACCTTGCACATTATAAGCAATTTTTCTCCCTATTTGTAGATATACTTGTGATAATATCACATTTTGCCTCCTCTTTCCTCCAATGACCATGCAGCATACCTCCTTATATCACTTTTCAGAGCTTTAATGGCCTAGGTGTATTGCACACTCTCTGAGTCCTTGAACATCTTGTTAAGTCACTTCAAATTACTTGGCTTGCCTCCTAATATGTCTAGAGAAATAATATGTCAGGGTATCAATGATATCTTGTTGCACTGTATTCCAGAGAGGAAAAAAAAAGATATTTTCCAAATTGGGCGTCTCAGGTAGATGCCCTCGAGATCAAGACCTTCTCCTGTCTCAATCAATAAACATTTACCATGAACTTTATATGTGTCAGATATTGTGCAAAGGTCTAGGAAAAAATGTTAAAAAGAAAAACAGAACTTGATCTCTTGGAGATCATAAATTAATGGGGTAAGATTATATGCCAAGAAAGAAACTAAAATAGGTAAGAAATGGTATGAAGGAAAATGGGGAGGGAAGGTACCTGGTGTAGGTGCATGATGAAGAAATCCATTACCTGGGAAATGAAGAGATGCCTGGCATGGAGTTTTTTGGAGGAAGCTCTCCACACTGCAGAAACACCACTGACAGGTATGAGTTCTGATGTGATTTTGCAGGATGAAGCATTTCCATAGTCATGATATAGATTTTCAGAGCAATGTAGACTCCATGGAGGGGCTCAGTAATAATGAAATATTTATTCAGAAATTTCCAATAATTCATACTGAACCACTGAAATGTCTTCATTTGATGATAATTATTTCAATGTGAATTGTTAACTAATGCTTGGGAATGAATTCTGAAATATTATGGACAATGAAAATGAAAGGGCTCACACTTTTGCCACCACATTGTCATCTGCGATAGAAACTCATTGCATGATACTCAGAGGTTTGGAATATAAGGAGTCTCCAGACCATTAATATAATTAAGGTAATTTTTAATGCTTTCTGATATCTTCTTTAATTTAGACTCTGAAAACTTGGAATTTAAAATTGTTCCAAGCAGACTGGATTACAGTTTGAGTTTCAATGCAAAGGTAAATTTCCAGGAAAGAAAAATTTTCTAAGTAATTTGATATTGGGTTGTTTAACTCATTAAAAAGAATGAAGTGTGTTCAAATAGCATAATATAATCTATTTGTACATAATGAACTAATTATGAGTTAATATCATATGTTTATTAATATAAATCTTATAGGAACACATTCAATAATACTTTAAAATTTGTTATAAAGTATTCCTTAATAATGGGAATTTCTCATGTTTCAATGATTCTTACTACCTAAACAGTGAGCCTTCATCAATCATTAGTCAAAATTACTTTATAATATCAGGGTTTCGCTTTGTTGTGATTTTTTTTTAATTTCAAGACTGACAGAATTTAATTAAGTATTTTCATTAATCATTATTTTTGGTGTTTTTTTAAATTCATCAAATTATCCCCCAAAATTACAAAGAGATGGCAAAAATATCATTATTCCTAACATCTGAATAAATAATAAATTTTCCTCTGTTTAATTTCCCTATGTAATAAAAATTCATTTTCATATGTTACATCATGCTTCATTCATAAGTTTTCAACTCAAAACTTAAATAATTTGATCGTGTATAGCATGAATATATGAACTTCATTCATTATAATTGAATATCTATGTTCCCAGTAACCATGCCATCACTTTTCAGAATCATATTTTAAAAGATTCAATACTTAAATTCAAGAAATGAAGGAGTAATTCTTGTCCCTGCTACATAAGGCCTGGAGAAATCCATGAGAGACAATAAAACAGCAAACAATATCTTACCTCATTGTCAGTAATGTCTATAGTCAGGTCTTTTAAGGGTATTTCTAGGGAATTGTGGTGTTTACTCTATATAATGATAATATTTATTTGTTGTAAAGTCACAATTTTAACTACTTAGAGTCAATTTTCGTTTTATCAATAGAGTTATTTATTTTTGTGCAATTATCAGTTTAATTTGACTATTATAATAAAAATTTACAAAGAATTGTTGCTACTGGGAATCCCTCCATTTTGTCATAAACAACTAGAGTCCCTTATTATTAAGTAATTCCAATCAGAGACAGAGTGGTAGATCATTGACTGAAGAGAGATAAGAATGAGTTTTATAATTGGTACTCGGGGGTGTGGCCTTCCTGCAGGGGGAAGGGTACTTGGCCCTAAGGACTTGGTTGCTAACACTTTTTTAGAAGTGCTTAAATTGAATATACTAGACAGGTAATATTGTTATTGATATCTTGACCATTGTCCTCATGTTCTCTCTAGAATTTTCAATAGAAATTTCAATGGGAAACAGGTTTTTGATAGGTGAGCTTTCACTTTCTTAATGTAAAATGTATACTACATTTTAGCCATCTCCTTAGCATGCTACTACTTACATGCATCAGATCAACTCCATTACTAAGTCACCGTTACATTTTCTTTTCCTATTTTAGAACGTAAGTCACTTGTGAACAAATATTATCTTGTTAGCTTGTATTTGCATCAGTAGCATTTAGCAGAGTTCCAAGCATCACAGCAAGTATTTAATAAATACACTATCATCTATGCATTTGAAGAAGAAAGAAATATTGAGAGTCTGATACTCAAGAAATGTTGCATTCAAATAAACAAAACATTTTCTCTCCATGAGGTATATTACAACTTACCTGCAAGATTTAATGTCAGTTCAAAACTTAACAAAACATCAGATGTCCAGTGAAAGTGTTGTTTTTCAGTCACAGTAACTCTTATAGTGGTTTAAATTATAATGTATACAACACAGCTGCCACACATTAAATACTTTGGTCACTTCAACTCCCCCCCCCCATATTAGCACGTGATAACATCATACCATACCTTTAATTTCTAATGTTATTTTTATATCATCAATAACATTTAACAGTGGTGGCTAGGTGGTGCAGTGAGTAAACTGCCAGCCCTGCACTTAGGAGGACCTGAGTTCGGTTCTGGCCTCAGACAATTAACACAAACACACACACACACACACACACACACACACACACAAACTAGCCATGTAACCTTGGGAAAGTTACTTAACCCCAATTGCCCTCTGAAACGCAAAACAACAAAAAAAAATTAACAACAATTAGTGCTTCAGTAGCCAACAGATACAAAGTAGTTTTCTCATAAAAGCACTAGTGCTGGAGAAACCTACAAGGGTAATTATCAATATGCCTAAAAATAAGTGACTAAGATGGTGAAGTGAAAACATGGATGTACCTGAGCTCTCCAACATACTCCTTCAAATACCTCTAAAAGTCAATCTGAACAAATTCTAGAGTGACAGAATGCACAAAGAGATGAACTATGACAGATTTCCAGCCCAAAACAATGTGGAAAGTCAACAGGAAGGATAAATAACACCAGCCTGGGAGAGGAGCAGAGTTTAGCACTGCAGGGTGCACCAGTGCAGATTTTACCATAGTGAGGTATAGTCAGACCTCCAAGGGCTGACTCACTGGCAGTTGTGGTGAGTCTCAGACCTCTCAGTGCAGGAGGGAGTTCTGTCAGAACTGTGTGAGACAGAAGAACAGAGGGCCTGAAGCAGTGGCAAAAGACTGAATGTATAAAAGCCATCTATTTAAACTTCCAGGGCCAAGAAATTGTAATAAACTGTAAGACACTATAACCCTCCCTTGATGACCTTGAAAAACTCAGAGAATATTGCCCCAGGAAAAATTCTGCAATAGTGGAACCAGCAGAAAGAGGGGGTAAAAAAAGCCTTTTAACATGGAAGGCCAGGGGGATTGACAGGAAAATCCCTCTTGCTGTGGCTATAGGGGACAAGCACAGGACAGGAGGCATCCTAGTAAGCCCCACCTTAGGAAACCAGTTTAAAATCCTCAGCCCCAGGGTGATGGAACCATCAACAGCCAATACCCAGACCACCATTTACCTTCATACAGTAAAGGTAATCAGCAGACAACAGCATGGATGGAAGTCCACTAGCAGCTCAGCTAACCCATTCACTAGCACAGACCTATGGGAGGAGGAAGATTCCTGTGCCCAGACTACCTCTCTCCCACACCTCACTCTTACCAGCTTCAGCATAATCATAACTGAAAATGTGAATAGGATGAACTTCTCCATACAATGGCACTAGAAACAGAGGGTAAAATAGTTATACAAAGAATCCACCAGACACCTTCTGAAAGAGATCCAAAAGTGAAATCTCCTGGAATTATTTTAGCCAAATTCCAGAACTATCAGATAAAAGAGAAAATACTGTAGGCAGTAATAAACATACAAATCAAATGTCATGGTAATACAGTTAGGATCAGGCAGGACCTAAAAGCTTCTACATTAAAGATTGGAGTGATAGTAATATGACATTTCATAAGGCTAAAAAACTTGGACTGCAACCAAGGATCAACTGTCCAGAAAAACTAAGGATAATCTTTCAGGTAAGAAAATGGGCATTCAATTAAATAAGGGACTTCCAAACTTTCCTGATGAAAAAGCCAGAACTCAGTGGAAAATTTGATCTCCAAATACAAGACTCAAGAGAGAAAAATGTAAACATGGAAAGCACACACACACACACACACACACACACACAACTTGTTATTCAATAAGAGCAAACTGTTTACATTCCTATATGGGAAACTGATATCTGTCAGTATTGAAAATGGTATAATCATCACCACATATAAAAGGGTGATACATAGATAGAGGGCGTTGGTAAAAATGAAACAAAGTGATGATTTTAAAAATATACCCTATTAAGGGGAAAAAAGGAATTGTAATGGGAGAGGAGGAAAAGAGGAGGCAAAAAAGGTAAATTATGCTACAAAAAGAGACATAAAAACATATTATAGGAGAAGGAAAGAAGAGAGAGAGAGATGGACATTTAATGATCTTGACTCTCATTGGTTTTTCTTCAAGGAGGGAAGAATTTATGACCAAAGAAGAGATTAAGAGCATTAAGGAATGCAAAATGGATAATTTGGATTGCATTAAATTAAAAAAAAATTTTCTACAAATAAAGTTAATGTGACCAAGTTTAGGAGGGAAGGGTGTCTCACCCTACCGGAGAGTATGGGGAAAGGGATAAGAGAATAAAATAAGTGGGAGGTGGGATAGGAGAGAGGGAAATATAGTCAGTCTTTTACAATGTTTCTACTATGTTAAGGTTTCCAATAGCACATGTACAACCTATATTGAACTGCTTATCTTCCCAGTAAGGATGGGTGACAAGGGAGTAAGGGAATTAATATTGAATTCAAAGTTTTAAAATCAAATGTTTATATATATATATATATATATATATATATATATGTGTGTGTGTGTGTGTGTGTGTGTGTGTGTATGTATGTATGTATGTATACACACACAAACCATTATTAATATTATTTTACATGTAATTGGGAACTAAGGTGTACAGGCACTGGGGCATAGCGATCCACCATGCCTTACTGGAAAATTCGAAGGGGGTATGGGAGAGGGCAGATTGGAGGATTGGACATCCTGTTGGGCTACTATTCTGGAGTGGTGGCTAGGGAAATAAAGGAGAGAAAATTTTAAACTCAAAATCTGGTGGAAATGAATTATGTAGATCAGAAGTCAATAAAGCATTTGAAAAATTAAAAAAAAAAACTATTTGCACCAAGTGCTGTAGCATTGAAATTCCTAGAGGAGAAATTAAGGGAATTGGAAGAAGAAATAGATACAAAAACTATGCTAGTGGGTTGACCTTAATTTCCTCCACTCTGAACTTGATAAATCTAACCTTAAAATAAACAAGAAAGAAGTGAAGGAGGCTAGATATGATAGAACTCTGGAGAAAATTGAATGTGGATATAAAGGAATATATTTATATTTTCTCCTCAGTGGTTCATGGCACTTACTCAAAAACTGATGATGTACTAGGTATAAAAACCTCACACTTCAGTGCAGAAAGGCAGAAATATTAAATGCATCCTCAGATCATGATGCAATAAAAATCATATGCAATAAAGGGCCATGGAAAGGTAGACTAAAAGTTAATTGGAAATTAACCCATTTAATCCTAAAGAATGAGTGTGTCAAACAAGAAATTTTAGAAACAATCAGTAATTGCATTCAAGAGAATGACAATAATGAGAAAACATACGAAATTTGTGAGATGATACAAAGGTAGTTCTTATGGGAAGTGTTATGTCTCTGATTACATACATTAATAAATTAGAGAAAAGGGAGTTCAATGAATAGGGCATGCAGTTGAAAAGTTAGAAAAAAAGCAAATTTAATATCTCCAATTAGATACTCTACAAGAAATACGGAAAACCAAAGAAGAGATTAATAAAATTGAAATTAAGACAACTATTGAATTCATAAGTAAAACTAAAAGCTGGTTTTATGAAAAACAAATAAAATGGACAAACTTTTAGTCAATATGATAAAAAACAGAAAGAAGAAAACCAACTTATGAATATACAAATTTAAAATGTGAATCCATCTCCAATGAAGAGGAAATTAAAACAAGAATTAGGTATTATTTTGCCCAATTCTATGGATATAATATTGACAATTTTAGTAAAAGGGATGGATATTCACAAAAATGTAAATTGCCCAGATTAAATAAATAATACCAATTGACCCCAAAAAACTCAAAGAAAAAATTAAAATATACTAACTAAAATGGCAAAAGAAGTCCAGAAACTAATGAAGAGAAAAATTTCTTAAAAATTGGAATTGGAAAAATAGAAAAAGATGTGCAAAAGTTCACTGAAGAAAGTAATTCCTCCAAAATTAGAATGGACTGACTGAAAAATAATAACTTTATGAGAAATCAAGATATTAAAAAAACAGGTCCAAAAATATGAAAAAATAGAAGACAATGTAAAATAGTTCAATGGAAAAACCACTGCCCTGGAAAATAAATCCAAGAGAGATGATTTAAAAATTATTGAACTACCTGATAGCCATGATGAAAAAAAAAAAAGAGCCTACATATCATCTTTCAAAAAGTTATCAAGAAAAACTACCTTGATATTCTAGAGCCAGATGGTAAAATAAAAATGGAAAGAATCATGACTTGACTCTGGAGAAAAATAATATCCCCCCCAAAAAACTCCTAGGAATATTAGAAGAAAATTCCAGAATTCCAAGGTCAAGGTGAAAATATTATATGCAATCAGGAAGAAACAATTGAAGTATTGTGGAAACAAAATCAGGATAACAAGAACTCCAGCAGCTTCTACATTAAGTTTTCAAAGTGCTTGGAATATGATATTTCAGTGGTCAAAGGAACTAGGACTAAAAGCAAGAATCACCCACCCAGTGTAATGGTAAGCATAGAAGTAATTCACACCTTCTTTCAGTTCAAGTTTCTTTTGAGCCTTGCATAAAGTCTTTTAAGAAACAGAATTGTGGGGGCAGCCAGGTAGCACAGCGAGTAACAGCCACCAGCTCCATTGTCAGTAGGAGGAGGGGATCAAATCCGGGCTCCGACACTTAGCACCCACCCATAAACACCTCGCCGTGTAACCTTGAGCAAGTTACCTAACCCCAATTTCTTAGGGGTGGCCAGCTGGCTCAGTGAGTTAGAGCACCGGCTTCAATATCGGGATGACCTGGGGATCAAATCCAGGTGCAGATACTTAGCACCACACCCAGAAATAACTGACCGTGCAACCTTGAGCAAGTTACTTAGCCCTGTTTGCTTAAAAAAAAAAAAAGAAACAGAATTTTGAACCCAACAACTTTCAAACCCTAAAACTCATGAACTCCTGCAACAGGAAGGGGAGGAGGTAATGACCATCTATAAGGCGAATTTCCATGCTAGAGACAGCAGAACTGAGAACTGAGGACTTTTGCGGTGGTAGTGTCAAGAAGGAGAAAACTTATGGCATCCTGGCACTTTGTCTGTTTTATCTGTGTTGATTTGCATTAATGATACTTTGTACAGAAATTCTGGGAACTTATGGGAATCCCTGAAAGAGGATTTTCTTTTTGTATGTTTACAGAAGTCCTGGAGGAGGGTTTTGCAGGTCCTAGGATTTTACTAATGATTTGTACTAACCTCTAGATCGTTTTCTGTGGTTCTGCTTTGATTTCTATGTAAATGATTTGTGCTGAGTTTTCAGATATTGATGGTAGGTCGGAGTTGATTTCACAGGCAGATAATGAATTGATGGTGGTACTGGCAATGTATATCAATATTATTGTGGCTCTGTCAAGCTTTGTCTTCCCGGAAACAGGAACTATGACAGACACCGTGAACTTCCATATGGAATGGGGACTGGATAAAGAACTGGGCAAGGAGCTGGACAAGGAACTAGGAGGTACTTACCTTTGAACCCAGATGACAGTGGAAACTGGGACCTTTGGAAGAGCAACCAGGGAAACTGAAAGCTAGCCTTGAGTAAATCTGAAAGAACAATTTACTTGGATACTGTGTACTGACTGAGAAGATTATGATTTTTTTGTAACCTAGGGGTGGATGGCCTGTGTATTTTACACTAGCCCTTAAGAAGTAACTGAGTAGTGACTCATGAATGAGTAGTGACTGATGATTGAATGGTAACTAATGACTGAATAGTGACTGATTCACAGCTTAGTGTGCCCCATGTGTGGAGGACTTTGACCTTATGTACTGTATCATTGAATGATTGAGTCACTAATCAATTGATTGACTAAATGATTATACATTGTTCAAAACTATGTGACCACTTTGGTGAAAAATATGTGGCCATTTCTGTGATAAGTTGTAACATTGTGAATTCTGTACCTTCATTTTCTGTTAATGTTTCACTTTGATTTATTATTGAATAAATAGAGAGTTAACTATACTGTGTAATCAGAACCTTGAAAAGCTGTTCACAGCAGCAGTCCTCTGTAAAGCTGTTTATGCATGGCTTTACACCCAACAAGACTGAATATAATACTTGAGGGGAAAATATGGACATTAAATGGAATAGGGGACTTTCAAGAAATCTTGATGAAAAGACCAAAGCTGAAAAGAAAATGGGACTATCAAATACAATAATCAAGAAAATCCCGAAAAGATAAACAGGAAAGAGAAATCATAAGTATCTTATTAAATTTGAACTGCTTATATTTCTACAGGAAATACAATATTTGAAACTCATGAGACTTTTCTCATTATTAAGATACTTGAAGGGAATTTATGTGTGTGTGCATATATGTATGTATATATTGTATGCATATATATATGTATGTGTGTCTGTGTGTACATCTGTGTCTGTGTGTGTCTTTGTGTGCATATATGTGTATGTTTACATAGACAGAGACCACAGGGTGAGTTGAATATGAATAGGATTATAACTAAAAATAAAATTAAGAGGTGAGAGAGGAATATATTTGGAGAAGGAGAAAGGGAGATATAGGAGAGGGTAAATTATCTCACATAAAAGGGGCAAGTTAAAACTGTTACAATAGAGAAGATCAGGGAGGTGAAAGGGAATGAGTCAACCATACTTGCATTGGATTTGGCTTAAACAGGGAATAACATACACACTCAATTGCATGTTGCATCTTACAAGAAATTAGGGGGAAATGGAATAAGAAGAGAGAATAAGAGAAGGGAGAGCAGATTGGGGGAGAGGATAATCTGAAGCATTAAAAATAGACAGGGTCAAAGGAGAATATAGAATAAATGGGTATGGGATAGGATGTAAAGAGATATAGTTAGTCTTTCACAATATGCCTACCATGGAAATGTTTTGCATAAGTACACATGTATAACCTACATTAAATTGTTTATCTTCTCAATGGGAGTATCTGAGGATGGAAGAAGGGAGAGGACCTGGAACTCAATGTTTTAATAGCAAATGTTTAAAAAAAAATGTGTTTTTACATACAACTGGGACATAAGATATACAGGTAATGGAGTATAGAAATCCATCTTGCCCTACAATTAAATATGCGTGAAGGGTGCAAAGGGTGGATATGGGGGACAGAAGTTAAGGTAGACTGGGGGAAGGGATAATCAGTATGCTTGCCCTCTTGGGGTGGGGGTAGGGGAAACATGGGGAGAAAATTTGGAATTCAAAATCTTGTGGAAATGAATGGTGAAAACTAAAAATAAATTAATACCAAAAAGACCAAAAAATAGTATTCAAAATCATAATGCAATAATTTAAAACTAAAATATAAAAGGTTACATTTTATAAATAATTTTGAAGCTTTCCCTTTGTGATTATAGTGAACCTCACTAAAATGTAATACCACTAAAATTACAAAGACACTGTCCATGTAATAATTTGTCTTAAAATTACTGAGCTCTGTTGGGATTTGAATTTTTATTTTCTAAAATGTGCATTTTTAATATATTTAAGCCTTAAGGAATTTTGCTGGTTGGGTTTTGAAGTACCAACTCAAAAGTGTTGGCAAGCATTTTGAGGGAAGTCTGTTATTTTCAAATACTCCTCACTAACTTTTCTGATTAAGATAAATATAGTAGTCTATCAAACAAAGTAGCATTAACAGTTTGTGAATCTGAGAATCACCCAGGATACAAGTATTTTTGTTCCAAGTATAACTCTTCACTATAAAAAAGGATATCACTCTCTGGAAAAAGAATGACAACTCTTAAGTCTGGGGCTGTAGCTTGTTGTTCAGTTGTTCAATCATATCCGGTTCTTTGTGAGATGGACCTAACTGATGCTAAAATAATAAAATCAATTTGTTCAATCAAAAAGCTGAATCATTCAAGGAAAATTTCATTCTAACCAGATTTCATGTAGGATCCTAAAGAAATTAATAAATGGATGATTGAACACATGCGTTAATGAATTTATAAATAAATATTTTAAAGATTAATCAATGAACTAAAGAATATAAAAATGTATACTTAAGTAAATGAATGATGAGAAAAATAATAGGTAAAATGTTATATTGTAGTGGGATGTAATAATTTCATAAGAAAGTATAAACTAAGAGATTTTGTGAACATAAGTTTAAATGGCTAATAGAATTAAGATTTTGTTATTAAAAAGCATATAAAGAAGACTACTTGTCACCATAAGAAGATTTCATTGCATTAAATAAACATATTTTCAATCTCCTCCACTGAGATAAATGATAATGCAATCTAAGATATCAAAATTAAACCTTAAAATGATTAAGGAATTAATTTAGTATGATTCAATATGGATGAAGAATTTAGTAGAATGAACAGTAATAGATAAAAAGTTACATAATGATAAGCACTACAGCTTAGATGCAGACTAACAACACAAAAACCTTTCCAGGATTTTCTGAAATGCACCTACTCATCATTTCATCGAGTACAACAGCTTTTCATTATATTCATAAACTCCAATTTGTTCAGTCATTCCCCAGCTGATGGGCATCCCCTCAATTTCCTATTCTGAATTACCAACGAAGAGCTACTATCAATATGTTTGTACAGGTAGGTCTTTTCCCCATTTTAATGATCTCTTTGAGATACATACCTAATAGTGAGATTCCTCTGTTAAGCTTTGTTTGCCCTTTGTGTGTAGTCTCAGATTGTTCTCCAGAATGGTTAGATCATTTCACAAGTCCTCCTACAATGCATTAATTAGAGTTCCAATTTGCCTCATCTTCTTCAACATTTATCATTTTCCTTTTTTGTCATATTAATCAGTCTGATAGGTGTGATGTGATAACTCAAAGTTGTTTTAATTTGCATTTCTTTAATCAGTGATTTAGATGACTTTTTTCATATACTATAGTTAGTTGCAATGTCTTCCTCTAAAATCTGCCTGTTCGTATCTTTTTGGCATTTATCAGCTAGGAGATAACTTGCATTTTTATAATGTTGACTCAGTTCTCTATATATTTTAGAAAGGCAGCTCTAAGGGACCATGGCTACATTCACCCCCCCCCCCCATCTTTCTGTTTTTCTTCTCATCTTGGTTGCATTAGGTTTCTTTGTCCAAAATCTTTTAAATTTAATTTAAACAAAATCATTCATTTTTAATTTCATTATGTCCTCTATGCCTTTTTTGGGCCTAAATTCTTCCCTTTACCATAGATCTAACAAATAAACTATTCCTTGCTCTTCTAATTTACTTATGGCTTTGGTCACCCTTTTTTCTCTAAATCATCTACCCATTTCAACCTTATCTTGGTATTTAGTTGTAGATGTTGATCCATCCCTAGTTTCTTCTATACTAATTTCAAGTTTTCCCAGCAGGTTTTGTCAAATATTGAATTCTTATCTCAGAATATCGAGTATTTATGTTTATCAAGCAGTAGATTCCTACAGTCATTTACTACTGTGTCTTGAGTACCTAACCTATTCCACTGATTCACCACTCTATTTCTTAGCCACGGACAAATAGTTTTGATGATTTCTGCTTTATAGTACAGTTTTAGATTTGATATGACTAGGCCACCACATTCATTTGTGTTTTTTTTCATTGATTCCCTTGATACTTTTGACCTTTTTTTTCCAGATGGATGTTGTTTTTATTTTTTCTAGTTCCATTAAATAAAGGTCCATGTATTGTAAGAAGAATATAAAAAATTTCCCCGGACAACTATTTCAAAATGAATGACAAGCTTACTTTCTCATCCATTCCATAAATGACTATCAAATAGCAACAATTTTCTCAAGAGGGACAATATTCAGTCAGGCAAGTTCAGAATGCCCCTGAGACATTCTTAGGAAAGAACAGTTCCTCAGCTTTCTTACTTTCATTAGATGACATTTGTCCTATTTATTGATTCAGTTATTTAATGAGAAGAGAAACTGTATTGTTTAGTATTCATTAAGCACCCTTAATGTGCTTGCTTGCACTAAAAAATACACATGTGCATTCCATAAATTCCATTGCAGGAGCTAATAGTTTGCATTCTTTGATTTTCTCTCTCTCCAAGCTTCCATAGGCTATCCTTTATAATTAAATTAGAAATAAGAAAATCTTTACAAAAGCCTTCTTCTCTTTTTTTAAAAATAATTTTCTGACAATAATAATTAAGGAAACATTTCTCTTTCTGTCTCTCTGTCTGCATCTCTTTGCACAGATATTTTGGAGCAAAATATTAAGATGAGTAAATCATAAAACACTTAACAAGAAGCAATACAGCTTAGATACAGGCTAACAACACAACAACAACAACTTAAATGTATATAACAAAACACAGGAAGTAGGGAAATTTAAAAAATCTTATAATCCTCAAGAAATCTCTCTTACAGTATTTCCTGATGCAAAACATCTCACCAAAGGTTTTGAATGACTTTTGATACTGAATATATCATGATTTTCATCAGAAAATTGTCGTTAAATAGAAGTGTATCTGTTTTCAAATGTATCTGAATCTTATTGATCCTAAAATATGCATGAGAGTTCTTGTTGGAGAAATGCCTTTAAGGTTGTATTTTGCTTCTCTAAGTCAGAGCACACAAAGGAATAAATAAGAGTAATATAAAAACATGTATTAAGTGCTTAATATATGCCAAGAACCATGCTAGATAGTATACATATAAATGTAAAAAAAAAAACTTTGCCCTCAAGAGCTTATAATATAATAGAGAATAGTTAGGTCTTGGTCTGGAATGTAGGGTTTCCCTGTAGGGATGATGGGTTGATTGACATTCCCCATTCAGGAACAGAAGCAAAATTAATTTGATAATGGTTCTTGATTCCTGACTTAGATGGATATTAGCCAACAATGGGGGTGGCTGAAAGGGGGTTGAGAGAGAACAGAAAGCGTATTAGTTTCTCTAAGGCAGAAAGGAATATAAAGTTCTGAAGAGTAAATGAACCAGACCCCATATATACCCATGTTAGGATTAAATCATGAAAGGAATAAAGGAACACTTTAAAAGAGAAAGCAAAATAGGGAGACAGTAAAAGTAAGAAAGAAAAAACAAATACACCATCAATCTTCCAGAGTATTGGAAGACCAATAACCACCTACCTATATATCTATTTGCCCATCAAGTCATGTGAAATCAACTTTCAAGGAGCATTTATTAAGCCCTTAACATGCCAAGTACCAGACACTGTGATAAGTCATAGAAAGATAGAAATACAAGTCAAAAAAGAAAAAAAAAGATAACACCTTCCCACAAAGAGCTTACCCTCCTGTGGGGGCATCAACACACCACAAAGCAGCTGAAATGTGAGGGAATGAAGCGAGGTCATTCATAGCATGGTGGCAAAACTTAGAGAGTCACAGACTGATCCAAGTGAGGAATGCAGGATAGGTGGCCATTCCTCTAAATAAAGGTTCCAGAAGAAACTCATCAGTGATGGAAGGTGGATACAGTGACAGAAGATTCAGATAAAGTAGATAATAGGACTGAGGAAAACTCTATAGTGAAAAATGTTGAAGTCAAAAGCACAGCTAGTAAAAATATCTCACTTCCCCAAAATGGGGATGCTCCCATTCTTTAAAAATATTTATAAAGTTATCTTGAATTGTATTTGGATATCCCAAGTTAAAATATAATAAGGGAACATGTATTCACAAATAGGAAGTATCCATAATACAGATTAAACTTAATAGTATAACACATACATTTTCTTTCCTTTTTTTGAAAGCTGGTTTTATTTATTACAGGAGGGAGTAAAGTTGATCTGAAAGGGGAGAAGTAGAGAGAGATAGAGACAGAAAAAGGCAGAATTAGGGACACCCAAAGAAACAGAGACAGAAAAAGGAGAGACAAGTACATAGAAACACATAGAAAGAGAGAGAGAGAGCGAGAGGGAGAGAGAGAGAGAGAGAGAGAGAGAGAGAGAGAGAGAGAGAGAGAAGAAATGAAAGATAATGAAAGATACAGAATTGGGGAGATAGAAGATTCTGACTTCTTCTATATTAAGAACTCCCATTGTAAAAAAAAAAATATCCTATGCACACAAAGAGATCTTCTTTATTCTGTAGTCTCAAAGAATTTCTTAGGGCACTGAGAGGCTAAATAAATTGTCCATAGTCACAAAATTCTTGTATGACGGAGATAGAATTTGAGTATAGGACTTTGTGACTCCAAAGTTTCCTGACTGTATCCATTGTATCAAACTTTTCTTCTCTAATTTAATGTCATTGGTATTTTATTATAATAATGTAAGCAAATTACTTAAGATTATATGTCTCCAACATGATAGAGAAGTGTTAAGATTTCAGTACAATAGGGAGAATTAGGCCCAGAAAGGCATGGATGCAAATAAAGGTACAAAGGATTACTTGATTAGCTTCTTGCAAGAAGTTATAACTGAGAAACTCTCATGGCATGGGGAATTCAGGGAATGTATCAATAAAGAGGGAAATGTTCACACTGTTATTTCTATCCAAAATTTTAGGGAACCTGCTGAATAAGAATGAGACTCATATATCTTTTGTCATATTTTCTTATATTGTTGTTAGTACTTGTAGCAGCAAACACCCCAGCATATCCCGGGTGACTGCCAACACATGTTCTTAGATCTGATATTCTAAAGGAAAGCAACTCAAAATGGTTAACAATCTTGCTTCATCAATTAAACATATCATTTACCTAGTTCAAAGGGAAAAGTCAGCACCATGAAATTCAGAGTATACAGACAGGTTTAAAGCATAAGTTCAAAAAGAGAGAGGAACATTTCAGGAGACATGTCTCCAACTCTCTGATCGTTAAATCCCTACCTAGTAGGTTACCAGAGAGGGAAGCACCAACATCCATGATTTCAAAGCCAGGGGGCTCAGTGGCTGCCCAGAGTCTCATCTGGTCAAATCACACAACACTGCTCAAAGTGAGCCCCGAAACAAAGCCTCACATTAGAGTTTATATAGCCTTCTCCTTGCTCAGAGAATGTCACAACCCTTTTGACCCACTGCCCAATCACAGAGGACCAAGGTGTGGGAATTCCTGAAAAACAAGCCTCCTGCCACAAACTCCAGGTGCACTTAAGCCTATCAAAGGGTCTAGGGGCAAGGAAGGTCTTAAATTCCCATTCCCATAAGAGTAGTGGATAGAAGATAGTAGTGGACAACATAAGAACTAGTACAACTGTGGTACCTCAGTCACTCTTTGGCTCAGTGAGCATATTGAAGTAGCTCTGTGTTGCTCCACTGTTACAAATTAGTTGGAAGTTAAAAAAAGGCAATTTAGGCTTGATGTAAGGACAACTGAAGATTTTGTGAATTAAAATGAGTTACTTCTGCACCCCTTAATTGGAGGTCTAGATGGCCAAGCAGAGACCAGATAATTAATTTTCAGATGTGCTTTAGTGGGGATCCTTTGAATGTTACAGGTCCCTTCCAATTGAAATTCTGCAATGCTCCCCCTACAAAGTCCTAAGGTATAATAAGAGTATGTAAACAAGAAACTGTTCCAAATCCTACCTAGAAATATTTATTAGAATTTTACTAGATGAACTTATCATCAGTCAACTATGCTCATGGAAGCATCCTTACAGGCAGTGGCCAATAGGACCTAACAAGTAATTCCCACATGCAGTGGTCATGAAGTACTACCATTGGAATCCACGTTTTCTGAAATCTAGGTTAGTGTCCTTTATAATACATTTATACTGCTTTTGGAACACATATTTGAGGAAGGAGGTATTTTCATTTTCGTACTTCATAAGAGGATGTTATGATAGCTTATACCTTTAGCTGCATCTATTTAACAGTTATATATATATATATATATATATATATATATAACCTTTATGTGGTATTTAAAGCAATTATATATTAAATAAGGTTTTGCAGAAGTGAAAGTTTGGGAATAATATAATGTTGACTCAGCCTTGCTTTCATTCTACTTAACTATATTCATTTTACTTTGAATGTGACTATGTCTGCATAACTTCAATCTAGTGATTGAAGACAGAGATGAGTTAGGAAATTTCTAAATTTCTCATGTCCTGTTGTGTTAGTTTGGGAATATTGGATTTTGTAAGTAATAATTTGGTATCTTTTAAATTCTGAATTTATCAAAACATAAATCATATAAATTTATCTAATGGTGTTCTTTATTAATCTCTGATGTCATGATCTCACTTTTTATTTTTTTTTTATTCTGGTTCTTCCCAGATTCCCTCTCCTTAAAAAAAAAGTTGCTGGAATTTGGACAACATCCTGATCTCAAGATAAGCTTTTTGTTTTATCATTTCTTTTTTTTAAATTCTCTATTCTATTTGTCTCAAAGCAAAGAAGCAGCACAATACTATTTTAAAATATCTATAAGTAGTTATCTATGCTGCTATGTGCAAGTTGCAGGAAATCAATAATGGTTCTTCAAGGACTCACTTTGATTCATGGGAAATTACCTATGGGGGAAAAGCTCCCAGAACTTAGTAATTATTGAAGCAGAATTTCAGAACTTTAATGTACTTCTTCCAAATTAAAGGGTCCACCAAGTAGCTGACATCAAAAGAGTGAATATGTTATAAGTTAACAAATATAAAAGAAGTTATATTCCAAAGCAAGAGACATGCTGGTTGGTTCATAGAAAGATTAAAAGAAGAAGGTAGTATCTTTGATTTTGGAATTAAAGGTATAACTCTTCTCTGGAATTAATGTTAAACCCTAAAATAAATTAATTTAATTTAGATATCCTATATTTTCAAAGAAATATTTAATAAACCCGATTGAATCCTTATTAGATTATGTATATTTCACCGAAGAAAAGTGATCCTAATTTGATTAAAAAAGCAAATTGCTGCAAGTGATAGATAGTTATAAGCTCAAATATAAACAACTCTGTTTGGCATTTAAAGATACTAAAATCCTGGTTCCATCCTAACTTTCCAGACTTTTTACACCTTCCTTTCTTCCATGCATTCTTGAGACAATTCATACTTTCCTGTCTCCATGACTTTGTCCTTGCTGTCCCTCTTGCCTAGAATACTTTTCACATTGATTTGCCTTCTAAGAATCTCTGATTTCTTTCAAAACTCAGAGAAAATAAAACTTTCCAAATTACATATTGCCGTATACTTGATTTTCAAATTATTTTTGATATCTTGTTTTCACACGGTATATATTTCCCAGAGTATCTATTTCTTCTCCCAAACCAGAGTTCCATCTATTAATGAAAAACAAAAGATAATGCAACAAAACTAACCAACACATCAAAATAGCCTAACAAGTAAAGTTTTCCACTCTCAGACTCCCACACATCTACAAAGAAATCAGAGAGGGCCCTTGTTAAATCTCTAAGTTGGGTCACTATAATTTTACAACATTCAATTTTCTATCTTTTTGTTGGTGTATTCTTTTACATTTGTAATGTTGCAGTTGTATTTATTTTCATCCTGGTTCTAATTTTACATTGGAAGAGTCCATATAAACATTTCATTCTCTTGTATGTACAAATCACAATTTATTTTGCTTAAAGAATGGTAATATTCCATTATATTCATGTCTTATAACGTGTTAATTTTTTTCAAATGATTAAGTATATTTGATTTCCAGTGCTACTACAAAATAAATTGTAATAAATGTTTTAAAATATATATGATTTTTTATTAGCCTTGTTTGAATATACACTTAACAATGAGACTTTTGGTTCAAAGTTTATAGATATTTTTGTGACTTTTTTAACATAATTTCAAATTGTATAGCTCTATGCTTTCCAGTATGATAAGCCAATTAATTGTTCCATCAAATGTACATAAATATGCCTACCTTTCACAATAAATCAATCAACAAGCATTTTCTAGCAACCTACTCTGTGCCAGGTACTCTGATAGTCTCTGGGGATCCAAATTTTAAAATTAAATAATCTCTGTTCTGTAAGAGTTTTCACTTTTGGGGTGGCTAGGTAGGCCATGGAGTCAGAAGGACTTGAGTTCACATCTGGTCTAAGACACAAAATACACACACAAAATTAAAAAAAAAAACTAGCTGTGTAACCTTGAGCAAGTCACTTACCCCAATTGCCCTCCAAAAGGCAAAAAAAAAAAATTACATTTTTTTCATCACATACAAGTGGTTATATTGAATATTAGAGTAGGTTAATATATAGAATACATGTATGACATATTTGTGTATGTACATAAGTATATGTATTCATGTGTTGTATGTTAGTGTGTGGGTATGTGTAAAGAAATCACTACAAGTTAGAGGATTCTAGAAAGGCAACATAAAGTGGTGTTTGAGAGATGAATTTTGAAGGAAATTAAAGATTGCTCCAGATGGATGTAAGAAGTGCTTGCATTCCAGACATAAGGCACAGTAGGTTGAAAAGTAAAGACAAAGAAGTGCAGTTAGGGTGCATCATTGAATACTGGGGAGGGGGAAAATGTATAATGATTTTAGAAAATGAAGATAATAGCAAATACTAACTGACACAGCGGATAAAATACCAGCCCTGAAGTTGGGAAGACCTAAGTTCAAACGGACATGAGACACTTGCTAGCTGTGTGACCTTGAGCAAATAAACCTATTTTCCTCAGTTTCCTCATCTATCAAATTGCCCAGATAAGGAATTGACAAAGCACTCTACTATCTTTCCCAAGAAAACCCAAGAAAGAAATGGGAATATGAAGGGTCCAACATGACTAGTCAACTACACAACTACAATAAAAGTAAAATTTTTTTTAAAAACTGAGAAGTATATGTTTTGGTTTAAAGGCAAGAGGAATTCATTATAGTATATTGAGGTTTGGAGTGACAAAGTCAAATTTGGCCTTAAGCAAACTTGCTTTAGCAGATGTGTGGAATATGCGTTGAAATGAGGAAAGACTTAAAGAGTGAAAACTAATTAGGAAGCCACTGCAGTATTAAGGAGAGAGGTAATGAGAGAACTTGAAGTAAATGTATGGCTTATTGGAGAAGTGCTATGTGAGAGATACTCTGGAGGTAGAAATGACAAAATTTAAGTGATAGAGAGTAAAGTGTTGAATAATACAAAAGTTATGAACTTGGTGTATTGAACTCTTGGCATGGTGAACTTTATGTCTTCAAAAGAAATAAAGAAGATTTGTATAGGTTTGGATTTAGGGAGAAAATAATAAAATCTGCTTTGGAAATTCTGAGCTGTAGGTTACTTCTGGACTATCCATTTTGAATTATCTAATAAGCTGTTAACATAAATCTGGAAGTCATGAGAGAGCTGTTGTTGTCAAAAATTAACAAAATGGTAAAATGAAGCACATTTCTCTAATAAAGATACCATTGATTAATGGTATCATACTGCTGTCAGTAAACAGGTCAATGGTTTGTTTAAATTTCTGCAAAAGGTCCCTAGCAAAAGGACAGCTCCCCCATTAAAGATGTTAGGTCATATAGAAAAAGAAAAAAAAACAGGATAAATGGTATCATGGAATAGAAGGCAACATGGTTGGTTACAGAGTTGAGGTGCAGGAAACAATATGATTGATTGGACATTTGATAATGAGGGCTTCTGAGAGTCCAGGTACAAGATAGTGGGCCAGAGTTTGGAGAGCAACCCAGACATGCGAGAAAGACAATTTGGTTGTGTAAATATATTTTAACCCTGATTCTCTTGTATTTATATGCATCCCTCAAAGTCAGCTAAATTAGTTGTTGCAATAATTACCAGGAGAGCTGGATTTTTTTAATAAACCCATCACAAGTCATTTGAATTCTGAATCAAGATTTGATACAGAGAAACATGACTTTAGCAATTACTAAACAGTAATATCAATTAATACTAAAAAGCAATTGAGTACTAAATATAATTAATTGTAAATAAGATACAGGATTAATATTGAT
This sequence comes from Petaurus breviceps papuanus, assembly GCF_028583685.1. Taxonomy (NCBI): domain Eukaryota; kingdom Metazoa; phylum Chordata; class Mammalia; order Diprotodontia; family Petauridae; genus Petaurus; species Petaurus breviceps. The sequence goes on from NW_027185860.1 coordinate 6,951,212, forward strand.
TATTTCAATCCCCCCATCAATCACAAACAAGCATGTTTTTCATAGATCACTTATCTAAAATGATAAAAACCAATCCTAAAAGATCTCTAACATAATCAACAGTAAGGGGCACCAACTCTGGTGGAAGTTAAGAACAGGTTTTAATATAGTAACTAATGCAAAGTTGAAAAAAGAGCAACAAGCATGATAGCATAAGTCACAATAGAAATATCTAAAACCATGGACTAAATTTAGAAAGGAGAGTTGCATGTCTCTAGGAAACTAAGAAAACTCAACAAACTTCTAGTAAAGGAAAAGTCAAAGTAATCCAATAATAGTCAACAATGACAACTAATGTCATGTGTCCTACTGCATTACTAACACACTTTGATTGTTTATTTTAAGACCATGTTTCATGTTGAGCTTCAGTTGTCCCTTGTAGATGGCTAATTGTGTAGAAATATCTTCTCCTAGAATTTCTGCAATGGGTTTTGTTTTCATGGTAGCTGTGGAGGGAGCTCTCATTCAGAATATTTGCTTCTCCACTTCTATATAATTTGCACATTGTTAGTTGTTCTTCTAAAATCCTTTACAAAACAGATCTCAATACAACTTAGTACACCATCTTAAAAATCACTTCTCCAAAAGTTAGTTTAAAAAATAGTTATTAGACTTTGTAGTTCTATTAAAAATAGAGTTATAACAAAGAACTTTGAATTAGGGATTCTAATTTCATTGGAAATTGAAGAAAAAATAATTTCTTAAATTCCTTTTGTAGTTTTTATATTTTACTAAATCCTGTACCTGATATGAACATTAATATCAGTGTGTTGAAGAATCCTAAGAAAAAAATTTATGAAGACTGGACTTGTTAAAAGAGTCTTTCTGGTTAATGATTTAATATATAAAAGCAGACATGTAAGCTCATGATAACAGCACTTTTCTAAATCATTATTGAGTTCATTTTCATTTACCTCCCTGCAATGTAAGTTAAAAAAAAATTGCTACACTGATATATTTAAGAAAATCAAATGTCAATGGAAAAAACAAAACTAAATAATTTTAATTGCCAAAGAAAGCAGAATTCTTAAAACAAGCTAGCTTTCTGAAAACCTTTTATATAAATTTCTATTCTTTTGTTTTCTATTTTTTACTTCACATTTTTTTTTCACTTCTATTATGTAGAACTCGACTTCATTTCCTACAACTTATTCTAATCCCTATCACCCCTTAAGTAAAGTACAGGGTTATAAGGATTAAATCCTTAAATGAAAATATAGGTAACAACACTTTTAAACAGATGATTTTTGATTTAAATTTATATACACACACACACACATACACATATACATACATATATATGTCTATGAAGGAGGGTATACGGACATATGAATACATATATGAGTTTCTGCGTATGTACATAGATAGAGGGCACAAGACCAATTTAATAGGAAGGGATGATACTTAAAAGGTGAAATTAAGAGGTAAGATAGGAATATAATGAGAGAATATGGGGCAAGAAAGAATGAGGTAAACTATTTCCTATAAAATAGGCAAGGGTCCAATGAGAGAAAACCTCATATAATATAGACCTCCCTCCCTTCTTTCCCTTTGCTATATTATTTTTATTCCTCTTTGTGTGGCATAATTTACACTTTTGCACATTGTTCTTTCCTCTTCTTCCATTGTAGTCCCTTTGTAGCACTTAATAATATTTTTATCATAATTTTGTGAAATTTATAATCCTACCCTCTACTTCTCTATAAAGAGTTTGCTCTTATTAAATGACAGGGTATATTTGTGCGTGGGTTTTCCTTGTTTAACTTTCTATGTTTCTCTTGTGTCTCTTAAATGGAGGTAGAATTTTCCATTGAGCTCTGGCTTTTTCATCAGGAATGTTTGGAAATCTGTTATATTGTTGAATGACCTTGATTGGAAGACTATGTTGAGTTTCACTGTGTAGGTGATCCTTGGTTGTAACCCAAGCTTTTTTTTCCTTGCAATTAAAAGAATTATTTATTTTATCTTCTATATCTCTAATTTGATTTTCAAAGTTCCTTTTTAGCTCATCTAGGAATACTTTCTGTGTTTCAGAACAGTTCCCTGTTGAGATTTAAGCTGTGGGTGTGGAGTAAACACTATCTTCCTCTGAATTTGGTTCCTCCCTCTCACTGTAATAGGACTCCAGAGTCTTTGTCTTTGCAGTCTACTTTCTATCCATTTTGAGGCAATGTCCTAGCCACACCCTTCTTCTAGGTTTGCCAAGGCTTTAATGTTTGAGGTTTTTCCCTAGGGCAATAATTATTATGTTTTCATGGTCAGAAGTGGGGGTTGGAGCAGCCTGCATTAACTATGCCATCCTGGACCTTGTAAGTCCAGATTTTGCATTTTACATTTCTCAGGTGTGGATTGGTAGTCCCAGTGGTAGTTGCTGCCCCTGCCAAGGGTCCTGCATTTGAATCTTACCCTGCTCCATCCATTCCCAGCCCTGCAGTGATAGGCCCTGCAATGGCCTTTGTGGTTGGTTGGTCAACTTGCCACCATGTTGATCAGGCCTCGCCCCAGTCATCTATGCGCTGCGGCATCCACCCCTCTATCACAAGGTGCAAGGAAGGAATAACACAATCAGTTTAGCATAGGATTCTATAAGAGACACAATACATATCATAATAGAGGGAAAGAGTGGAGGGAGAGGAGCTTTTCATGAGATTTGTTTCTCTCACTCTTTGTGCGAAGAAGAAATATCATACTATACAAAGTATAAAAATGTCCTACAGACAGTAGGATGTGGGAAGGTCCAAGAAAGGGGAGGGGGTAGTTAGAAGGGAGGGAAGAAGTAAGGTGGAAGGGAAGGGAAAAGGAGAAGGGTTGATAAGAAGGGAATACTGACGGAGGCAGGGGTCAATAGGAAAATGCTTAAGGAGGGAAAGGGAGAAGGGGAGAAAAATATAAGCATACAAAGGGGAGGGAATAGGATGGAGGAAAAGAGACAGAGAGTAATCATAACTGTGCATGTAAAAAGAATGAGCCTTCACATAAAATGGAGGAGGAGAGCAGAATGGACTAAAAACCATAATCCTACAATATGCTGTTTACAAGAAACACATCTGAAACAGAGGAAAACACAGGGTAAAGGTTAAATGCTGGAGTAAAATGCATCGTGCCTCAGCTAAAGTAAAAAAAAAAAAAAAGCTGGGGCAGCAATCCTTATCTCAGATAAAGCAAAAGCAAAATTGATTCAGCTATAAGAGATAAGGAAGAAAACTATATCCTGATAAAAGGCACCTTTGAAAATGAAGCATTATCATTACTTTACCTATATGCACCAAGTGATATATCATCCAAACCCTTAGAAGAGAAGATCAGGGAATTAGAGAAAGAAATGGATAGCAAAACTATCCTAGTAGGGGACCTGTATATCCCTCTCTCGGAACTTGATAAATTCAACTTCAGAAAAAAAAAAAAAGAAGTTAAGAAAGTGAGAAAACTTTAGAGAGGGGAGGTATGATAGATCTCTGGAGAAAATTGAATGGGGATAAAAAAGGATAAACCTTCTACTCAGCAGTACATGACAAATACACTAAATTTGATCATTTACTAGGACATAAAATCCTCACAATTCAGTGCAGAAAGGCAGAAATATTAAATTCATCATTCTCAGATCATAATGCAATAAAAATCATATGCAAGAAAGGGCCATGGAAAGACAGACTAAAAACTAATTGGAAATTAAATTTAATCCAAAGAATGAGTGGGACAAACAAGAAAATCATAGAAAAAATCAAGTTGTGGGATGCTGCACAGCAATTCTTAGGTGAAATTTTATTTTTCTGAGTTCATGCATGAATAAATTAGAGAAAAGGGAGTTCAGTGATTGGGCATGGAATTGAAAAACCTAGAAAAAAAAGAACAAATTGAAAATCTGCAATTAAAAACTAAATAAAAAATATTGAAAACCAAAGGAGAGATTAAAAAAATTTAATTTAAGAAAAATATTGAATTAATAAATAAAACTGAGTTGGATTTATGAAAAAAAACAATATAACAGTTAGATCCTTAGGCAATATGATAAAAAAAGAAAGAAGAACACCAAATTATGAGTATCCAAAATCAAAAAGGTGAATCTACGTTCAAAAAGAGGAAATTAAAACAATAATTAGGAATAATTTTGCCAAATTATATGCACATAAATTTGACAATCTTAGTGAAATGGATGAATATTTACAAAAAATATAAGCTGCCCAGATTAAATGAAGAGGTAGTAAATTACTTAAATAATCCCATCTCTAAAAAAGTAATTAAACAAGACATAAGTGAACTCCCTAGGACAAGAATCTCCAGGGTAGATGGATTTACTAGGGAATTCTATCAAACATTTAAAGAACAATTGATTACAATACTCTACAAACTATTTGGGAAAATTAGTGAAGAAGGATTCCTACCAAATACTCTTTATGGCACAAATATGGTACTGATGCCTAAATCAGGATGACATGAAACAGAGAAAGAAAATTACAGACCAATTAATATCCCTTATGAATACAGATGCGAAAATTTTAAATAAAATATTAGCAAAAATATTGCAGCAAATTATCATTAGAATAATACACTTTGATCAGGTAGGATTTATTTAATTAATGCAAGGATGGTTTAATATTAGGAAAACCATCAGTATAATAGATCATATCGACAATAAATCTAGCAGAAAGCACATAATTATCTCAAAAGATTCAAAAAAGGCTTTTGACAAAATACAACATCCATTCCTATGAAAAACACTACAAAATATGTTAATAAATGGTTCCTTGATCAAAATAACACCGATCAACTATTTAAATCCATCAGCAAATCCATCCATATGTACTCAAAGTATTTCCAATAAAATCAGGGTTGAAACAAGTGTGTCCACTATCACCCTGTTTTATTCAATCTGGTACTAGAAATGTTAGTAGTAGCAATCAGAGAAGAAAAAGAAATCCAAGGAATCAAATTAGGCCAAGAAGATATGGAGTTATCCCTCTTTGATGATTATATGATGATACACTTAGAGAATCCTAAAGAATCAAGTAAAAAAAAAAAACTACTTGAGACAATGAATAAATCTGGCCAAGTTGCAGGATGTAAAATAAACCCACATAAATCCTCGGCATTCATGTATATTTCTAATGAAATCCAACAACAAGACATAGAAAGAGAAATCCCAATTAAATTTACTGTAGACATTGTAAAATATTTTGGAATCTACCTGCCAAAACAAACTCAGGACCTATATGAACACAACTACAATTCTTCTTTATAACCTGACCAATGTCTAAAGTGAACATATTTGCCGATCCTATACCAGACTGTATGCAGCAATGTGGGGTGGGGGGAAAGATAAGGGAAGGGAAGAAAATTTGAAACTCAAAGAACTGGGGAACTGAATCTTGTAAACTCAAAGTAAATGAACAAATTAATAAAGACAAAAAAAATAAAGATGACTTGAAAGCAAAAAAAAAATTTTTTTTAAAGGAAGAGGAAAGGGAAAACTGTTACAATTGACTAGAAGAAGAGGAAGCCAAAAGGGAATGGATCAACCTTATTCTCATTGAATTTGGCTTATGGAGGAAATGATATGCACTAAATAGGATATCCCACCCTACAGGAGAGTAGCAGGGAAGGATATGAGAGGGGGGATGATGGAAGGAAGGGCAAGCTGAGGGGAGCAGAGTTAGAAGCAAACACTTTTGAAAAGGGTCTGGATCAAAGTATAGCTAGATGGGGCAGTGCATAGAGCACCGGCCCTGAAGCCATGAGGACATGAGTTCAAATCCAGCCTCTGACGCTTAACACAAAACTAACCATTTGACCTTAGGCAAGTCACTAAACCCCAATTTCCCTACCTTCCTCCTCCAAAAAGCAAAAAAATAAAAAACAAAGTATAGAAAAGAAGAAATGAGAGGAGGGATAGAATGGAGTGAAATATAGTCAGTCTTTTACAATATAAACACTATTAAAATGATTTGCATAGCTACACATATACAACCTATTTAGAATTGCTTACCTTCCCAGTAAGGTTGGGTGACAAGGGTGCAAGGGAATTAATCTGGAATTCATAATTTTAAAATAAAATATATACATACACATGCTGTTATTAATATTTTTTACATGTAATTGTGAAAAAACATATACAGGCACTGGGTCATAGAGATATACCGTGCCCTATTGGAAAATCGGATGGGGAATGGGGAAAAATATGGGAGACAGCAGATTGGAAGAGGGGATATCCAGTGGGATCACTATTATGGGGTGGTGAGTAGGGAAAAAAAGGCACAATATTTGTAACTCAAAATCTTGCAGAACTGAATGATGTAAACTAGAAATCTATAAAGCATTTGATAAAGAAAAAAAATCATCCTGAACAACAAAACATCCAGAATATCAAGGAAAATAATAAAAAGAAATCATTGGGAAGGTGGTCTAGCCATACCAGGTCTTAAATTGTATTATAAAGCAGCAATCATCAAAAAATATTTGGTGCTGGCTAAGAAATAGAATGGTACATCGGTGGAATAAGTTAGATAAACAAAACTTCAATGATTATAGGAAACTACTGTTTGATAACCCAAAGATCCCACTTTTTGCTGTAAGAACTCACTGATTGAGAAAACCTGTTGGAAAAAAAAAGCAGAAAATAGTGTGGCAGAAACTGCGCATAGACCAAGATCTGACACCATATGCCAGAATAAAGTCCAGATGAATAATTAATCTAGGTAAAAAGGTTCATAATATAAACAAATTAGGGGAACAAGGAATAGTTTGCCTGTCATATTTATGGAGAAAGAAGGAATTTATGCCCAAATAAGAGATAGAGAACATTAAAAATGCAAAATGGATAATTTTGATGACATCAAATTGAAAAGATTTTTGAACAACGTCAATGCAACCAAGATTAGGAGGGAACCAGAACACTGAGAAATAATTTTTACAACTAGTGTCTATGATAAAGACCTCATTTCTAAAATATGTAGAGAATTGGGTCAAATTTACAAATCATTCCCCAGTTGCTATAGGAATGTAAATTTTTAAGATCTTCCCTACCTCTACTCTTAAGTGCAGCTGGAGCCTGTAGTGGGAGGCTTGTTTCTCAGGAGATAGTTTGTGATTGGGCAGTGGGTCAAGAAGGTTGTTACATTCTCTGAGCCAGTAGAAGGCCATATAATTCCTGATGTGAGACTTTGTTGTGGGGCTCACTTTGAGAAGTGTTGTGTGGTTTGACCAGATGAATATCTGGGCAGATGTTGAGAGCCCCCTGGCTTTGAAAACCTAGAAGTTGATGCTTCCCTCTCTAGCAACTGTGATTTAGTGTGGATATATGTAATGGTTGGACAGTTTGGAAGCCTGTCTGCTTGATCTGTTTCTCTGTCTTGTAACTTCTGTCTGTATTCTGAAGTTTGGGGTGCTGACCTTGTTCCCCTGAAATAGGTAAAGGATATATGTTTGATTGAATAAAGCAAGCTTGTTAACCCATTTTGAGTTGCTTTCCTTTAGCAAAGAAGATCTAAGAACATGTGTTGGCAGCTATCCTGGGGATGTTGGGTTCTTTCTGCTACACCAGTTTATAAATTGTCAAAGGATATGAACTGGCAGTTTTTTAGAGAAATTCAAGTTATCTATATTCATATGAAAAAAAATGTTCTAAATCACTATTGATTAGGGATATATAAATCAAAACAACTCTGAGGTACCACACCATGTCTATTAGATTATCTAACATGGCAAAGAAGAATATAATAAATGTTGGAGAAGATGTGGGAAAACTGGAAAATTCATTTTTGACCGAATTGTGAACTGATCCAAACATTTTGAAGAACAATTTGGAACTAAGCCCAAATAGCTATAAAAATATCCACACCCTTTTACCCAGGAATACCACATCTAGGGCTATATACCAAAGAGGTTATGAAAAGGGAAAATGGAGCCACATGTAAAAAAGTACTAATAGTAGATATTTTTCTTGTGTAAAAAACTGGAAATGGAGGAGAAACACATCAATTGGTGAATGGTGGAAGAAGTTGTGGTATATGAATACAATGGAATACTATTGTCCTATAAGAAATTATGACCAGGTGGACTTCAGAGAAACTGGAAAAAATTTCTAAGAACTGATGCTGAGTGAGGGGAACTGATCTAGGAGAACATTTCAAGCAGTAGCAGTGATAGTAGGTGAGTACTGCCTTTCTCAGAAAAGCAAGAACCTAAAACAATTTTAAAGGCCACATGATGGAAAATGCCACTCACATCCAAAGAAAGAACTATGGAGTCTGTATCCAGAAGAAAGAATATTATTTTCTTCTTTCTTTTCTTTTCTTTTTTTTTATTTCTTATGGATTTCCCTGTTCATTTTCTTTCTTGTATGCAGCATGACTAACATGAAAATGTGTTTGATAGGAATGTATGTGTAGAGCCCATATCAGATTGCAAGTTGTCTTACAAAGAGAGGAGGAATGGAGGGGGAAAGATTTTAAAACATATGGAAGTAAATGTTGAAAAATAAAAATAAATAATTTCATAAGTTTTTTTCAGTTAATAATCTAACATCTTGGGTGCACAAACTTTTAAACCAGTATTTAATTATTTTTTAACATTTCAAGAAATATTAAAGACTTTATCATATAAACAAAAATATGACTTCAAACAGGAAGATGGCAAATTCAAATACTCTTCAGTTTACTTCTGAATATGGAAATGAGTGTAGTATCAGAATAAAAACAGTAAGATTTTAAATGCTTGTATCCTATAGCAATGCAGAGGAGATAAAATATTTCATCAATGAAATTTTTTTCTTCTTTTATTTTTGGTCTTCATTAATTCGTTTGTTTACTTTCAATTTACAAGATTCAGTTCCACAAATCCTTGAATTTCAAATTTTCTCCCACTCCCTCCTTTCCCTCCCTCCAAAGCAGCATACAATCAAGTATAAGATCTGCAAAAGCTTTCACTTTAGACACTAGTCAGGTTATAAAGAAAGATTGTTTTGGATGGAATGAACAACGGGAAAGAAGAAACAAAAACAAACAAGAAAAAGAAAGAGAGCTGGTAGTTTTCTTCAATCCGCATTCAAACTCTCTTCTTACTAGTTGTTTCCCTGAATGTAGACATCTCTCTCCATCACGAGTCTTTTGGAGTTGACTTATAACAGTGCATTGCTGAGAGGAGTCCAATCTCTCAAAGTTCATCATAACACAAATGTTGCATCTGTAATTGTGTACAAATTTCTCCCGGGTCTGCTCTTCTCATTCAGCATCAATTCATAAAAGCCTCTCCAGGTAAATATGAAGTCCATCTGCTCCTTGTATCCTATAGAACAATAGTATTCCATTACATTCATATAGCACAACTCGTTCAGCCATTCCCCAATTCATGGGCATGCCCTTAATATCCAATTCATTGCTACCACAAAAACAGCTGCTATCAATATTTTTGTATGTATGGGTATTCCTTCCACTTGTATGATTTCTTTGGGTTACAACCCTAGCGGTAGTATTACTGGGTGAAAGGGTAAGAAATTATTTATAATCTTTGGACATAGTTCCAGATTGCTCTCCAGAATAGTTGAACCACATCACAATTTTATCAGCAATGCATGAGTCTTCCAATATTCCCATATCCTTTCCAACAATTGTTATTTTCCTGTCCTGTTATCTTAGCCAATCTTACTGGTGAGATGCGGGACCTCAGAGTTGTTTTGATTCACATTTGTCCTATCAATAGTGATTTAGATCATTTTTTCATATGCTTCTATATATATATATCTTTACTTTCTTCCTCTGAAAACTGCCCCTTCATATCCTTTGAGCATTTATAAATTGAGGAATGACTTGTATTCTTATAGATTTGAATCAATTCTCTGTACATTTTAGAGATGAGACATTTATCAGAGACATTGGTTGTAAAAAGTCTTTCCAAATTTTCCACTTCCCTCTTAATCTTGGTTACACTGGCTTTGTTTGTACAGAAGCCTTTTAATATCAGGTAATCAAAATTATCCATTTTGCATTTTATAATGCTCTCTAATTCTTGCTTGCTCATAAAGTCTCCTCTTCTCCATAAATTTGAAAACAAATTCTTTGCTTTCCCAGGTTGCTTACTGTATCAGCCTTTATACCTAGATCATGAAGCCATTTACAAATGATTTTTGAATATGGTGTTAGATAATGGTCTATGCCCAGTTTCTGCCATACTATATTCCACTTTTCCCAGCAGATTTTGTCAAAAAGTGAGTTTTTATCCCCAAAACTGAGGCCTTGGTGTTTATCAAAGAGCAGATTACTATAGTCTTTGACTGATGAGTCATGTGTACGCAATCGTTGCTTTGATCCAGTACTCTATTGCTTAGCCAGTACCAAGTAGCATTTGACTATTGCTTTACAAGAAAGCAATGAAAGCTATATCACACACACACACACACACACACACACACACACACTTATAATGACATCTACTTTATAAAATAGATTAAAATCTGGTATATCTAGTCCACTTTCCCTAGCATTTGTTTTCTTTAATTCCCTTGATATTCTGGACCTTTTTTTCTTCCAAATGAATTTTATTACTATTTCTTTTTACTTCTATAAAGTAATTTTTGGTAAATAGATGGGTATGGAACTAAATATGTAATTTCATTTAGGGAAAAAAGGAGTTTTTTACTTGATTCTCTAGGATTCTCTTAATATATCATCATATCATCCTCAAAGAGTGAAAACTTGGTCACTTCTTGGCCTAATTTGATTTCTTTGTCTTCCCTAATTGCTACTGCTAACATTTCTAGTACCAGACTGAATAAGAAAGGTGATAGTGGACACCCTTGTTTCACCCCTGATCATATGGGAAATGATTCTAGCTTCTCCCGACTACATATAATACTTGCTGATGGATTTAAACAGATACTAGTTATTATTTTAAGGAAGGTTCAATTTATTAATATATTTTCTAGTGTTTTTAATAGGAATGGATGTTGTATTTAGTCAAAAGTCTTTTCTACACCTATTAAGATAATCATGTGGTTTCTCCTAGTTTTGTTGTTGATATGATCAATTCTACTGATGGTTTTCATAAAACTGAATTGTCCTTGAATTCCTGGTATAAATCCTATCTGATCAGTGTATTATGATTGTGATAAGTTGCTGTAGTCTTTTTGAAAGTATTGTATTTAAAACTTTTGCATCGATATTCATGAGGGAAATTGTTCTCTAATTTTCTTTCTCCATTTGTTCTCTTCCTGATTTAGATGTCAGTACTATACTTGGGTCATAAAAAGAATTTGGTAAGACTCCTTCTTCAATAATTTCCCCAAATAGTTTTTAGAGTATTCGGATCAATTTTTCTTTAAATGTTTGATAGAATTTACTAGTAAATCCATCTGGCCCTGGAGATATGTCCAAAGGAGTCACTGACTGCTAGTATGATTTTTTTTTAAATGGGGTTATTTAAGTACTTTACTTCTTCAGTTAATCTGGACAACTTATATTTTTAAAAACATTCATTCATTTCTCTAAGACTGTCAAATTTATGTGCATGCAATTTGACAAAATAATTGCTAATTACTGTTTTAATTTCCTCTTTATTCGTGGTAGATTCACTATTTTCATTTTTGTTATTAATAATTTGTTTTTCTTCTTTCTTTTTTTTTTTTCATATTGACTAAGGGTCCATCAATTTTATTGACTTTTTTCATAAAATTGACTCAATTTTATCCATTAATTCAATAATTTTCTTAGTTTCAATTTTATTAATCTCTCCTTTGGTTTTCAATATTTCTAATTTAGTACTTATTGGGGATTTTCAATTTGTTCTTTTTCTAGCTTTTACAATTGCATGCCCAATTCATTGACCTTCATTTTCTCTAATTTATTCATGTATGCACTCAGGGAAATATAATTTCCCCTAAGAATTGCCCTTGCCGCATCCCACAAATTTTGGTATGTTGTCTATTATTGTCATTCTCTTGATTGAAGCTACTGATTGTTTCTCTAAGTTCTTGTTTGACCCACTCTTTCTTTAGGATTAAATTGTTTAGTTTCCAATTAGTTTTTAGTCTATCTTTTCATGGATCTTTATAGCATATGATTTTTACTCCTTCATGATCTGAGAAGGAAGCATTTAATATATCTGCTCTTCTGCACTGAATTGTGAGGTTTTTATCCCCTAGTACATTGTTGATTTTTGAGTATGTGCCATGAAAAGATGACAATAAAGTATATTCCTCTTTATCCCTATTCAGTTTTCTTCAGAGATCTATCATACCTACCCTCTCGAAAATTCTTTTCACCTCCTTAACTTCTTTCTTGTTTATTTTGAAGTTAGATTTAAACAGTTCAGAGAGAGGGAAGTTGAGGTCCCCGACTAGTTTAGTTTTGATCTCTATTTATTTCCTCTAATTACATTAACTTCTCCTCTAGGAATTTGGATGTTATACCACTTGGTGCATATATGTTACAGAATGATATTGCTTCATTCTTGATGGTGACTTTTAGCAGGATATAATTTTTTTCCTTATCTCTTTTAATTAAATCATTTTTTTTTCTTTTGCTTTATCTGAGATAAGGATTTCTACCCTCATTTTTTTTTACTTTAGCTGAAGCATAATATATTCTTCTCCAGCCTTTTACCTTTATCCTTTGTATATACCCTTGTTTCAAAAGTGTTTTATGTAGACAGCATATTGTAGCATTATGGTTTTTAATCCATTCTGATATCCTCATCCATTTTATGGGAAAGTTCATCCCACTCACATTCACAGTAATGATTACTATCTGTCTCTTTCCCTCCATCCTATTCCCTCCCCTCTTTATGCTTTTGTTTCTTCCTTCTTCCTTCCCCTTCTTAAGGGTTTTCCTTTTGACTTTGACTATCTCACTATTTCCTCCCTGTGATCCCCCTTCTTTAACTTCCTTTTCCCCTTACTACTATTCCCCTCCTTTATAACACCACCATTCTTATGTCCCTCTTATACCTCCTTTTGCCGATGAGGCAAAATGGATTTTTGTACTTATTAGAGTATGTTATTCCCTCTTTGACCCCAAACCAATGAGAGTAAATTTCATACAGTGCTCCTCTACCACCTTCCTTTCCCTCTATTTAATGAGCTTTTGTGTCTTTTCACATTAGAATCTTAAATTTAACTGATTATGTTGAACCAGAACCAATGAGAATAATGTTGAAATGTGGTTCATTTCTCTATCTCCTTCCCCCCTAGTATAATATGATTTTATGCTTCTTTTTATACATAATTTAGCTTTTTATGCCTCATACTTTCCTTTTGTTCCATTACAATCCCTTTGAAGCCCTCAATAAGCTTTTTTTAATCATCAGATTACTTCATTTACCCCCACATCCTCTATCCATACATATATACCTTTTAAAGGTCGTGATAATCATAAATTTCAAAGTTGCCAGGTATCAGCTTCTCATTTAAGGGTGTAAACAGTTTGTTCTTATTGCATCCCAAGTTATGCACATTTGTGGGAGTGTGTGTGTATGCTTGTATGTATGTGTGAATGTAAATTTTCCTTTTTAACCTTTTCATGTCTCTCTTGAATCTTGTAATTGGAGATCAAGTTTTCCATTGGCATCTACTTTTTCACCAGGTAAGTCTGGAAGTCCATTATGTAATTAAATGACCATCTCCTTGCCTGAAAGATTATGCTCAGTTTGGATGGGTAGTTGATCCTTGGTTGCAGTCCTAGCTCTTTTTCCTGATGAAATATCAAATTCCAATCCCTCCAATCTTTTAATGTAGAAGCAGATAGGTCCTTTGCAATCCTGACTGTAGTTCCATGGTATTTGAATTGTTTCTTTTTTTGCTGCTTACATTATTTTGTTCTTAACCTTATATTTCTGGAATATGACTACTATATTTCTTGGAACGTTCAATTTGGGATCTCTTTCAGGAGGAGTCCAGTGAATTTTTTCAATTACTATTTTACCCTCTGATTCTGGGACTTTGGGAATTTTTGTTAACAATATCTTGGAGGGGGGCAGCCAGGTAGCACAGCGAGTAAGAGCACCGGCTCCAGTGTTGAGAAGACCTGGAGATCGAATCCCGGGCTCAGACACTTAGCACCCACCCAGAAACACCTGGCCGTGTAACCTTGAGCAAGTTACTTAACCCCAATTGCTTAGGGGCATCCAGGTGGCTCAGTGAGTAAGAGCACCCGCTCCAGTGTTGGGACGACCTGGAGATCGAATCCCGGGCTCAGACACTCAGCACCACACCCAGAAATAACTGGCCATGTAACCTTGAGCAAGTTACTTAACCCCGATTGCTAAATAAAAAAAAAAAAATATCTTGGAGGATGTTATCCAGGCTGCTTTTTCATCATGGATTTCGGGTAGACCAATAATTCTTAGGTTATCTCCCCTGGATCTGTTCTCCAGATCAATTGTTTTTCAAGTGAGGTATTTTACTTTTTCTTCTAATTTTTTTCTGTTTTCATGTTCTGCTTTATTGACTTGGAGTATCATAGAGTACTGGGCTTCATTTTGAATGATTCTAACTTTTAGTGAATTATTTACTTTGTTTAGTTTTTGAAGGTCTTTTTTTAGGGAGGTATTTTCTCCAGTTAGTTCACAAAATTTACTTGTTAAGGATTTGTTTTCTTCCGTGAGACTTTTTTCCAGTTTGATCATTGAAGTTTTAAATTTATCTTCTATCTCTATAATTTGGCTTTTAAAATCTTTCTTGAGCTCCTCCAAGAATGCTTTTTGGGCTTGAGACCAGTTCATATTTCCTTTTGTGGTCTCAGTTGTGGGTATAGAGTCCATGTTGTCCTCTGTATTTGGTTGTTCTTGCTTGCTATAATAAGCTTGGATTGATTTTCTTGCCTTTCCCTTCTCCTTCTCAACTTCCTTCTCTTCCATTGTGATTTCTTATTTCCTAACTTCTCAGGCTGGGAGCTAAGGGCCTAGTTGTTGACTTTCTGTGGTCTAGCCTCTGTGTGTCTAGACTGAGGTTAAGGCCAGGATTCTCAATGCTTCCCCTGAATTACCCTGAGTGTCCCAGAGCAATCTATGGGGGTTGGGTGGTCAGGGCATTTCAGATATCCTCTTCTATGCCCCTGGGACACAGCTCAGGCAGACTCAGCAGCTGGTGGCTGGCAGCCCTTGTGTCTGCAGAGTTCCCTGGTGATGCTAAGGTCCACCTGGGCTTGTGTTGTTAGCCCTTGCTGGATCCACCACCCTGGGCTTTGGGAGCTCTTTTTGGTCAGCTGATGTGCTTGTTGGGACCCCTCCCACCCTTCACTTCAGACTCCTTACTGCCTTAGTTACAACCTTTCTCTGTGACTCATAAGCCTGAGGCTATTTCGGCTATGTCAGGACTTTACTCTGTGTGGGACATTTATCTCTGTGGTTTCTAGGTCAGGGAGGGGGAATCTGAGCAGCTAGAGTTTACTTTGCCATCTTGGTTTCTGGAAAATTAGGTAGGTGATTTTTAAATTTCCATGCTTTAGGCTGATGGGCCCAGGAGAAGCTGTTGTCTCTGCTGTGGGCCCTGAGCTTTCTCTTGCCCAGCTCTGAGGGATACTCCTCTCCTGTGTGAGACACTGGTGAGATGGCTGCAAATAGCCCTTGGAGTGGGAGAGTCTGCTGGCTGGGGCTCCTTTTCACCCAGCTGTAGTCTGCTCCCTAGTCCACACTGGGGCAGCCCCTGAGTGCTCCATGCTCCCCATGCCCAGACCCACGTGGAAACTTTCTTGTGCTGGATTCTGCCAGACTCCATCTAAAACTGGATACTGTCCCCCTAAAATCATTTCTGATTCCCTTTTTAAATTTTAGTGACAGGATTCTCAGAGGAATTTAGAAAATTTACTGCTTCTGTTCTGCCATATTGGCTCCACCCAATAAGATGTTTTAAGTTTTAGCAACAAGCCCCACATATTTTAGATGGGTGGAGAGAATTCAAGAAATTTCCTAAGCTAGCCCCATTTACCCTGAGAAACCACACTAAAGCAAGTCTCAAAATAGATTCTGGAATGAAAGAAAACACAGAATGATGGAGCGAAACACATTTTTCAGCTTAAGATAACTTAGAAAGGCTTCAGGAAAGGTCTGTTTCGAGATGCAGGCCCAGAAGGCGTGGCCGGCAGAGGCAGACCAGGAAGGGGCCTGATCAACTCGGAGGGCAAGTCTCCCCACCAACCACAAGGGCCACTACCAGGCCTATCACCAAAGGGCTGGGACTGGAAAGAACAAGGTAAGAAGCAAATAGAGGGGCCCCTGTCCTGGACAGCAAATACTCCTGGGGCTACCACTTCATAGACCAGAAATTAAAAAAAAAAGCCCCTATCAGGACCTTCATAGACTAGGATGACAGAGTGAACCTCACCTGCTCCAAACCCCCCCTCTTACCCTTAAAACATAGTAACTGTTGCCCCAGGGCAAAACCCTCTATAGTAAAGGCTTGGGATCCCTAGAGGAAGGGTGAGGCCTCAAAATGGGTAGAAAGCAGACTACAAAGACAAAGACCGTGGAGTCCTACTATACTCAGAGGGAGACAATGTGGACTCCACACCCACAACTGAAACATCAATAGGGAATGGGTCCCAAGCAAAGAAGCCTCCCCTAGATGAGATCAAAAGGAAATTTGAAAACCGTATGAGAGAGATAGAAGACAAAATGAATAATTCTCTCAAAACCAAAATAGTAGAATTAGAAAACATTAAATGAAGAAAACATCTCTCTAAAAAGAAAAGTGTATGATATAGAAAAGGAGCTCCAAAAATTAACCAAGGAAAATGATTTGCTAAAAACTAGAATCAACAGAACTGAAACAAATAACTCTATGAGGAACCAAGAATTATTCAAACAAAACAACAAAAAGAAGGAAAGGTCTGTTTCACTTTGGTAAAAGCGAAGAACAGCCCAGCACAGAAAGTGTTTGATGGACCCTGAAGGAGATTCTTAGCCACAGTGCAGATCAACAACTGATGTCCCTAGGTCCTGGATCAGCAGTCCAGCATTGAGGCCTTCAGTCACAGCAGAGAAGGCAAATTATGAGCCTCAAACCCCCAGCAATCAGGTGCAACTGGACTCAGCCACCCCCAGCACAGTGGGCATGCTGCAAGCACCTGAGGCTCCAACATGGAAAACCAGTGATGAGGACCCCATTCATTAGCCTAAGAATGTTGGGGAAGTGCCCCCTTGTCTCCCAGGAGCAGAGCTCAACTTAAAAAGTCTTATTATTACTTTTATTTATTGCCTGGTTTCCTCTTGATACTGTTCTGGTCCTTGTGACCAAATCGTTCTTCCTCTCTGATGCTCTGCTTATGACTTTTTCTCCTAAGTTTATATCTTGGTTATATTTCTTCATCGTCTATATGTACGTGTTTTCTGTTTATTCGTATGTCCAGCTGCAGTTCCTGGTTTGAGACTTTATATCTGGGTCAATCTGCCCTCCCATACTCTCAAAAGTGATGATCAAGCAATATTTGGTTCTTCCTTTGATTTCCAGTGCTCCTGATGCTGTATTCCACCTCTCTTGGTATTTCTGAGAAGAGTACTAGCCAGATTACAGCACCCTTGGAGGCATTGCTAGTCAAAGCACTCAGAACTTTGGGTCCTTTAATGTTTCCCTACTAAGAACAGGCCATGGGATTCCATTTACTTGAAGAAAGTGAGATTATTGTAGGCCTCTGTCCCTTCCCCACACCCTTCCTTCCTTCTCCCAACCCCCACTAGCAATTGTACCTTATCAGAGCACAATGTTCCAGTTTCTGACAAACATCCCTATTCAGACCATGAGAAACATACTTGTTCAGATCACTAATAGATTTTAACCCCACTGGACTGTCTCGCTTTTTTTTTTAAGTTAATCCTGAATGTTTATTTTTATAAGTGTAAACATTATCCTTTACCTATTTAAATGTGAAATATTTTTATCTGAGATTAGTTCTAACAGAAATATTTTAAGTCTTCCAAAAGTTAAGTACCAATAACTCCTTTGTGGCAAGGCTAGTCAGCATGTCATCGTTTGTTTATACAATGCTGCTTAAATGACTGAATCCAATAGACTGTTTTAAGGCTCTTCATATAATAGAAATCAACTTAGGCAAAAACAAGTCCAGTGGACAATGGCAATGGGAAACCCATCACAGTACTATTTGCTAAGTAGTATCCAGTATCAAGCAAATTCAAGATGACTCATCTCCTGATCCATTAAAAAGCTGTCTTTTTAAGAAGGTTACAACTATAAGGCAGTTCCATGGTATGCAACCTGAAAATGGGATTTTTGCTGAGCATTCAAGTTAGACTGTGAACCAAGAAAAGTGTCTTTCGGTGTTTCCAAGTTCTTGAAGTTTTTTGATAGTGCCTTGTCAAAGAACAAACTAGCTCCAAAAACTCGTTTTCCCTGAATTCACCTGTAAGCTGCTGTGGTATTCTGTCATCTTCAGATGTTAAGAGAAGTGCAGAAAGGTTGGAGGCATGTCCTACACTCTTGAAGGGCCTTTGCTCAGTTAGTAAACCTCATACTGACTGGACAAACCATTCAGCACCATATACCATCTTATTTCTTTTTTTTTTCTTTTTCTGAAGCATCATAATAATTCTTCTTGGTTTGCTTTGAAATGGCCTAGAAAAGTCTCATCTGCTGCAGTTGATTTGTCTTCTAAAGTTCCATTTAGGATGAAACACTAGAAACCATCTAGAAACACTGATTTCTTGAAGTTTCTTTCTGCTCATAAAGCTACTTTATCCATTCTGGTTTTGTTATAAAAATGGAAGTAATATTTTTGGATAGTTCTGTCTAGCACACCAAGCCATCACACACCAACTAATTCTCTTCCTACACCATTACTCCATCACTTTTGCTCTTGGGAATGTAAATCCTCTTGCTCAGAACCTGATGCAAACAATCTTTAAAAAATGGTACATAAGCCTTCCTGTCCTTTGGATAGGAGTCAAACTTTTTCAGGTAAAATTTGTGGCTCAGAACAGCAGCCAGAGCCTGGCTGAAGAGGACATATGATACCGCAAGCCACCAGGTAAAATTGTAGAATCCAAAGGTGGCAGCCAAGGACGCATAGATCAATAGCCCAATAATTTGGGCCAGAAACATATTCAAACCAGTCTCCAAAAGGAATTCTGTAGTTAGAGTGAATGACTTTTCCTGAATCATTTTTCCTCATATTAGCCAGTGACATGGCACCTGTATTGATGGATGGATGACCAGATGTACATCATCATTCCCAGTATATGGAACCAACGTGTCTGAATCAAAAGACTTTTCCCTACATAAACATTTCTTCCGTTGACTGGCACTTGGCTCAGGACAGTTAAGCCAATAATAACATAATAAGAGATTCCAGAGCAGTACTGAACCACGTGAATCAGGCTCTCAGAGAACACGCTGATGAAGAGACACTCCATGAGTCTTCATATACTGTGGAGCCACATAAATACAAGCACTAAGAAGGCAGACAGCTCAAGCTCATCACCTTGCTTTTGTGAAGCCCGGAGTTTTCTGAGCAAATCCTGAAGCCATACTGGAAAGGGCGTTCCTAGGAACAGGGCTTGAATGAGAAGGAATAGCAATAAGCCATTCCACACCACTGAAATGATGTAGAAATGGCAAAACCACCTCTTGAGGACGTCGAAGACCTCATAGGAGGCCGTGCGCTGTTGCCCCACTCTCTTGGTTTTCCCGTAGCGGATCAGGAAGTGGGAAAAGATGGACAGAGCCAAGGACCCTTGGGGAAGGACGCTGCGCGGCACGGTGTGCAGCAGCAGAGCCAGGAGGAAGGCGGAGGCCAGGATCAGCCACAGCGTGTAGATGGAAGTAAGTTGTAGGAGCCCGGCACACACCCACGGCGCCATGGCCAGCGCCGCCGCTGGAAACGACTAAAGGCTGCTAGGCGCTGGGTGCCCCAACGTCCCCGGGAACGTCTCTCCGGCCCCTCAGGCTCCGAGTCCCGCGATGAGTTTGACGCGCCACGCGGGGCGGAGACTCGGAGAGTCCCCACGGGGCTGGGAGAGCGCGTCTGGAGGCAGCCTCTGCGGCTGCTTGCGCTGGGGCCGCGTTCCGGACTGTCACACTTCTTACTACACTGTGATTACAGGCTTCTTACACCATGCTTAGTCAGAGTTCTGTGAATTTTAAGTCTCTCTGGAGTTTTCCTTTATTAGAACACCAGCATGTGTCAGGCCTGACCATATGCTGGTTTCCCAGGTCGAAATCCTCTCCCAGGGCCCAAAAGCTTTTAGCTTTTTTTGTATACTTCTGGACTGTATGAAGAAATTTATTATTATTCCTCTTTAAATTTCTTAATAATTATGACATCTGGTGCACTTTTTTAGACTTTAGAATGAGTGAATGTAGGACAACTGATTCTTCTACAATTTTTCATTCAGCATCTCTATTTCAAGTTATTTGTTCTTCCTTCCATTTTTTTTTTTCTGCTCAAAAGACATAATTTCACACTGGCCCTAGAGTCAGAGGACCTGAGATCAAATCTGGCCTCCAACTCTTGACATTTTACTAGCTGTTTGACCTTTGGCAAATCACTTAGTCCCAATTGCTTTGCCATTACCCCTCAAAGATAGCTCTAATTTAATTTTTTAAAATTTCTTGCTTTATATATTTCATCTATTCCTGGAATCAGTTTGTCTGAGGATTTGTTTGCTTGTTTTTTCACAAAGACTCTGCTTATACTTTTGGAGTGATTCTCTATGATATTTGTAAAGTCTATATTGTTGATGTTATGAATATTGTTTGATGCTATAAGTATAATGACATGACTCTGATATATTGAAAACTCTTAGTGCCACTTACACTAAGTGGTCTTAATGCTCATATACTCATACAGACCAAACTTTTTGTACATTTTTACCATTAATGACATATCAAGGATAATACTTTAAAGGACTAACAGAACTTTTCTACTACATTTGGGTGTGATTTGAATGCCCCCTCCTGCATCTGCCACCAATTATCTGTCTCCAAACAAACCTGTTCTTAGAGTCTATCTTAGAGTCCATGTGAATCCCAACTTTGTGTGTTTTCCCTCCCCAACAGGTCTCTCTCATGGTCAGGCTCAAGTGAATCTCCTACATGTAATGAAAAACCACTGTTTATTTTGCCATATAGTAGCATGAACGTGTGTGTTTGCATACTTTTGTTTTAACTGCTTGCTGCATCACATAACAAAAAAGCTCATGATTGTGTCATTTTCCTGAGTCTTAATTTTGTAGAAATTCCTGAACACAGGTATTTTACTTTTACTCAAGCCATGAGACCAAATAAAGATCACTCCTTTGTTTATGTCTGTAATGTAATGCCAAGGAAAGGCAACTTCCCAGGTTCAAAATACCAGCATAGGTGCTCTCTATTTTATTTAGTGACAAACCAAGAACAGAGAAGATCAAAACATGACATCATTCAAAATACAGCATTTACTAAGGTGATTAAATAATCTCCAAGGACTACCCCACCCCAGGACCTTCCAATCATTCAATCAATTACAAAGTCCCTGTTCTAAATACTTCTCCACCCCTAGGCTATACCTTCATTTGGTCCACCACAAAACCCCTCTTCTCAAATGGAGATTAGTTTCCAAACATAAGTAAAGTACCTTCATTTGTCAATCACAGAGCACAATAAGGTCAAAAGTTCCCCACCCCTGCATCACAATAGAGTCTACCCCAGAGTTACATCAAGTTTAAACACAGCACTTAATACCCAAATGGAGGTCTTTTCTTCATCTTGACAAGAGGCAAGTTCTCAGCAATCTTAGTTCCTGGGGAGACAAGGCTTAGCAAGGCCATAAGATACATTGCCAGTCCCTTCATGAATTTATCCTCTGTCTGTAGAACAGTCCTAGAACCCCTGAACACATTAGCAAAGCCCTCTCCCAGGATTTCTGTAAACATCCAACAAGAAAATCCTTCTTCAGGGCTTCCGAACCAACAGAAAGGTTCCCAGACCCCTGCAACAACAGCACTGTCCTTCACCAGTGGACAGTATTCACTCTGTCTGCAGGACAGTCTCCAGACCCCTGCAACAACAGTACTGTCCCTCACCAGTGGACAGTATTCACTCTCTGTCTGCAGGACAGTCTCAGGGCTTCTTAACCAAATGCCAGGTTCCAGGACTTCTTCAACAAAAGGACTGTCTTTCACCAGTGGACAAATCTGGCAAAACAACATCAAAACAGACAGACAAAGTACCAGCAAAACAGCCATGTCTCCTCAGTCCTTGGCAGCTCAGGGGGCAGGTCTCAAAAGTCCAGGGCAATTCAAAGCGGCCACCAGCAATTCTCTTAGTCTCTCTCTCTCTCCACGAGGTGCTGCTTCCAAAAAGATCTTCCGCCTCTCTCTAGTGTCTCTCCAAATCTACCTCACCAGCTCCTCCCAGTTCAGGACTTTCTTTTCACATCAACAAGCCCATCCCACAGGTGGGATTAACAAACTCTGGGTTTTAACACAATCAATTTGAAAACCAAGCCAATACAGGGGAATCTTTAATTGCCATTACTATCACAATGTCTTGCAATTTTCTTGAATCATAGTATTTCTTCACTTAATTACATAATTTTCCTTATTTTACTCATGTGTCCAACATCAGTTCCTGGATTTAACTACACCAGGGACAGATTCCATCCTCTCTTGCACTATTGGATTTACTATATAAGGTCCTTTATTTTGCTTCTCCCCAATTCCGTTTAGCTATCACTGTGATTTCACTCTTACAATTCTGGAGGAGATAGCTCGTTCCTCTTTGCAGGTAGTGACTAAAACAGGGAGCTACGATTAGAGTTGTAACCAGACCCATTTTTATCCTCAATCTTTAACTTCTTTCTCCACTTCCTTGGTGGCCTAACGTGTACTAATCTTAGCATATTTTATTTCCCTTTTGTCCAGTACTCTAGTGGTGGTTGACTTTATCCCCTGTTGTATCCCTGAAAGTCACTAATATTGATTGTCCTCCTGGCTTCAGTATTCTACAGGGTTCTGGAATGTCTCTGCCTTATCTTTTATTCTTGATTTCCAAATTTGGATATTGGATAGTGCAGATCAAAATTTTGTCAAGCTCCTTGAAGAACCTTCTGTTTGCTGCTCCTGAGCATCTCTGACCAGTCTCATATTTCCTTGGAAAGCCAGGAGCTGACATCATATATCAGTGATTTCATTAGGTTGAGGATTCTTGGAGGGCATAAGGAGTGTATACATTGTCTGAGAACATCAGTCTGTCTTCTTTCTTATTACACAATAACCTCAAGGGTGTTGGCTACATCATTGCTGTGTGTCTGACAGGCTGAGATCATGATTCTGCTAACTTCAGTCCTTTTTTGTCCTGAAATTGTGTTACCTTGAAACATCCCTAGAATGCTCCCAATCAGAACACCCACAGGTTGGTAGCCATTGTTTTTTGTAATCTTAGATTAGAAGGAGGAAAGAATTAGATTTTACTTCTAGTTTTCCTGTTTATTGCTTCATCTGGCACCCTAAAAATAATCTCTGCTGGGGAAATCCATAGAGGAATTTGAATCAGTTTTAACATTCTATGCCATTATAATTAGTAAAATTCTGTTTATTGTTGACAGTTAGTGAAAGCATACTAATTCTGTCAAGTTGATCCCAATTTACTTAATGAAAAATCTGAATTTGGGAATATTTTAATAAAACATTGATACTTACAGGTACATACCTTAGTAACTCATACTGACAATGACATTTTCAATGAAGGTGTTTGCTGTCTTGTCATTTAATGAATATAGAGGCATTTGTAATCGGCAACATCTCTTTACATACAAAGTACGAAAGAAAAATTTTTTTTTCTATTTAGTAGTTTAAGCATTTCCCCTGCATCTTAAACTCTATGAATTTATTTAGGGAAATCCTTCTTCATAAGTATTGCAAAGTTGAAATTTAGTCTATATCAAATCAAATCACCAGTTCTGAATTCATGGTATGAATATGCTCTCTAGTTGCCTGTGAGGAAAGAATTTGACCTCTACCTTTTTCAATGATATTTAGGAAAAATGAAGGCTTCCCCCAGGCCATGCACACTTTAAAAACTCCTTAGAATGCAATTTCATCTTGAATGGGATTTTGTAAAGTCTACTTCTTAGCAGTCCCAAGTAACTTGACCCTGGTCACTAAGTACTTAAAAAAAGTAAACTGGGGATTTATTGAGGAGCTTTGACAAATTCTGGATATAAGAAGATTAATTTCAGGGGAGGAATAATCAACCCTACTGTAGACACAAAGGACACATGAGTAAAAGTGTCTACTTTTTCTATTATATCTGGAGGACTTAAACTAGAACACTTAAAATCTAGAAACTATTTCAAGAGGAATGGTTAAATGAACTAGAGTTATTTAGCTTGAGGGAAAAACATAGGGATTATACAATAGCTGCCTTCAAATATTGAAAAGTTATCTCAAAGAGAGGGGAGTTTTGAGTGTAAAAAGAAGTTTTGTTTTCTATTGATTTAAGAAGAAAATTTCAGACCAATGTATATACCTATAAGAAGAAAACAATTAAATAAAACATATTAATCAATTAGAGCTAGCCAGTAATTGGAAGGCCTTTATTATGAAGTTATGAAATCCTTGTCATTGGAAATATTTAGACAGAAACTGGACAACCACATATGAAAAAACAGCATAGAAAACTGTTCTACAATGGATGGAAGTTTGGACTAGATGACTCTGTTTCCTTTCAATTCTAAGACCCTATGATTTTGTATTTAATAGTTCATAGTTTTACAATTTCTATGTATGTTCAGTGAATATATTGATTAAAAAAATAAGCAGTGATATATTTAAGTAAAAGTCATACATATTATTAACATTTTCATTAATCACTCCAAAAATTGCTTAAAATTTGGAAATGTTTTAAAATATTTTATTGCAGAAAGAAATAAAAAATAATCATATATGTTAAAGATATTATTTTTTAATTTGCTGCTCAAAAGGGGTATGGACTTAGAAGAACTAAATGAGATGCATCTATCACTCCAGGAGATAACAGGTTTTTCAAATTTTAGGCACGATATCTAAATGTTTAATAACAATCTGTATGCATATGCTTAAAACAATTTATTAAATGTTGTTGATTGTTTTTATATACATACATATATGCTTATGTATGTGTGTATGTATGTATTCAAATCTTATCTACCAAGAAATCTTATATGTGTGAAACAAAGAGATATTTTAACAAAATTCTATGACATCCACTTATCCTAAGATATTTATCAATAAAGGTAGTAAAAACAACACTATATCTGGAGTCAGGAGATAGAGGTTCATATCATGGCTCTGTTACTTCTTGTGTAACTTTGGGTAGGTAATGAAATATCCAACATTTGCTAGGGACTCAGTTTCTTCCTCTGGAAAATGAGGGAAACGAATTAGATGATCTCTATATTTCCTTCCAATTATAAATTGAATGATTATATAAGGAGAACTGAATATCTGTATCTTTATTTTTAGTATGTTTTCAGTCAATACCATCTTTTGTTTTTAAAGCAACAGTTTTTTTTTCCAAAAGAAAACTGAAAATTCCAAGAAAAGTTCAAGAGATAAAAGGACCAGAAAAAAAAGTGGAGGACAGAAAGTAGTGAACAGATAGAGTACAGCATATATAAGTGGATGCAGAAGATATGATGGGGTATAGAGATGAGATGTGCTATAAAAAAAAAGGCATATACAGTCTACTAGTAACAAAAGAAAAGATGGGGCAGTTAGCTGGCACAGTCAGTAGAGTGCTGGCCCTGGAGTCAGAAGGACCTGAGTTTGGATCTGACCACAGACACTTAACACACACAAACAGAAAACCTAGCTGTGTGACCTTGG
>NW_027185860.1:6977429-7024602 GCF_028583685.1 Petaurus breviceps papuanus
AGAAAGAAAGAAAGAAAGAAAGAAAGAAAGAAAGAAAGAAAGAAAGGGAGAAAGGGAGAAAGAGAGAAAGAGAGAAAGAAGGAAAGAAGGAAAGAAAGAAAGAAAGAAAGAAAGAAAGAAAGAAAGAAAGAAAGAAAGAAAGAAAGAAAGAGAGAAAGAGAGAAAGAGAGAAAGAGAGAAAGAGAGAAAGAAGGAAAGAAGGAAAGAAAGAAGGAAAGAAGGAAAGAAAGAAGGAAAGAGGGAAAGAGGGAAAGAGGGAAAGAGAGAAAGAAGGAAAGAAAGAAAGAAAGAAAGAAAGAAAGAAAGAAAGAAAGAAAGAAAGAAAAGAAGGAAAGAGAGAAAGAGAGAAAGAAGGAAAGAAGGAAAGAGAGAAAGAAGGAAGGAAAGAAAGAAAGAAAGAAAGAAAGAAAGAAAGAAAGAAAGAAAGAAAGAAAGAAAGAAAGGAAGAAAGAAAGGAAGGAAGGAAGAAAGAAAGAAAGAAAGAAAGAAAGAAAGAAAGAAAGAAAGAAAGAAAGAAAGAAAGAAAGAAAGAAAGAAAGAAAGAAAGAAAGAAAGAAAGAAAGAAAAAGAAAAGAAAAACAGGTAATGAAAAAAATATGTAACACTTTTGGGGAGGAGTAGAGGAAGAAGCTTTCTTGTAATTTGTGAAATATATTCCCTTATTTTTTCTTCTCCAGTTCATTTAACCCTTCCTCCTATGAGGGCTGCATAGGAAAATGTTGTGGCTACATACTCCTGCTGGATTTGACATACGTCATTTCTAGCATCTTCTGCATACCCACTTTCACTTTCTGAAATTCTTATCTCTCTTAAAGTTTTAGCTCCAATGTCACTTCCTATAAAATACTTTTACTGATTTCTTCTGTTTTTTCATCTCCTTAACCAGTTTTAAAGTTGTTTTTTGTTTCTTGTGTATAGGTAGTGTAGGTGTAGAGCAGCCCCACCAAATGTGGACAGCACAGCCAGCAGAAGTGGATTCCAATATGACATCAACACCCTCTTCCTCTCTAAATAGGTGCATTTATCGCCTAAATGCCCTCACACAAATATGACTGCTTTGTTTGTTTGTATTTTTTACAGGGGTTGAAGGGAGGCAAAGCTGGACAGCAATGGCCACTTATTTTCAAATCTCTATCTAAAGATTCAAGCAGTAACCTTGATGTGGTGTGTGTGTGTGTGTGTGTGTGTGTATGTATGTGTGTGTGTTTGTTAGTTTGAGAGGAAAGATGGGAGAGGCACACAGCATATAGACCGTAGTTGATAAAATTTTGCAAATTTAATTGAATATGGAACTTTCTAATTTATGTTTGTATTGTGTGCTGGCACTGGTCATAGTGGAAAATCACCAAAATTATAATAAAAAATATTAGAATCATGTCTAAAGAGATCTTTCAAGGTGAACACAGGGTAAATAACAAACATTTAATTTAAAAAATGTAAATAGCTGTCACTCCATCTTTTTTCCACTATCAGTATTTTCACCAATAGCCATTTTTGGAACAGAGTATGAAAACTTAAGTAGCCAAGAAAGTGCATAAAATACTTTATATACTTTTCATTAAAAAATGAATACACACACACACACATATATATATATATATAAATATATATATATATATATATCAGATCTTACCATTAAAAATGTTATACTTATAACAATGACCATCTAGGTGGTGCAGTGGTCTGGGTATCAGGAAGACTTAAATTTCTGAGTTCAAACCTGACCCCTGACCTCAGACACTTACTAGCTCTGTGATCCAAGAAAATCACTTAACCATATTTTCCCAGTTTTTCATTTGTAAAATGACCTAGAGAAAGAAATGGCAAACCACTCTAGTATCCTTGCCAAGAAAACTCCAAATGAGGTAATGAAGAAAGAGAAACTGAACAAGCAGGTCATAACTATGCTAAACATTCAACCTCCTTGAAAATAATAAAAGAGAAGCAGGGTGACCATTGGTCAAAGTATGTTATGCGAATTAACTTTATGTATGACTTGAACTAAATTGTTGTTAAAATTCCTTTTAAATCTCAAATTTCATGACTGTGATTATCCCAAATCACTCATGGTGCTGAAGAAAAAGTATCTATATTATATATACACAAACATATGCGTGTATAAATATATTTGCAGTTATTTTTGTTTCAGGGATGCCTGGCTCTTCATAACCCCATTTTTGGCTTTCTTGGCAAGGATACTGGAATGATTTGCCATTTTCTTTGCCAGATCATTTTATAGATTAGGAGATAGAGGTAAAGAGGGTTAAGCTAACGTTTGTAGATGCAGCAATGTTTCCAGGCTTATAAGCACATGATATTTCCTTGAAAGTTCCATCTATTATTAATAGCCACATATTAAAATAAATTCTTGAAATAGTATAGACATAAACTGAGATCATAGAACAGAACAGGACTAAGCAACTTTGGAATCCTTAGCCCTCCGTTGGGGCTCTAATTCTGTAAACTAATGCCTCACAGATATAAAGGAAATTACATAGAGTAAGACAAGTACATAACGTATTTAGATTATCAACATATCTAATATCTCAATGAGACAAATTCCAAGATGCCATAAAATAATAATATGAAGAACCCCTCATTTTATTTTCCCATAAGGAAAACTTACAAATTTGAAATTTACTTTTAACCAATATAATGTATATGTAATTTATACTCAGCTGTTTGTAGAACATTTCTGTTAGATATTTACATGCTGCCTGTCTTCAAGGAACTGAAAAATACATCAATAAGTTAGGAAAAATGGATTATGACTTCTTTCTCTAATATCTAAGCATTCTAAAAATAATCTTATTTCTCTTCCTTACACAAGAAGTTGTATTCTTGAAATATATTTCACCAAATACAACATAATGTGGATACCCAAGAATTAAGCAGTTTTATTTTTTCATACAAGTTGTTTAGATAGTAGTTATATTTTTCAATTTCCTAATAAAATATAATATAAATATCCTAAGGGAACCCTTAATATGACATTCTATTTAGTGGCAATGCTAACTATATTCATGAAAGAGTATAGAAAAAGTATAAACACCACTTTACCAGTCCTCTGCTTTTTGTTACTTCAGAGAACAGCAGGCTATCATGTGATCTGTCTATACTTAAGGTGAGTATGGTATATTGTTCAGCCACTAGACAGTGTTTCATCTACACATGAGCTAAATTATAATAACACTCTTTAATGTTCATACTCTGTAGGTTAATCAGTGATAAACTGGATCAAAATTCAAAGTAAATTCGATAGTAAGATCTCAAATATTCCTCAATAACCCATGTAAAGACAAGCACTAGTAGCTTTCCCGAGGATTGCTCTTGTGAACAGCTTCAAGGTTCTGATTACACAGTACAGTGAACTCTCTATTTATTCAGTAAAAAATTAAGACAAAACAGTCACAGAAATCACAGTACAGTATTCACAATGTTACGGCATAACAAGTTATCAATAAAATGGCCACATAGTTTTTACCAAAGTGGTCACATTGTTTTAAGCAAGATACTATTCATTTAGTAACACAATCACTTAGTAACTCAATCATTTAATAAGTCCTTAATTCAATCATTCTTAAGGAGACCTGTGTCTTTAATGGACACAAAGTACAAAGGTCAAAGATCTCCACGCCAAGGTCATAGAAAATCATAATCTTCTCAGTCAGCATCAGGTACCCAAGAAGAGATATTTTCATCTTGACTTGAGACTGGCTCTCAGCTTTCTTGATTCCTCTTCATGGTCCAAGCTTTTGATTCAATCTACAAAACTGTCACCTGTGTCCAAAGGCAGGCAGCTCCCAGTTCCTTGTCTAGCTCCTCATCTGGTTCTTTGTCCAGTTCCTGTTCCATATTGAAGTTCACAGTGTCCGGTCCATCTCAAGTCCTTCACAGTTTCTGTTTCTGGGAAGACAAAGCTTAACAGAGCCAAAACAGCTCCATCCAAAGCCAGCACTATCATCAATTCACTATGTGCCTGTGAAATCAAAACAGACGCACAAATAAGGTCCAAGAGGTCAATACAAATTGTAAGTAAAGTCCCAGGACTTCCAAAACCCTCCTCCAGGACTTCTGTAAACAGACAACCAGAAAATTCCCTTTCAGGGCTTCTCATAAGGTCGCAGGCTTCTGTACAAAGTATCACAAACATCAACACAATGATAAACATAGAATGCCAAAATACTACAAGTTTTCTCCTCCTCCACCACAAGAGCTCCATTATCATTTCTTCTCAGTTCTCAGTTCAGTTCTCAGTTCTCTTCTGAGCCTCCACACTGCTTTCTGCCAGAAGTTCTGGCTCTCTAGCTTACGCTTTTCTTTATATAAGATATTAGCTTCTCCCTTTTCCAGCTTCTACTCATTACATCAGCAAGTCCACCGCACTGTGGGATTCCCAATTTCTGGGTCTTAATAACTGACACAATCATGAACTTGGAACAAGGTTCAAGGACCTGTTTGATTGCAAATGCAAGGGGCAGGGAAGATCTTCAAATCCCCATTACCCTTACAACCCCAAATACAGAATGTCTCAAATCATTACCACCCCCATCCATGGGTTTCGCTGCCTCTCAATTATAATACCACAAACACATAGGACTTGATAACAAACTCTTTTCAAAATTAAATACAATTTATTTTTCTCAATTTACATGTTTTTTTTTTAGTTTTTAACATACTTTTTTTTTTAAAGTTCTCAGTTCCAATTTCTATCACTCCTTCCTTCCCACCCTGAAATGGTAAACAATCGGATACAAGTTATTCATGTGCAATCTCATAAAACATTTGCACATTAGTCATTTTGAACAGCAATACCTGAACAACTCAGAAACAAAGAAAGAAAGGAAGAAAGGAGTATGCTTCAGGCAGTCTATATTCAGACAACATCATTTCTCTCTCTGGAGGTGGATGCTATGTTTCAACATAAATCTTGGAATTGTATTAAATCATCATATTGCTGATAATAGCTTAGTTATTCACAATTCTTCATCAAAGAGTATTGATGTAACTGTGCACAATGTTCTACTGCTTCTGCTCACTTCACTTTGCATTAGTTTATTTAAGTCTTTCCAGGTTATTTTCATATCTGATAGTTCACTCTTTTTTGTTTTTTTTTGTTTGTTTTTTGGGAGTTTGAGGTTTTGTTTTTTGCTTTTTTAAGGGGTACGGCAAGGCAATTGGGGGTAAGTGACTTGCCCAAGGTCATAAAGCTAGGCTTGTAAGTGTGCCAAGTATCTGAGGCTGGATTTGAACTCAGGTATTCTTGACTCCAGGGCAGGTGTTTTATGCACTCCACCACCTAGCCACTCCTAATAGTTCACTCTTAAAGACCATGTGATATGTTTAAAAATATCACTTAGCAGAGGAAACTTTAAAATACATTTAAAAATGCTTCAAATAATACTGCTTCTTTTTACCAGGTAGTCAGAGGGAAATGGAAAGATAAATAATTAGCCAGTTAATCAATCAAGTAGCATCCATAAAGTGTTTACTATGTACTAGACACTGTGCTAAATTCTAGGAATATGAAAACAGGCAAAAAAAAGTGTTTCCTTCTCTCAAGTGAATGGTATTATAAAGGGGAAACAACATGTAAAATATTATGTGCATGTGAGATATGTATAATTCAAATGAAAGGAAATGTCAGAGAAAAGGAACATGTACTGCAGGGAAAGGGAAGCCAGAAAAATACCTCTTGCAAAAGTTATGATTTGAAGGAAGTTAGGGAAGTTAGGAGGTACAAGTGCAGAAGGAGATCAATACAGACAGGGGAAATTACCATTTAAAAGGTATAGAAGTGAAAATGGAGTGTTGCGTCCATGGAAAAACAAGTAGACATGAATTTGGATGAAAGAATACAATGAGGGGAGTAAGATGCAAGATTCCAAAAGTTCAAAGTGATCAGGTTGTAAAAGTGACTGTCATTTTGAAGAGTTTACATTTTATCTAAGAATGTGATAGTGAACCATTATATTTTATTAAGTTAAAATCAACAAAACCATTGTCACCTGAATGGAGAAAGGAATGTAGTGAGAAGACATGGAAATATATTGGAATAATCCAGGTATGAGGTGATAAGGGCCTGCCCCAGAGTGGAGCCAAAGTGAGTGGAGAAAAGAGAGATACAAAAATTGAGAAAAAAGGCTTGACAATTAATTGCATTACTGTAAGGGAGGAGTAAAGGATGACTCCAAGATTAAGAACCTCAGAAACTAAGGAGTCAAAACTCATTCAATAATAGAATGTCCGGAAGAGGTGAGAATTGGTGTGATGAGTGGAAGGCAAGAAAATCAATTATATTTTTAACATATTGAGTCTGAGAAGTTTATAGGACAATTTGAGAAATACAAGTCAGTTTTTTAGTGAAGAACTGAGGAGATTTTGTGGCTTAATATATAGATCCAGAAGTCTACAAAATTGATAATTGAACCCATAGGAAACAATGACACTACAAAATATGATAATGTATTTGTAGAATAAGGCTTAATAATGTAATATATTTTTTACAATAAAGCTTTTTGCCAGCCTATTCAGCATATTCAGTCTTTCTCAGAATAGTTTTTAAATGTTTAATAAAATTCACAGGATTACAATGGAGACCAATTGTATTCAAGATACAGTTTTGTTATCAAAATTAAAAAATCATGGTATGAGTTGCTGTTTTTGACAAAGAAGAGCATATGGTCAAGACATTTAAAAGACACATAGTTAGTAGATATTGCGTGAAAATCCAACAAAAAATACTTACGAAAAAGGATAAGACAGATAGAAGGTGAACCAAGTGCCATGAAGACCTAGAGAAGAGAAAGATTTTATAAGGAAAGGGAACTTGACCATATTGATTGCTGCCACTAAGTTAAAAAAAAAAAGTAAAAAAAAACCAAGATGAGAACTGAGTAAAGGCCATTGGGGCTGGGTAATTTTAGAGAAAGCAGTTTCAGTACAATACTAGAGATAGAGGAAACTGAGACAAGAGGAAATAGATGAACACAGTTTAGAGGACAGGAATTGATTATAACTAACAGGGATCATTAAATGCAGTGTGGAATTTTCTTAAGAATAAGGGAGCCAGGGGGAGGATCCAAGATGGTGGCATAGAACCAGGAAAACTCCCTGCTCTCCTCCTATAACCACCTCAAATACCTATAAAATGATTCTAAACAAACTACAGAACCCACAAAGAGACAGAGAGAAACAAAACACCCTCTGAAGATAGCCCAGCAAGTGGACAGAAAGGGTCAATTGAATCATTCTTGGAGCAGAGACCAGCCCTACATCAGCCTATGGTTTTATCCACAGGGTGGCCCAACCAGCCATAGCTGTAGGGACTTCTGGAGAGTGGATCACCAGCAACTTTGTAGGTTTCCACAATTATCAACCCATAAATGCCAAATACAAAGTGAGAGATCAGTGGACTTTGGGAACAAGGGGCACAGGACTATGGTCAAGCCCCTGTCCCCCAGAGGGAGAAATGGTGTAGTCACAGTGACTGCAAACATGTGTCTGCTTCAGAGCTCCTGGCCTGAAGATTGTAGGGGCACATTGTCAGGTGTAATCACTATTGCTTTAACCTGCTTGGATCTTGATTGCTGTCAAGGGTGGAGGTCCTGGGGAGGGTGACCAGGTGTCAGAGCTGGTGGAGGCTTCAGAGAGGGCAGTTAACTAATAGCTCCAGCACCTGATAAAACCCCAGCTTTTTGGGATCAAACTCTCCTCTCTGGAAGCAGCATTCTACTGTGGCAAAAAGCTCAAAAGTCAAGTAATTGAGTGGCCACATGAGTAAGCAAAGGAAGCAAAGCAAGCACAGCAATCTGACTGTGGATTCCTTTTCAGGGTACAAAAAGTATTAAAATATGGAAGAGGAGGAAGAAAATGAAGTCAGAACTCAAGCACCAAAAGCTTCTAAGATAAATATGAACTGGTCACTGGCCATAGAGGAAGTTAAGAAGGATTTGGAAAACCAAACAAAACAAGGGGAGGAAAAATTGGGAAGAGAAATGATAATGATGCAAGAAAATCATGAAAAGAGAATCAGAAACCTAACTGAAGAAAATAACACCTTAAAAATAAACAAACTCAAATGGCAAAAGAGGCTCAAAAAGCCAGTGAGGAGAATTCCTTAAAAAGCCAAATTTGTCAGATGGTATGTGTATATGCATGCATATATTAACTGAGTATGCATATAGGTATAATTATCTATGTGTATATATGTATGTACATATGCATATATGTATAGACATATAATATGCCTACATATGCATGCATGTGTTTGTATGTATGTACAAATTTTGGCCCCAGTAAGTAAGGTTTCATGCTATCTCCTAGCTACATTTAGCAGTAAGCAAATAAGTGTGAAGGTGACAGATCTTAGTAGTACTCAAACCTTGGGGTGATACAGAGTAAGGGAGTATACTCAGCATTATTCTGAATGAATAAATGGTGAACTGTAATTTCACTGAATCTCCTTAAGTATAATTTTTAGTTTCCCTCTAATTCAATCCTTAGCACAGTCACTATCTCCAGTTCTTTTTGCTGCCTTTGGTCTACTCAGATCTGATTCAATCCATATGATACTGCAGCTCTAGGCCTGTTCCAGGTTCATGAATAGATTCACAATTGATTTTTGTCCTAGATTTTTCCAGTTCATGATTATAAAAGCTACACACTTCTGACCCTCATGCTGTCACATGTCATAAAAATCATGGAGTCTTATAAATTTTTTTCCTTTTTCTCTTTCTTTATATAAGCTTATGAAAACTCTGGTTGTAATTTTCTCTAAGAAATGGAAACCTAAGAAATCTGGTTAATTTATTATACTCACATACAGTTCCTAGTTTATTTAAACTTCTCTATGATGCTTATACTCTAATCTTACTGGAAGGCCTTAGAAACCCAGGTCAAATTTATAAAGTGCTGACTAGCTATAATTTTCTTCTATAAATCCTTCCTCCTTAAAGACTGCTTTTGACCTACACTTAACTGTATAGAAGGGATAATTTATTAACTTAAGATAGTCAATGAATAATTCTTTTAAAATGAGAAGTATTGACTATCTGGAACCAGAGAACATAACAGCATTGTATTAAGAGTATCTCCTTGGTCCTACAATGAGATTTAGTGTTGTGTTGTGCTGATAAGTCTATGGTATTTCCTTTGGTTACATAATTCTTCCTCTATGGATCAAGGTTGCTGAGTTTCACCTGAGGCATATCAGAATGGAGTCCTTATAGTCTAAATTGTCATTTAGGCTGCCACTATAGAAAATTTTCTATTTAAATTAAGGAATCTTTACATGCTTATGAAACCAGAGAATAAGAGGGGAAGATGTACCAGTTGTTATCTTGGGACATTCCCTAGTTATGCTTGGCTACTGAACTACTTGTTGCAGAAAGAAATTCATGTATACTCAGATTTCTTTCACTGCAGGTAATGATCATTACTCCAGTCCTGATTTAGAGTAGACTTTCCCCAGTTTTTAGTCTGCTAAATTATTTGATATTTTCAGTCATTTTGACTATTTTGAGCAGCTTTCCCTAATTATCTGTTTCACTTTCTGCCTCAAAGATTCTCTTCATTCTACATTTTTTCATGCTCTATATTTCATAGCATATAACCAGAAGTGTCACCACCCTCAGGAATAAACAGAGAGTTAGATTAATTTTGCTAATCAACCACCCAAAATTGACACAATTAAGCCTAATTAGCTGATTCTTTCACTCTTAAATTCTTGCTCTGGGTTAGATTTTACCTTTGGGCTTTCAAATAAATTCCCCTACAGTCTTTTTGGCTAAAGTGTCTAATATCCATTGTATGTTAATAGGTATAATTCATGTTACCAACAGACTCACATCACTGAATTTCACAAAGATTTATTTCCTCTCATTTTTCAAATGAAAAGCATATCACAGATGAAAGCATTCCAAGCTAATATTTCCAGTTCATCTACTAAATCAACACAGTTACAGGGGAAAATAAAAAAAAAAAAAGATTTTCTTACCACATTTCACTATTGCAAACAATAACCTGAAAGAAATGGTAAGTTTTACTGTAAAAAAGGATTTATACAACTATTTGTTTTAATCTTTCCACTCCCCCTACCCCCATCAGTTTATCACAAACTCCATCAGTGATTATCTCCTTTGGATAGAAGTTTTTGTGGGTGGGGTGTAGAAAACCTTGTCTAATATGTTATAAAAACAGTATATAACTTTAACACATAAAGAAACAGTGATAGAAATGGAGAAATGGCTTTCTAGTTGTCACAAGATACTGGAAGAATATAGTTGGACTATAATAGAATGTTTCTCTAATGTTATCAATTATCCAAATATCTATGACTATTCAAGGTAAACATTCTCATTGCCCACCATGAATCTTTTTCAAATCTACTTCAACTGCTCCATGAGCTTTGTGAAACCTATTGATTCCCAGATGCCTTGTTGGCCAGTTCCAGTCAACAAGTACTGATTTAGTGCTACTATATGTCAAGCATTATAATAAGAACTAGAAATACAAAGACACACAAAAGACAAGTCCTGTTGTCAATATGCTCACAATCTGAGGGAGGCAATACACAAAGCAGCTAAATATAAATAAGACAAATGTTTCTTAGATATAATCTCTAACATTTATATAGAACTAATTATGTGCCAGGTACTTGACAATTATTATCTCATATAATCCTCACAACAACCCTAAATGGTAAGTACTAATATTCTCTTTTATAAATGAGGAAAATATTTGTTAAATTAATTGCCTATAGTCACACAGATAGTAAGTAGTGTCTGAGGTTGGATTTTCCTGAATCTAGGTCTAGCTTTCTATCCACTAGCCCACCTTGTTACCAAGACATCTAGTAACAGAGTTAAAAAATTGGAGATAATAGCCAAGGGAAAGCACTAGCATTAAAAGGAATTAGGGAAAGCTCCACTAAGAAAATAACATTTTAACTGAGAACTGAAGGAAAACTGAGTAGTCAAAAGATGGAATGAGGAGGAAGAGAAAATGGTTGGAGATGAGAGATGAGGTATCTAGTATAAGGAACAGCCAGGAGGAGAAAAATCTCATCTAAAATTTATTCAAGAACAAGGAGATCTCTTAGGATAGAAACAGGAATTTATTCTCTTCCCTGGGTGAAAAGGGTAGTCTACCCTATGACCGAACATGAGGAAGAGGCAGTTTACAAAGGGCCCAACATTAATTTATACCCTAATGGGGTCATTTCTGCCATTGGTTTAGGGGGTGGGCCAAAGTCTTGGCATGAAAATCTTCCCCAACAGAGGAGCCCATTAAGGAGGCTGATTGAAAGTAAGGGAAAGGGAGGAGCTACCCACAGAGGCAAGAAATCTGAAAGCCTCCAGATAGGGCTTGCTCCTGATTAACAGCACAGAAGGAGCAGGGGACTGTATATCAGAGGAAAAGAAGGGAGGGAGTTGTGAAGCATATGAGCTTTTCCCTCATTGGTTGTGGTACAAGGAGGGAATAACAACCAGTCAAGCATAGGACTCATTGGAGAAGAAAGGCAAAAAAGTATCATTTTAGAGGGAAAAAGGGGAGGGAGAGAAGCTTCGCATGAGATTTGTTCCTGTCACTCTTGATGCTAAGAAGAAATAACATACTTCATTAAGTATAAAAATATCCTACAGGCAGTAGGAGGGGGAAAGTTTTATGAAAGGGGGGTGGGAGTGGATTGTAGGGAGGGATGAAGTAAGAGGAAAGGGAGAGAAACAGGGAGGGCGGCTGATAAGGAAACACTGAGGAATGGGGTGGCCAAAAGGAAAACTATTAAGCGGGCTAAGGGAGAAGGGAGGGAAAATATGAACATTAACAGGGGTGGGAATAGAATGGAGGGAAAGAAACAGATAACAATCATAACTGGAAATGTGAATGTAATAAACATGCCCATAAAACATAGACAGATAGCAGAATGGATTAGAAATCATAATCCTACAATATGCTGTTTACAAGA
Organism: Petaurus breviceps papuanus; assembly: GCF_028583685.1. Classification (NCBI taxonomy): domain Eukaryota; kingdom Metazoa; phylum Chordata; class Mammalia; order Diprotodontia; family Petauridae; genus Petaurus; species Petaurus breviceps. The sequence continues at coordinate 6,989,398 of NW_027185860.1, forward strand.
AACACATCTGAAACAGAAGGATACACACAAGGTAAAGGCAAAAGATTGGAGTAAAATATATCATGCCTCAGCTAAAGTAAAAAAAAAAAAAGCAGGGGTAGCAATCCTTATCTCAGATAAAGCAAAAGCAAATTTGACCTAATTAAATGAGATAAGGAAGGAAACTATATCCTGTTAAAGGGAACCATCAAGAATTAAGCAATATCATTACTTAACATATATGCACCAAGTGGTGTAGCATCCAAATTCCTAGAGGTGAAGGTAAAGAAATTAAAAGAAGAAATAGATACCAAAACTATACTAGTGGGAGACATTAATCTCCCCCACTCTGTACTTGATAAATCCAACCTCAAAATAAACAAGAAAGAAGTTAAGGAGGTGAATAGGATTTTAGAGAGGTTACATATGATAGATCTCTGGAGAAAACTGAATGGAGATAAAAAGGAATATACTTTCTTTTCAGCGGTTCATGGCACAAACAAAAAACTTGACCACGTTCTAGGGCATTAAAACCTCATAATTTTAAGCAGGAAGGCAGAAATATTTAATGCATCTGTCTCAGATCATTATGCAATCAAAATTATAAGCCATAAAGGGCAAGTGAAAGACAGATTAAAAACTAATTGGAAATTAAACAATTTAATCTTAAAGAATGACTGGGTCAAACAAGAAATTACAGAAACAATCAGTAATTTCATTCAAGAAAATGATAATAATGAGACAACATACAAAAATTTGTGGGATACATTAAAGGCAGTTCTTAGGACAACTTTATATACTTGAGTGCATACATGATTAAATTAGAGACAAGGGTGCGCGAATAATTGGGCATGCAATTAAAAAACCTAGAAAAAGAACAAATTCAAAATCCCCAATTAAACACTAAATTAGAAATATTGAAAAGCAAAGGAGAGATTAATAAAATTGAAATTAAGAAAACTATTGAATTAATAAATAAAACCAAGAGTTGATTTAATGAAAAAACCAACAAAATTGATAGACCTATAGTCGATATGATAAAACAAAGAAAGAAGAAAACCAAATTATGAGTATCAAAAATGAAAAGGGTGAATCTACCTCCAATGAAGAGGAAATCAAAACAATAATTAGGAATGATTTTTTTCCCATTTGTATGCAGATAAATTTGACAATCTTAAGGAAATGGATGAATACTTACAAACATACGAATTGCCCAGATTAACTGAAGAGGAAATAAATTACTTAAATAATCACATCCTAGAAAAAGAAATTGAACAAGCCATCAGTCAACTACCTAGGAAAAAATCTCCAGGGCCAAAAGTATTTACTTGTGAATTCTATCCAACATTTAAAGAACAATTGATTCCAGTACTCTACAAACTATTTGGGAAATTAGTGAATAAGGAGTCCTACAAAATTCTTTTTATGACACAAATATGGTACTCATACCTAAATCAGGAAGAGATAAAACATAGAAAGAATATTATGGACCAATCTCCCTCATGAATATAGGTGCAAAAATTCTAAGTAAAATACTAGCCAAAAGACTACAGCAACTTATCTCAAGAATAATACACTTTGATCAGGTAGGATGTATTCCAGGAATGTAAGGATGGTTTAATATTAGGAAAACAATCAGTATAATTGATCATATCAACAATAAAACTAGGGGAACCCACATGATCATCTCAATAGGTGCAGAAAAAGCTTATGACAATACACAACATCCATTTCTATTAAAAACATTAGAAAGTATAGGGATAAATGGAGCCTTCATCAAAATAATAGGTAGCATCTACTTAAAGCCATCAGCAAGTATTATATGTAATGGGCAGAAATTAGAAGCATTTCCCATAATATCAGGGGTGAAACATGGGTGTCCACTATCACCCCTCTTATTCAATCTGGTACTAGAAATGTTAGCAGTAGCAATTAGAGAAGAAAAATAAATCAAAGGAATAAAATTAGGCAAAGAAGAGACCAAGCTATCACTCTTTGTAGATAATATGATGATATACTTAGAGAATCCTAGAGATTCAAGTAAAGAAAATACTTGAGACAATAAATAAATGTGGCAAAGTTGCAGGATATAAAACAAACCCACATAAATCCACAGCATTCCTATATATTACCAATGAATTTCAACAGCAAGAGATACTAAGAGAAATCCCATTTAACATTATTGTAAACATTATAAAATATTTGGGAATTTAGCTGCCAAAATAAACCCAGGACCTATATGACCATAACTACAAAACACTTTTCACACAAATAAAGTCAGATCTAACTAATTGGGAAAATATTCAATTGCTCGTGGCTGGGTTGAGCTAATATAATAAAAATGATAATTTTACCTAAATTAAATTATATATTTAGTGCCATACCAATTAATTTACCCAAAAAACTACTTTATGGAGTAAGAAAAAATAGTAACAAAATTCATTTGGAAGAATAAATGGTCCAGAATATCAAGGGAATTAATGAAAAGAAATGCTAGGAATGGTGGACTAGCTATACCAGATTTCAATTTGTATTGTAAAGCAGCAGTCATCAAAACTACTTGGTACCGGCTGAGGAATAGAGGAGTGGATCAATGGAATCGATTAGGCACACAAGATTCAGAAGTCAATGACTATAGTAATCTATTGTTTTAAAAACCACCAGACCCTGGTTTTTGGGATAAGAACTCACTATTTGACAAATCTGCTGGGAAAACTGGAATATAGTATGGCAGAAACTGGGCACAGATCATTATCTAACACCATATACCAAAATCAAGTCTAAATGTGTGCAAGATCTTGTTATAAAGGTCGATACTCTAGGCAGTCTCCTAAAACAAGGAATAGTTTACCTATCAGACTTGTTGAGAGGGAAAGACTTTCTGACAAAACAAGAATTAGAGAGCATTATAAAATGTAAAATAGATAATTTTGAGTAAATGAAATTGAAAAGCTTCTGTACAAACAAAACCTATGTAACCAAGATTAAGAGGGAGGTGGGAAATTGGGAAAGAATCTTTACAACCTATGTCTCTGACAAAGGACTCATTTCTAAAATATACAGAGAATTGAGTCAAATTTATAAGAATACAAGTCATTCCTCAATTGATAAATGGTCAAAGGATATGAGCAGGCAGTTTTCAGAGAAAGAAATTAAAGATATCTATAAGCACATGAAGAAATGCTCTAATTCACTATTGAGTAGAGAATTGCAAATCACAACAACTCTAAGGTACCACATCTCACCAGTAAGATTGGCTAAGATTACAAAACAGGAAAATTAGCAATGCTGGAGAGGATGTGGGCAAATTGGAACACTAATTCATGGCTGGTGGAGTTGGGAACTTATCCAGGCTTTCTGTAGAGGAATCTGGAATTATGCCCAAAGGGCTATAAATACCTTCATATCCTTTGATACAGCAATACCACTCCTAGGGTTACAACCCAAAGAGATTATAGAAATGGGAGAAAGACTCATATGTACAAAAATGTTTATAGCACCTCTTTTTGTGGTAGCAAAGAATTGGAAATTAAGGGGGTGCCCATCAATTGCAGAATGGCTGAACAAGTTGTGTTATATGCATGTTATGGAATACTATTGTGCTATAAGAAATGAGGAGAAAAAGGTTTATATTTACCTGGAGAGGCTTATACAAACTGATGCTGAGTGAGAGAGTAGAACCAGGAACAATTTTTACACAACTACTGACACAACGTATGTGTAATGACCAAATCTGATAGACTGGTCTCTTCTCAGCAATGCAGTGATATGCCAATCCCAATAGACTCATGATGGAGAGTAATATATGCATCCAGAGAAAGAACTAGAAAGAACTAAGTTTATATCCAGGTGGAAGCAACATACCTGATCTTTTTCCTTCTCTTATTTGGTTTTATGTCCTCTTTACCACTTTTCATTCCAGCTGGTACAATCAGTCTTTATAACCTGACTAATGTATAATGTGAAAGTATTTACAGATCCTATACTTGACTATATACCGCTATGGGGGAGAGGGGCGGGAGGGGGACAATATGTGACACTCAAGGAATTGTGGAATTGAATCCTGTAAACTAAAAGGAAACAAATTAATTTTAAAAATAAAATAAAAACTTAAAAAAAGAATCATAATTAACATACAGTTCCTTGTATCCCAGTGCCCCATTTCATTTAAACAACACTTTTGAAACCCAGATGCCTCATGTAGTTACAGAATTTAAAAGAAGTTCTGCTTTTCCAGTTCAGATCTAGAGATGACCAGATAATCACTTAAGATTAGTTCTATGCTTTGAAACTACAGAGAATTTTTAGTTTATTTATTCTTTATTATTTCCATCTTTCCTAAATGCTGGACCCTATATAGGAATCTTTAAAATAGGAAAATCTGTTTTTAAAAAAAATTGATTTGATCTACCATTTCTAAAATAATCAGACAGCTGCTTTAACAAAGTAACATTAGTTTCACCCTTACCACCATCTTATCCAATCTTTAAGCTAAAATCCAAAATCCAATCCTGTGATCTTATATATGAATTCAAATAATAGAAAAAATTTTAAAGCAAATTTTTATATATCGGTACTTAATTCTAGGCATCATGTTAAGTCTGATCCTGTTGCTCTCTTCAAACTTCACCATACTTATCTATTAGACATCTATTTCATTACATTTTGCCTTATTACTAATCATCTTCTTTGAAGGATGTTATCTCTATATTTATTCATTCATTTGGCCCTGAATATTACTTCCCCATGAACTTGTCATAGGAAAAAAAAAAGAAGGGACAATGTCATAAGCCTTGCCAGAAAGAAAACTTCCTTAACCATGTTTGAATACAGGCATGAGCCATTTCTGCTAGTGATTTAGATAATCACAGGATTTGGCATGAATATGTGTGAAGTTTCCTTTTCAGAAAGAAAATGTACAATTGGAAATAAAGTCAGAGAGATCCCACCTGGGCAGTGTCCAAGGCTGTCCCCACACTTCTCAAGCATAGACATCCACCTTGAACAGTTTGCAGCCTGCAGCCTCTGTTATCCAATCATTGGCTTTAATGACAGCAGATATCTGTAATTAAGGCTCAGAATAATAGAAAAAAAATTACGTCCCCCCCCCAAATTATTAAATAGCAAATAAATATGGACTAGTGTCCTTCAGATAGTGCCATCTAAAATTTGATTGAGCTATTACTTACAAACTCAAGTTACAAATCTTTCTGCCTTTCCAAATTTCTGCCAAAATTTCCTCTTAATCTCTTAACATACTTCTAAAGCTGATATCAACTATCTGGAAACAGGAGGGGTTGGATAAACCCTTTTTGTCCCCAAACCTTCTTATCTGCTTTGTTCATCTTTCCATAAAAAGACTTTAAAGACAGTTTGAATTAACCTTGTGTTAAAAATGGTATCTTTCTTTTCTCTCAACTAAAATTGTTTAATTTAATCCGATTTAATTATTATAATCAATTGTATTAATAACCTATGGGTCTTTCATCATTTGGAAATTACAAACTGTGCTTCAAACACAGGCACCCCAGCAACCCAAGCACCCCATCATTCTAAGCACCCCATCATTCCCCCCTTAAACAGATGGGATCCAAAAAGGGATGAAGGTCACAACTTCCTAAACTGCTTCATGCTGAGGGAGGATTTAGACCTGTCTCTGTTTCATAAGGTCCCACAATTTTGGGGTTGGGTCTGTAGCCAGTGGCCAGCAGTCAGTGGCCAGTAGCCAAAGGATGGCTGAAGCTGGGTCCAGGTGGTGATGGGTCATGGTCTCAGGACATCTGAAAGTGAATGGTGCTCAGCCTAGAAGAAACAAATCTGGCAAAGAGATTAAACAAGGGCTAAAAAGTAGTAGGAGGAAAGTGACCAGAAGTGGGGTGAGGATGGGCTAGTATAATCCATTACTCAGACTATTTTACTTTCTTCTGTATTTCTGCAAACTACGTAAACAAGATACTTCATATGTTATTATTCTTTTACTAGCATAACTATAGTGCCTTCAACAATAGAAGTTTCTGACTTGAACCTCACAACTGAATAGTAGACGTACACCCTTGTTTCACAAAGCTTGTTTATCCTCTGATTATATTCACTCTGGAAGAAAGAAATACTTCAAAATTGAATCTTTTAACATATACATTCAGTTAGAAATGTTAACTTTTTTTTAGATCATGTCATAACTACAAATTCAGATCAAAACAGCAAGATCTCTTCTGTTTTTCAATCTCATTAAACTTTTATGAAGAAAGTTAGTTGAAAACTGTTAAAATGATCTTAAGCAGTTTGCATAACTTTCTGCATGTGTTATAATTCTAGAGAAAAATAATATTAGATTTTCCAATAAGCTAACACAAAAGAGTTCATGTCTTTCAATGACTATTTGCTCTGATCAAAGGAGATTTGCTAAAGAAGGAAAAAAATCACCTTAAAAAGCAAATTTCACCACAGTTTAGAGCATCTTTTTTTATTCTTATGGGCTCTAATTAGCAATAAAGATTTACCAGGTCTCCCAAATGTAAGGGATTTCTTTTACCATCTTTCCTTCTCAAATCTAAACATGTAAAATAAAAAAGTAATTAGTAAAAATCCCTTTTACCTATTGTATATTAATTTGCAACTTTTCAGCAATTCAAGTCTGTTGTTTAGGAACTTCATGACTTAAACAAGTTCCTTTCCCTAATGTAAATTTAAACAAATTAATTACTAATCTGGTGACATTAAATCAGCTGGATGTGTTTTTCAAATTTTATATACAAATTAAAACCCAGTTTACCATTTACATTCTGGAAACCTTCAGATTAACACCAATACATCCATATATATTTTCATTTGCTCAAAAAGAGTTCTAAAAAACACATTTCCAATTCACCTTGTACAGAGAATCATTCACCTCATCATTATTAATGTGGAAACTACAACTATATATTTGCATAACACCCAAAATATTAAATGAAATATCAGCAGTACTATTATTACCAGTTTGCAACCCAGATATAATAACTTTAAATTATCAAATTTTATAACATAGAAACCGAATACACACACAATACAAAATCCAGATGAAAAAATTTGCTGTAATTCCTTTCCTACTTCAAAATGTTTTTCTTTTCCCTCTAGCTAAGCAGACTTTTAGAAACACAATACAATTTGAGAAACATGGCAACAACATAACAATGAATTTCAAATGACATCAAATGACATGTAATAATTTTGCATCCAACGCATGCCAGTCATTACATTAAACATTTCCGATCATTATACCATTTTGATCCCATTACAAACACTATTAATTTTCCCTTTACAAATTCAGGAAACAGGTCAAGCAGCGAAAACATAGAAAAACATTTTTTTAAAGCAATCCCAATATATTATTTCTTAATGATTAATTCTTAGAATTTGGGAAGATATGTTGTTTGTTTTTCTAAATTTCATTATAATTCCAGGCTGGCTAGCTAAGGAAATATAAAGAAAGATATTTTACAGATTCCTCAAATTAAAAAATTTCAAAATATTGCAATGCTCAGGTGAGATTGGCCCATTCATCATTTTATATTCCTTTAATAATATAGTTCCTAATTTACCAACATTTAGAATATAAATTTATTTATTTGTTTGTTTATTTTACAACACCCATGATGCAACTGTTCACCAGTAATGCAATTATGTTCTTTTTTTTTTAACTTTGAATTCGGAAATTCAAATTCTTTAAGTAAAATAAATTCCCAAAATATTGCACATATACATCCAAATTAACATAAATAAATATATTCCTAGGTGAAGCAAACTGGAACAGAATACATAATTTTTCAGATTACAGAATTTAAAAACATGTCCCAAATGTTATGTATTTAAAACTTGCTTCTAACTCATTGATCATGTTAGATAAATGCATTTCCAAATCAATTTACAGAGGAAATAAATTGTACCTCTAAACCACAGTATATATTTCATGAATATTTTTCAGGCCAGTTCCCCTGGCCCTTTTAGAAGCCCTCCACACACTTCTGCCTGGTGAGGGAGTGATGAAAGCTGGAGGTGTGCTCCAACTCTCATGACCATCTTTTTTTCCATCCCCTCCCTCTCTCTCATCCTCCTGGAAATGGGATTACTTTAATTCTTTCCTGGGGGGGGGGGTGTAAATCCTAACCCCTCCCTTCCTCTTCTGAGGATGGGAAGCCCCACCCCCTCCTCCCTCCTCAGTATTTCCTGAGCAGTACCTCTGCCCTGCTACTTCTATCTCTTAAGTGGCACCTCCCTAGTTACACCTAAAGCTATCCAGCTTGAGCCTCCAGCCTGCTCTGCTCTATATCTGCCAACCACAAGGGGAAGCAGCCTGTACCTCCTCCAGACAGGCCAGCACAGACTTCCTATAACAGTGCCCCACCCCCCACCAGCCTGACACAGGAGCTAGGCTAGTCTATCCCTGGGGCCCCAGCCACTGCAGTGCACAAGGCTTTCCACAAGGCACTCCACCCCATCTCCACTCTGGCTGCTACCAGTCCCAAGGCTGCTGCCAGGCCCAAGGCTGCTGCTGCCTGGGCTGCTCTTGAACCTGCTGCCACTCCCCTGCCTCGGCCTAGGCCTCCTCACCTCTCTCCTACCTAGCAACCCTCAGGGAAATGGCCTGAGCCTGAACTGGACCACCTTGGGGGCCTTCATGGCCACCCAGCTGTGGTTCCTGCCTGGTCTGTGGCCAGGTGCTGAACTTTCACCCTGCCTGGGGGCCATTGCTGCCTGCTCCACCCCAGGATCTTCTGATGCCAACAATTACAGGAAACATCTCCTTTTTTTCCTCTTGAGAGTCATGCTGGATCCCCAGGGTCCCCCAAACCCTCTCATTATAGAAGAAATGTCTCCTTCAGTGCCCATGGTGCTCACTAGATCGTGCCCTTATACCAGAGTCACATCAATCCATAATTTTAACCAGAGATCATCACTGTGCTCCCCAAATTTTAATCTTGTAATTAAAATTCCACAAATTATCGACACAAAAGTTATTATCTAGGCTTGCCTCTAGCTATCCATGTGTGATTTTCATGATTGTTCTCTCCTTGACCTGGGGGGCCATTGGTGACCCACCCCTCCTTCTTCTGTACATTCCTCTTCTCATCTAAAGAACACCTCTCCCTTCCAGATTCAGCCCTTTTAGAGCAGTAAATCACTCCCTAGTCTGGAGACCACCAGAGAAATATCTGCTGGAGCACCTGCCTCTCAAATAAGTGAGGAGGAAGAAGATGCTTCCAAGTGGGAAAACCCCGGACAATCCCCCATCTGTATGTGATGAAAAATCTCATTTAAAATTTAATCAAGAACAAGGAGATCTCTTAGCATAGCAACAGGAATTTATTCTCTTCCCTGGGTGAAGAGGGTGGTTTTACCCATGACCATTCATGAGGAAGAGGCATTTTACAAACATAAGAACAAGAATCTATACCCCAATGGGGTCCCTTCTCCCACTGGTTGGGGGGTGGGCTCAGCACAGTGCAAAAATTTTCCCCAATGGTAAAAAACAGAGGAGCCTACCAAGGAGGCTGATTAAAAGCAAGGGACATGGAGGAGGGGCCCACAGAGCCAGAAAATCTGAAAGCCTCCTGAAAGGGCTTCCAGGTGATTAACAGCAGAGAAGGAGTGGGGGAATGGGGAGAGAAGTTCTGAGAAGTTTCAACTTCCTGCCCCACACAACTATCATTTACAGAAGGTGAGGCAGTTTAACAAAATCCCGGCTTGTCCTTTAGGAAGATAAATATTACAAATGCCTGCAGGATACACTAATGTGGGGACAAATAAACCATGGAGAGCAATCAGTAAGCTATTATAATTGTCCAGATGTGAAGACTGCACCATGGTAGTTCTAGTGCCAGAGGAGAAACAGATGTAATATGAGAGATGATAGAAAGTCATAGAATTAACAGAATTTGACAACTTATTGGATATGAAAAATAAGAAAGAATAAGTACTTAAGAATCGGACAAAGTTTGTGAGCTTGGGGTATTAGAAGGATGGTGGTATCACCCTAATAGCAAAAGGGAAGTTAGGAAAAGGGGGGTTTAGGGAAACTACAGTAAAAATGAAATAGTGAATAACATAGGACAAACAGAAAGTACAAGTTATGGAATGAATACTAAAAACATAGTGGATGGATAAATTGAATAAATTGACATTTTTTTTCATTTTTTAAAATTTATATATTTATTTTTAGTTTACAACACTCGTTTCCACAAACTATTGACTTCTAAATTTTCTCTCCCTCTCCCCTCACCCCCTCCCCAAGGCAGCATACAATCTGATATAGGATATATATATATATATATGTATATATATGTATATGTGTGTGTGTTTCTGTATTTAATGTGTATATATGTGTACATATATATTCATATTAAACATACATTCACATAAGTCATGCTTCAAAGAAGAATTGTAACCAATGGAATGAACTATGAGAAAGAGGAAACAAAAGAAAAAAGAGAGAACACAGTATGCTTTGATCTGCATTAGACTCTGTAATTCTTTCTCTGGATGAAGATAGCATTTTCCATCATAGGCATTTTGGAGTTTTCTTAGAACCTTGCATTACTGAGAAGAGACAAGTCTATCAAAGTTAATCATCACAGAAATGTGTTGTAACTGGGTAAAATATTTTCCTGTTCTCCTTAGGTTTATTTCACTCAGCATTAGTTCATATAAGTCTTTCAAGGTTCTTCTGAAATACAGCAGCTCAGCATTTCTTATAGCAAAATAGAATTCCATTATATTCATACACCACATCTTCTTCAGCCATTCCCCAATTGATGGGCATCCTCTCAATTTCCACTTCTTGGCCACCACAAAAAGAGCTACTATAAATATTTTTTTTATATATGTGCTCCCTTTTCCCATTTGTATAATCTTTTTTGTGTTTTTTCCCCTATGCACCTCCCCCAAATAGTGGTCCCCCAGGATATTCCATCCTATTATTCCCCAACTACATGTAAAAGAGTATTAATAAACATATGTATATATCTAAACATTTGGTTTTAGGACTTTGAATTGCAGATTCATTCCCTTCTGCCCTTGTCACCCAAATTTACTGGGAAGATATAGCATTTCAATATAGGTTGTCCATTTGTACCTAATGCAAAACATTACCATAGTATATATATAGTAGAAGAGTGATTATATGTCCCTCTGTCCTATCCCATCTCCCACTTGATCTATTCTCTACTTTGGTCCTGTACCTTTTCAAAAGTGTTTGCTTCCAACTTCCCTCTCCCTCCAGCCTGTCCTCAATTCCATCATCTCCCCACTCATCCCCTTCCCCTCTACTCACCTGTAGGGTGAGATGTCCTATTTAGTGTGTATGCCATTTCCTCCCTGAGGCAAATTCAATGAGTATAAGGTTGACCCATTCCCTTATGCCTTCCTGTACTTCCCTTCCATTGTACCCATTTTCCCTTGAATTTTCTATATGAGATAGTTTGTCCCATTCTGTCTCTCCCCATCCCCTCTCAATATATTCCTCTCTTACCTCTTAATTTCACCTTTTAAGTATTATCCCTGTTTATTAAATTGGTCCAGTGCCCTCTAACTATGTACACCTCTACATATATATATATATATATATATATATACATTCACATATGTAATCATATGTTTATATACCCTCTGATAAAGACAATATATTCCCTTCAACTATTTACATGCTGAGAAAAGTTTTATCAGTTAAAATTATTGTTTTTGCATGTAGGAATGTAAATAGTTCAACTTTGATAAGTTCCTTATGATTTCTTTTCCCTTTTTACCTTCTTGCGCTTCTCTTGCTTCTTGTGTCTGAATGTCAAATTTTCTATTCAAGTCTAGTTTTTTCATAAAGAATGCTTGAAAGTCCTCTATTCCACTGAATTGCCATATTTTCCCCTGAAACATGATACTCAGTTTTGCTGGGTAGGTGATTCTTGGTTTTAATCCCAGCTCCTTTGACCTCCAGAATATCATATCCCATGCCCTTAGATCCCTCAGTGTAGAAGCTGCCAGATCTTGTGTTATCCTGATTGTGTTTCTACAATATTCAAATTATTTCTTCCTGGCTGCTAGTAATATTCTCTTATATTCTGTTACCTGGCTATAATATTCCTAGGAGTTTTCTTTTGGGGATCTTTTTCAGGAGGTGATCAGTGGATTCTTTCAACCTCTATTTTGCCCTCTGGTTCTAAAACATAGGGCAGCTTTCCTTGAGAATTTCTTGGAGGATGATTTCTAGCTTCTTTCTTTGATCATGGCTTTCAAATAGTCCAATAATTTTAAAATTATCTCTCCTGGATCAATTTTCCATGTCAGTTATTTTTCCCCATAAGATATTTCACATTGCCTTCTATTCCTTCATTTATTTGTATCTGTTTAACAGCATCTTGATTTCTCCTCAAGTCACTAGCTTCCCTCTGCTCGATTCTAAATCTGAAGGAATGATTCTCCTAAGTGAGCTTTTGAGATTCTTTTTCCATCTGGCAAATTTGGCCTTTTAATGCATTCCTCTCATCATTGCCTTCTTGATCCTCTTTTGCCATTTAAGTTCATTTTTAAGGTGTTATTTTCCTCAGTCAAGCTATTGACACTCATTTTGTAATTTTCTTGCATTGTTCTCATTTCTCTTACCAATTTTCCCTCCACTTCTCTTATCTGCTTCTTAAGGTCATCTATGGCCTTTAACCAGCTCGTATTTTCCTTTGAAGATTTTGGTGCAGGATTTCTAACTTCACTGTCTTCCAACTGTTCCATGATTTGATCCTTTTTATCCCCCAAACAGGAGTCTAATGTTTGATTCTTCTGATTGTTTTGCTTCCTTTGCCTGGTGATGTTGCCACTCAATTACTTAAGCATAGGGCTTTTTGCCACAATAGGACTTTGCCACCAGATAGGAGAACTTCTTTCCTACAAGCTGGGGTTTCTCAGCTGTAGGAGATATTAGTTTGGTTCTTCCTCTGAAGCCACCACTTGCTCTGGCAAGCTTGTCTAACACCCCAGTATCTCCACCCTAGACAGCAATCCAGATCCAAGCAGGTTAAAGGAGTTATTAGCCCTCAGAATGGTTGCTTTGTCCCCCTACAATCTGCAGGCTAGGAGCTGAAGCTGTAATGTAGTGCAGGCTGCGCTGCAGCATCTCAGTGGCTTTTCACCCTAGGGGCAAAAGCCAATGTTCTCCCAACTACTGGTCCCAAAGTCCACACTGCATTGACTTTTCACTTTGTCCTATACATCTATGTGTTGGTAATTCAGGAAATGGCCACAGCTGCTTGTGATCTGCAGACCCACCAGCTGGTGGTTGGTCAGGCCCGCCCTGGGGCTAAAATCACTGGCTCATGTGGGCCAGGACTCGGCTCCCAGAGTGCTGCCCTGGACAATTGCTGCCGCCCTGCCAGGTTGTCCTCAGTTGGAGGTTAGCTTCTCTGTGTCATTTTGTGGTTTCTGTAGCTCCACAGTTTGTCCAAAGTCCCCTTTTACATGAATTGGGGAAGGTGGAAACTGGAGCCTCATGGAAGTCCTGTTTCTATCTTACAAGATTTTAAGCAACAATAATTCAATGAACAAAAAATAAAGTGTCCTCTCCTCATTTGAATAAGAAAAAAATAATGAAACAATGAATTATTTTTATCACTGTATTTATATTCATTTATTGGTTAATTGTATTCAGCTTTTAATCATCTATAATTTTGCCTTGCAACTCTAAGCCAGATCCCATAGATTAGCTTCACCCTGCCCACTACCTCCTTTCCAACCACATCTCATACAACACACAAAATAACCTTAAACTCCTGAAAGCATCCTTCCCCTTGGTACATCTTTAAGACAATTTTCACATAATCTGAGAATGGCTTCAACATTAAAAAACTTCCAGTTTTCATTCTCCTTACCTGGACTCCCTTAACTAAAAAAAAAAATAATAATAATATCATAATTCTTTGCCTATCTTAATTCCCAAATCATTTTAGAAGAAATAGAATCAAATTTCTTGCTTCAAACTTTTTGTACTAAGAACTAAGCATCATAGGCCTCCTTGTTTCTTCTGAGGTGCCGATCAATGTACTTGCCTATCCAAATCTTAATAATACGTTCCTTTCAATACACTGTGACATTGCATACCTGCCTGCTTCGATGCCCCCAAATTAAAAAGTAAATCCTTATCTTCCCAATTGTCAAGAGTTTTAAATACCATGTACAGATAATGATTGAACTTGCTTTGTGGTATGAGGAAACATAGACAAATGTCCTTGGAATTAAAAATTTGAATAATCAATGGAATATAAAAGAAAGAGCTGTTGGATATATTAGACGGAAAGAATGATTTGGATTCTACAAAGAAATAAAAAAGTTTGAAAAGAATTTATGTTTAGCAACAAAAATTACTATGTGCTCTTAGGAAAATTTTATTTTGAAATCTATGTTAAAATCATTTTATCATCCTTATAGTAAATGGAAGTGGAATGGAAAATGATTGAAAACTGATGATGCAATTCTAGACGAATATGTAGAAAGTCTTTGTCTAGAAACAATATGGAGAAACAGTTGGTAGTTTCTTCAATTTCCTAGACTTGGTGATTTGAATTTTATTTTTGTTAATGTTCCCCAGGAAAATAGGCTTGGCAAGTCCCATACTCATTTTTGTTTTCTACATTCCCCAAAGAGATATGGTATAGAAAAGATACCAAATCTGATGTCCAGAAAGCTGAATTCAAATTGGAGCCCTGCAAATTATTTACTGCTTGAATTTCATGAGGCTTTCACATATTCATTTACAAAAAAAGGGATTGGATTAAACCAGGGACTCTTAACATGGGGCATGTGAACATTTTACTTTTTAGATATGTATTTTGATAATTGTATATCAGCATATTTGGTTTCCTTTTTAACACTGCTTCTTTTTCTTATGCACTTAACTAAATTATTTTGAGAAGAGGATCATAAGGTCTACCAGACTACCAAAGTGGTCCCTAACACCCAAAACAGGTTAAAAGGTGCATAACTAAATAATATCTAAGTTCCCTTTCATCTCTGAATCTCATAGTAGAATTAGAATCAGGGCATACAACTAGAGTTTTAAGGAGATTCGGGATTTTATAACATTTAAGCATTAAGTTTATGGATATATACATATATAAACATATATGTATTATATCTGTATGTGCATATATACATATACATAAATAACTATATACATACATACATTCATAAGCATGCACTTAATTCTAGCCTTCTTAGGGTAGGGTAGGAATGGGAAAATAAAGTAAAAAGTTCACAGTAGATGACAAAAGAAAATATACAAGGAAGTAAATAAAAGATGAACAACTTTGAAAATAACGCATTGTATTTATTATTTAGGTTTCTTTGAAATAGAAATTTATTTCTTTATATTGAACTCTCTCATGTTCTACTATGTTCATAACAATGTTTTCTTTTCTTATTTTTATTTAAGTTTAAAATAAAATTAACTACAATAAAAAAAGTCAGCATTATGGCATAGACCTTAATAAATATCTATTTCTTAAAATTAAAAAAATAATCTACAGCAGGTAGAAATATGAAGTTATACATGTTCATTGGAATAGGGAAGGTAATCAAGCTCCAAAGTTGGTGGAAATATGGATGGATGAGATAACACAGGAATAATTTAAATTGTTTTTTATTTATTTTATAATTTTTTTCCAAAGTCAAGACAATTACTTCATACTCATTTGGCTATATCGCTTAGTTCATTTGGGAGGAAATAATCAATGCAGAGTTGGTAAAGAAAGTTGGTTTTGAGTGATTTATTGTGTCTATAGGCAATCTTCAAGTTTATGGCACACATCTTTTTCTTTTTACCTGAAAAATATAATTTTACATAGCTCACTAGTAGTCATTTCACCACAAAAAAAGGTAAAAATAAAGATATTGTGTCCATATTATACAAATAGTGAAAACGTTTGGGTATATCTAAGAGCAATGTGACTCTTAGATAAAAACTATTTTATATCCCCTATGGCAGAAGACAAGGCAAAGTTTTGTTTTTAATTTGTAAACAAATCCATTTCAAAAAACACTCTGAGTCTCCTAAAGTATGGCCTAAAGTGGATTGTACTGTTCTAAAGTACTTAGTAAATGTTTCTACCTTAATGGCAATCTGTTCCATCTGATTTTGTAGGCTTTCAGTAACCAAGGTTTCAGAATAGATATCTTAGGAACAGCCACAGTTCTTCTAATATAAAATCAAGGCCAGCCAATAGCTAATAAAGCCTTTTCTTTGGGATCATTGTTTCTATTTTTTTAAGTTGATTTTTTCTTTATATTTTATTTACATGTGCTTGTTGGGTTAACTTTTAAGACACAAAATAAATTTTGCCCAGCACAAAATATCACCTTTAAATGGCATATGATTAATTTTATGCATTTCCCACTCCCTTACTTCTGCTGCTATATTTCAAAAATAAATCAAGGTTTTTAATGAATTCTTGCTGGTTGTGTAAAGCAGAAAATCTGTGAAGTGTTCATGTCATTTTCCTTTAGTTCCAGTAAGGCTTCTCATTTACTCAGAAAGGTGTTGGTTGGCTAATGTTTGCTATTTTCTGAGGCACTGTGATAGAGTAGTTAAAGGACCAGTCTCAAAGTCTAGAAGGCCTATCATATTTCACCTCATTGTCATCACCATCTTGCTTTTTTTTAGTGCAAAAAAAGTTGATTTATAGCCTTTTATGATATAATCATCACATTGTACAATTTTGTTTCATCACACAACTTAAAAGATAAACAGAATAGCAATGTATTTGTCAGGGCATATAGATACACATTTATCTCTCACAGAAGCCATGAGCCTGTAATTCTCAGGGCACATACACTGTCAATACATTTCCAAAAGCCAGCTTAAACAGTTTGTTTAATGCTGCAGTAGTAACTTTATTGTCATTCAACCTAATGAAGAGCCATAGATATAAGGGGAGTTGGCAGACCGGCAAAGCTACCATGAATAAGTGAAGTGATAGTGTAAAATTTTCACCTGTTAGTGTTAGCTAAACTTCACAGTTCTTCTATTAGAGATACATTAATGTGTGAAGCATTTCTTTTCTTTTGATTATGAGTAAATATAAAAACTATTCTGTGGGCTTCAAGTTGAAATTAATGGTGTTGCCTGAACAGCATAGAAACAGAACTGTGGAAAGACAATTTTCAGCAAGTGAAAAATAGATGACAGACTGGCAGAAACTAAAAGACAAGTAATGCCAGCACAATTTTAAAGCTTCACATAAAGGTCGCACCCTGCTTTTGCAAAATTGGCATAAAATCTTCAATGATTATGGGGTGAAATATGGTAGCTTTGAGTTCTTCCTCTAGCACAGACTACAGGCCCAGAGCAAGTCATTTAAATTTCCATGTCTTAAATTTCCAGTCAAGGTGCTGATCTGTTGGGAAAGAGAGAGATTGCTTTCATACAGATGTCCTCCTTACAAATTGAATTGTAGCTCCACTCCCTATCTTTAATTTATGTTGATCCTTCTTTGAGATGGAACCCTTCTTTGAAATCAAATCCCTGCTCTGTGAAGAAAATGCAATTTTCAGGGGGGTGGAGTCAAGACAGCACATTAAAAGGAGGGATTTTCTTCAGATCTCCCCCCAAAACGCTCCAAATACCTGTTTAAAAAATGGCTGTCAATTGTAAACACATTATAGAGCACACAGAATGAGAGAGTAAAACAAATCTCTAGCTCAAGACAGCTGGGAAGATTGACAGGAAGGCTCTATTGGATTGGACTGGGAGCAGAGTACTATCTAGCTTGGGCCAAGACAGCACAAATGGGGTTGGAGCACCCTTCAAGGGACTGAATCTCTGGGAGTTGTGGCAATTTCCAGACTTCTCAAACCATAAATGCCAAAGACAACATAGAAGGTCAGTGGGAAAAATCTGTGTGATCTTGGTGAGAGAAGAATGCCATACAATCAAAGCCCTGGGGCCACAGAGGTGGTGGTTATGGTGTTGGTAGGAGCAAAACTGGCAGTTTATGAAACTGTTGCCCCATAAACAGTGGAGGGATGTAGTGGCTGATCAGAGATGGATTGCAGGGAACTCTTTGCCAGCACTGATGTAGGATTCTCTTGCCATGCTTAGATAGGGGTCACAGTCCTAAGGAGAGGAGGAGTGCTGTCATGGTGGGACTTGTGTCAGCAGAGAAGAGGTAATCCTGCTCATAGTTACAAGGCAGGAAAGAGTCTTTGGGGTCAATTACAAATCAGAGGGCAAGTCAGGAGAGTAATAAACAACTCTCATTTGAAAATACCACCTTGGAAGAATAGAAAATTTACAAATTTACAAAATTGTCAAAAGCTTGGGACAATACACCCACCCCACTCCTACCAGAAGCAGAATCCAATCTTGACAAAAAAGTCAAGTAATTGACTTGGAAAATGAGGAAACAAGGTAAAAAGCAATCAGTCTAAAGAATCTTAATTTGGCAACAAGGAAGATCAAAACATTAAATCAGAAGAAGACAATGGGGCGGCCACGTAGCACAGCGAGTGAGAGCATGAGGTCCTGTGTCAGAACAACCTGGAGACCAAATCCCGGGCTCAGACACTTAGCACCCACCCAGAAACACCTGGCCGTGTAACCTTGAGCAAGTTACATAACCCCAATTGCTTAGGGGTGGCCAGGTGGCTCAGCCAGTAAGAACACCAGCTCCAGTGTTGGGATGACCTGGAGATCTAATCCCAGGCTGAGACACTCAGCACCACACCCAGAAATAACTGGCCAAGTAATCTTGAGCAAGTTACTTAACCATGATTGCTTAAAAAAAAAAAAAGAAGACAATGAAGTCAAAGCTCTGACACCCCAAGACTCCAAGAAAAATATGAATGGTTGCAGAACATGGAAGAGCTCAAAAAGGATTTTGAAAATGAAGCAAGAGAAGTAGAGGAAAAATTGGGAAGAGAAATCTGGGTAATACAAGAAAATGATGAGAAACAGGCACACAGCATCTTAAAGGAACCTCCCAAAAATACTGAAGAAAATATCACCTTAAAAAATAGTCTGTACACCATCTTTTAAGAAATCACAGAGGAAAACTGCCTTGGTATTCTAGAACCAGAGGAGAAAACAGATATTGAAAGAATCTGCAGATCACCTCTTAAAAGAGATCCCAAAAGGAAAACTCCTAGGAATATTATAGCCAAATTCCAGAGTTCCCAGGTTAAGGAGAAAATATTGCAAGCATCAATAAAGAAACAATTTGAGTATTGTGCAAACACAATCAGGATAACAGAAGATCTAGCAGCTTCTACATTAAGGGTTCAAAGGGGCATGGAATATGATATTCTGGAGGTAAAAGGACCAGGGATTAAAACCAAGAATTACCCATACAACAAAACTGAGTATCATTCTTCAGAGGGAAAACTGGTTATTTAATGAAATAAAAGATTTTCAAGCATTCTTGATGAAAAGACCAGAGCTGAATAGAAAATTTGACCTTCAAATACAAGAATCAATAGAAGCACGAGAAGGGAAACAAGAAAGAGAAATCATAAGGGACTTTTTAAATTTGAACTGTTTACATTCCTACATGTTTAGATTATATTTGTAATTCATGAGGCCTTTCTCAGTATTAGCACAGTTGGAGGGAATACACACACACATATGTAAAATGCTTACTGTATACACTTTTGTGAAACATGGATAATATAACAGCACCATGCCAGGAAACTGAATTGCTTCCATTTGAATTGTCTTAGGAAGTTTCTGAAGACCATCTGTCTAGATAAGGTACCAGACACTGTTTTCCTTTCTCAAGCTGAACTGATAAGCAGTCCAACTCTACTGCTATGAGTACAACTGATGAGTTGGCCACATTGTTTGAATGCCAGACATACTTTGCCTAAAATAATTTTCTGCGCAGAATTCACACAAGGCAGGCATTCACACAGAAGTTAGAGGAAGTGATACTAAGACACTTAGAAGGTCTCTCCAAAGAACTTTGAAATGGATTTATGAGACATGAGAGACAGGACAGGAATACAGGGCTGCTCATTTTGTTGTGCCCAAATCAAAGAAGGCTCTATGCTCTATGAGCAAAGTGGAATTGCAGTAAAACCAAAAAAAAAAAGTGAGAAGCACAAAGTTAGAGGTATCTCCACTCCAAATATTCATATTGACTATTTTGCCTAGCTTGTTGTAGAGCATTCCGAGTTTGAACTTTTCTGATCAACCACAGTGGTCTTATTATATTTTGACCCTGAACATAGTGATGTCATTTCAGTCTTCTTTGATCAAGTAGGAAAAAAACAAACAATACTATTGTAAATATCAGATTGCAAATCCTATGATACCCAAAATAATTGTCAAGACTTTTGTCTTCTTTTCCTGTAGACTTATACAACTCCCATCCAATATCTCAACACACAACTCTATTGGGCAGGAAAAGTTTTTATCAATTAAATGTACCTAGGTGACAGTAAATAAAGTATGGGACTTAAAGTATCGAAGACCTGAGTTCAGATACTGTCACTGTTACTGGATATCTTTGTGAGTCTAAGCAATTCACTTAACTTCTGACTGTTTCAGTTTCCTTATTTGTAAAATGTGGGTAATAATGCTACCTTTCATCTCCTAGAGTTGCTGTGTCAATAAAATAAGAATAAAATGAGGTATTTGCAAAGCACTTTGGAGTTTACAAAGACAAATATTTTTTAAAAATTCTTTACAATGAAAGGTTTTGAAGGCAGGGGCCAATAGTAATAATCTATATAAGAACAGGAAAGGTGACATTGCAGGAATACCAGTATCATTTAACGATGTATAAAAACAGTTTATACAGTACCACTAAATAATGAAACTTTCAATTACTCTCTTAACTGTTAAAAGCAAAGTGTTTTATGCTTCCAAACAGATTTATTTGGTATGAGAAATTTCAATTGATAACTGAAATTGTATAAAACTTACTTACATGAACCTGTAGACGCATATCTCCAAAAATTACAGTTATCCACGAATAGGTAGTATGGTCAAGTGTTTGTTTCCAAAAGAGTAGCTTCCAATAGAGACTACATATGTGATGGATATCATTGAAGGGAATATCATATAATAGATACCAAAACAGAACAAGACTGACAGCTACAGGACAATAACATTAATATTGAATTTCAGGAGCATTACAGCATTAGAATCATGAGTTCTTGCTATAAGTGTATGCCCTAAATATAAAGGTCCCCATATGTGTCTTACTTCCAATAAATTGTATGTATTTGTGAGAGTGAGAACTAACATGAGAGGAGGATTATTTTATTACTACTTTTTCCCCTGAAACTATGTTATTAATTAAATTGCTTTAATCTGATTGTGTCATCTGGTTGACTATTAATGGTAAATTCACTGGCGGGGGTTTATCAGCTACATGAGTGAGTATGGACTAAGCATACTTGAAACTTAGGGCAGATTTTCCTATAGTGCCTGTCTTATAAATTGGGGTGCAGGGCACTACCTTTAGGTACTACATTAAAAATTCATTCTACACACAGTTGTTTTTATTTTAGGTATCACATTTTCTCTGAACTGAGATAAAAACTCAGAACCTGTGCTAGAATTAGCATTTTGTTAGAGCCAGATTGTTCTCTTCCTTTTAGGACTATTCTAGAGATCTAACCTAGAGGATATATGGGGGAAATCAAGATTAAACTTCACTTTGCTTAGTCAGATTCCATAACACTATTTCAATGGCTTGGCTAAAAGCTCCATTATGTCCCACCATATCTGTCTATTCCATAATGTAAAGCTGCTATATATGCTATCCTTCTTCTGAAACATTGATTGCTTTGATGTCATAAAAGTTGAGTAAACTTAGTTTAGCAGAGTCATAATATCATAACCCCCAAATGAAGCCAACTGAGTTAAAGAGACTCTATAGTCAAACTGAATCAGTTTAGAGATTAAAATACATTTAGAAGGCTCACAACTAAGCTCATTGAGGGAGATAATCAAGGTGTAGATTACAATTGAGATTTTTCTGGCCTCTTATTTTAGGAATGTTTGTGATCTTAAGGAAATTTTCACAGCCCAAAAGAAAGGTTTCAAATGATTAAATCATCTTCTAACTAGGAGAAACAATGCTAATCTACAACTCCATAATACAAAAATAATAAAAGGAAATCAAGGATCATAAATATTTATATGTCAATATTGCTTAATTGATGTAAATATTAAGTAAAGGATTTGATTCACCCATTTGCCATCCTTAGACTTTTAGTAAATATTAACACATACACACACACACACACACACACTGAATGTATTCTATTTTCTGAGATGTTTTCTTAAGTGTAAAAGAAATACACCACTTAATATTAATAAACCCTAATCCTTACAGATTTAATGATTCATTAAGAAAGAAAAGAGAATGGACAATGACATTACAAAGAACTTGTGTACACCCAAATGAAGACTGGTTTGCTATTGTTTTTGCTGTTGTTTAATTCTGGAGATTATTTAATGTGCAAAAGACCACCTACAAGGTGACATAATACTATTTTCCTTTCCAACGCTGACAGAGGCTAACATTCATTAGAAATATGATTCAGTTGAAAAGAAAGTTAACATCAGTCACATGACATTTTAAAAAGTGAGCAAACCAGTTCTTTTCTTGCTATATAATTACTGGTTGCTATTGTTCTCTTCTGTTTTCCAATTTACTTGAAACTGATTTGGGTCCATTTATTATAACATATATCAAGAGGGCCATAGATCTGAGACAGGTTCCTATGGATGACAATTAATTCTCAAGAACATTCTTAGTTCCATAAATATTCAGAATTCCTAATTATTCTTGACCTCTGTGGTAACATGTTTCTTCTGTGATAAGTACCACATCTACCATTATCTGTCAATCCCAAAGTTTGGTCTAAGAAAGACTAACAAACTAAGCATGTATGTTTTATTTATCATCAGCTAACAGCATGATTGCAAAAGTGAAATTTGAATTCAGTTTGGTTTGGGGTTAGGCTCTACAATTTGTGTACCCTTCCAAGAGGGACTGATGTCATTCCATCATAATGTCACCCCTAGACAGAGAAAATATCTCTACACCAGACCATTTCCAGCTATACCAGACAACTTCCAGTCTTGGATTGCCTAGAGAAAAGGATCTGCCTCCAACTAAGTTTGAGTAGAACACAATAGACTTCCCCACCTTAGATTAAATTCATTTCAACTTGGGTGGGGTATGACCAAGATGAGGAGAGTCAGTGGAATATCATTTACAGTAACGTCCTTCTAAAGGAAAACTAAGGTCTTTGGAAGAGAAGCAGAGTTCTGATTCTCCCAAATTTTGATTATTAATAAGCATTTCTCACAAAACTGATAGGAAAAGAAAGGGGTAGTATCACGAATCTGTATTAGATTTGTGGAAGAAAAGTCTTTAAGAAATACCTGGTTTACTCCCCAACTGATAAGCAGTCAAAGGATATGAACAGCCAGTTCTCAGAAGATGAAATTAAAGATATTTATAAACATACAAAAAATGCTCTAAATCACTATTGATTAGAGAAATGAAAATCAAAACAAATCTAAGGTACCACATCTCACCTGACAGATTGGCTAAGTTGGCAAAACAGGAATATGATAAATGCTGGAGAGAATATGGAAAAATTGGAACACTAATGCGTTGTTGTTGGACTCGTGAACTGATCTAACCGTTCTGGAGAGCAATCTGGAACTATACCGAAAGGGCTATAAATAAGTGCATACCCTTTGACCCAGCAATACCACTTCTAGGGTTATATTCCAAAGCAGCTCAGAGAAGTGGGAAGAAGACCCATATGTAAAAAAAAAATGTTTATAGCAGCTCTTTTTGTGGTGGCAAAGAACTGGAAATCAAGGGGATGCCCATCAATTGGGAAATGGCTGAACAAGTTGTGGTTTATGAATGTAATGTAATACTACTGTGCTTTAAGAAATGAGGAGCAGAGAGACTTCATAATAACCTGGACAGACTTATATAAACTGATGCTGAGCAGCAAGAGCAGAATCAACAGAAATCTGTACGCAATCACAGAAACAAATTACGTATGATGACTAACTTTTATAGACTGGGCTCGTCTTAGCAATGTAACGTTATAAGACAGCTCCTAAAGACACATGATAGAAAGAGATATCCACATCCAGAGAAAGAGCTGGAGAGGCTGAATGCATATTGAAGCAAACTACTTATTCTCTTTCTTTTGCTTGTTTTGTTTGCTCTTTCCCACTGATCATTCCATCAATTATCATCCTTCTTTACCACCTGACTAATGATTAATGTGAGGATATTTGTAGATCCCATATTTAATTTCATGACACCATGGTGGGGGCGGGTGAGACAGAAAGGGAGAAAATTTGAAACTCAAGGGATTGTGGAACTGAATGTTGTAAACTAAAAGTAAATTAACAAATTAATTATAAAAAAGAAATAAATGGCTTCACATATCAGGAGACTGCTACCTTTAGCACTATAAGTCAATTATTAGCTACTTTCTGGAAAGGAACAGCAGGTCAAGGTGTTCCTTTCAAGTCAATACTTTACTTTATGCTTTCTTTGTTCTAACTTCTTTAAAACTTTAAAAATTTAAACAATCTGTGATTTCATAAGCGTGGGTGATTCTTCTACCAGTGCAGATCACCTCCCCTTTCAAGATCACACCTTAGTAAATAATCTTCATAACTCATTCATGCGTTATTCCAATCTGTATACTCTGCTAGATTAGGAGGGAGAGGTCCAGATCAATGTACCTTACTTTCCCTCCTTTTTTACTTTCTTACTTTCTGGGACTTCAACATCCTTGCCTGCTTCCATATTCAGCTATACTGTCCTAATTGCACTTCGTTGAATAAGGATAGTCCATTTCCCATTTCCATGCTTTGATATGGGCTATCCCACATACATGGAATATTCTGACTCCCTCACCTCTATCTTCTGTTTTCTCTGGCTTTCTTCCTTACTCAGTTGACCTTTATGAGATCTTTCCTGATTTTTTCAACTGGTAATTCCTGTTCCCCTTTTCAGATTATCTTCCATTGACTCTGTGTATTGTTTGTATACACTTACTTATCAAATATTGAATAGAATGTGTGCTCCTTGTGGTCCAGTACAGTTTTTTGCTTGCTGGTGTGTTTGCCTTTCTTTGTAATTCCAGTTTTTAGCATAAATGTCTGACACAAACTGAGGTGTTGTGTATTATGTATTGACTGACTACGGGCCAAAGTTATGTGGCCAGACTTCGGGTAATAGATTTCTGCAGTCTTAGCTAACCTGTTCCTCAGCTAACAGAAACAAATTTGGACAACAGGACTGAGTCATTACATTAATTAATTAAAGGAGAGAAACCTTTGCTACTTGGTTGTAGAGCTTTGAAGAATTTGTGCAACACTTCAAGAAACCAGGGTACAGAAATGGAGCATCAGAGTAGACCTTTAGTATCCTGAAGACAAAGGGTGAAATTAATTGGAACACTTTGGTAGAGTTCATAAATTGGCTGTATTGAAGAGCACTACCATATATTGTGCTTTGTTTCCAATTGTTATACACAACTAAACTTCAAGAAAGACTTTCATCCCTCCCACTGACCTTTATAGGCTCTCTTTAAACTTATGTGGCCTACCCCCACTTAGCTTTATTTAAAGAAAAGGGTATACATGTGTACAGTGTGGCATGAAATGTCTTCCTTTCCTCACCTGCAGGGTGGAAAAAAATTAAAGAAAAGAAAAAGAAGCCTGTCTTTGTTCTACACTATTTTTAATTTTAAGAAAAGTGCTGGAAGATCAGAGACAGCAGCTCTACTGACAGGAGGGACAATGGGAGAATGAAAACTTTGGCTTTTCCTTACATGTTTTCATTACTTTTTCTTCAGACCATTAGTTCTACTATTAACCCCCCACACCTTTCCAGGAATCTCTGTTGCACATTGTGAAAATAAACCAGTTCATAATATTATCAATAACTAAGAAAATATACAAAATACTGAAATAAATGCCATTTATTCTACTTAATGTAAATTATTATTGCTTTTTCTCTCACTATTTTTTTCTCTACAAGACTACAATATTTATGACAAATTTCCTGGAATCTTGTAATTTTGGTCAACAATGCACTTCATCAGAATATTGGAACATTAGAGTTGAAAAGAATCTTAGATCTAATCTTTTCCAACCCATTCAGTTTTACAGATAAGAAAATTGAGTCCCAAGGAGGTAAAACAACTTCCCTAAAACCAGCTAAATATTTAGTGACTGAACAGGAAGCAAAAAAGGGACAAAGTATTCAACCTGGATACAATGTGTGAACTCCAATTTATTACTAAGTCTGTTTTAAGAAAGAGACAAACAAAATTAGGGTGTGAGTGTCCGTGGTTTAACTTCTATCAAGTTGGCTTGACATGCATTGCATGGGAATTCAGTTCAAAACTGGGACCCCCAAGATGGCTAGTTCAGAAGTACTTCTATTGGGGCATCTAGGTGGCACAGTGAATAGAGCACTGACCCTCAAGTCAGGAGGGCCTGAAATCAAATACGGCTTCAGACACTTAAAAAAAACCTAGCCATGTGACCTTGGGTAGGCCAATTGCTCCTCCCTCCACCCTACGAAAAGCAATAAATAAATACACAAAGTAGTTCTACTCAGAATTTTGGGGTACAGGTGATATGTTCTTCAAAGAGTAGGTGTTCCCAAATGGTGTCAATCAACCCTGATTTATCAATATACTGAGAGGCATATTATCCTAGATCTTGAGGGCATTACTTCAGTCACTTAATCTTGGTCAACAGGAGTTGGTATCACTGCCATCCACAGAAGAAATATCATCCCCCATCTTGGGAATCTGTCCCCACCAAAATCTGAGTAGATTAAATCAATTCAAACCTGGGTTGGAGGTTGACTAGCATGAGAAGATTCAATGCAATATCATTATCAGTAATGTCCTTCTGAAGACCTTTGGACAGAAAAGCTGGGGTTGGAGGGTAGAACTCTTGAGTCTAGAAATACTTTTTCACAACTGAAAAAGGGGGGACATTTGTCCAGTGGCTTTCATCTTGTTAATTTTATGAATATATCTTCATTTTCACCATCACCATCATCATCACCATTATCATTATCAATAATAATAATGCCAGTCTGATCAAACTGATTCATGAAAAAAAACCCCACAAAACAGTAAAATTAAAGTGAGAGCCCCTCCCCCAAAGAAGTTAAATATCCTTACGCAATGAAACAGAGGCAAATATTGTTTGTTTGTTTTTAAATTTTTTAATTAGATTTTATGTTTATTTTTAGTTTACATCATTCATTTTGACAAGATACTTTTTTCCATACCCACCACCCCAAAACTGTGATCTTACTGTATACCTCCTCCCCCAATCTGCTCTCTACTATATACTCTTCCCTGCTCCCTCCAACTTTCCAGTAGGGCAAGATGGACCTCTATTCCCCAGTGCCTGTATATCTTATCTGCCAGTTACATATAAAAATAATACATATATATTTAACATTTTATTTTTGAAGTTTGAATTTCAGATTCTTTCCCTTCCTCCCTCATTACCCACCCTAACTGGGAAGATAAGCAATTTGATATAGGTTGTACATGTGTAGCTACACAAAACATTTCCATAGTGTATATATTGTGAAAGATTGACTATATTTTTCTCGATCCTATCCTATCCCCCACTTGTTCTATTTTCTACTTTTACCCTGTCTTTTTTAAAAGTGTGTGCTTCCAACTTCCCTCCTGTAGCAGCAATGACCCTAGCATAACCAGGATGGCCCCTAGCACATGTTCCTACATCTACTTTTCTAAAGGAATGCAAATAAAAATGGGGTAACAATCTTACTTTAATCAATCAAACACATATCATTTTACCTAGCTCAGGGGGAAAAGTCAACACCCTGAAGTTCAGATAATAGAAACAGAATAGAAACAGAAGTCACAAGCAGACAGAGAAACAGATCAGCAGATAGGCTTCCAACTGTCTGACCATAACATCCATACCTAGTCAGTTACCAGAGAGGGAAGTATCTGGGTTTTCAAAGCCAGGGGCTCAACAGCTGCCCCGAGTCTTGTCTGGTCAAATCACAAAATTCTTCTCAAAGTGATGCCCCCCCAAAAAATGTCACATCAGAATATATATAGCCTTATCTTGGCTGAGAGAATATCACAACCCTCTTGAGACACTACCCAATAACAAAATGAGAAGGTGTAGGCATTCCTGAAAAACAAGGCTCCTGCTATAGGCTCCATGTGACCACATTCAAACCTATTAGAGGACAGAGTATATCTTCAAATCAGGGAAGGTTGTCAGAGTCACTGAAGCCTATCAAAGGCCTTAGGGACAAGGAATATCAGATTCCCATTCCCATAACATTTCCACCACAAAGTGACCTCCCATCCCTCATCCACTTTTCTCCTACACTCCTGTAGGGTGAAATACCCTATATAGTGTATATGTCATTCCCTCCCTAAGCCAAATCCAATGAGAGTAATGTTGAAGGATTCCTTTTTGGCTTCCTATTCTTCCCATCCATTGTAACAGTTTTCCCTTGCCACTTCTATATGGGATAATTTGCCGCATTCTGCCTCTCCCTTTCTCCTCTCATTATATCCCTCTCTCACCTCTCAATTACACTTTTAAGTATCATCCCTTCCTATTCAACTGTTCCTGTGCCCTCTGTCTCTGTATAACTGTATACACACACACACACACACACACACACACACACACACACACATATATATATATATATTCCCTTCACCCATTCTCATATTGAGAAAAGTTTTATGAGTTATAATTTTTTTATTTCCCACGTAGGATTGTAAATAGTTCAATTTTGCTAAGTTTCTTATTATTTATTTTCCCTGTTTACCTTCTCATACTTCTCTTGCTTCTTGTATCTGAATGTCAAATTTTCTATTCACCTCTGGTTTTTTCATCAAGAGTGCTTGAAAGTCCTCTATTTCATTGAATATTTTCCCCAGAAATATACTGCTCAGTTTTGCTGGGTAGAGGATTCTTGGTTCAATTCCAGTTCCTTGGACCTCCAGAATATGATATTTGAAGCCCTTTCATACCTTAATGTAGAATCTGCCAGATCCTGTATTATCCTGATTTTGTTTCCACAGTACTCCAATTGTTTCCTCTTGGTTACTTGTAATATTTTCTCCTTGATCTGGAAACTCTGGCACCTGGCTATAATATTCCTAGTAGTTTTCTTTGTGGGATATTTTCAAGAGTTGATTGGTGGATTCTTTCCAGCTCTATTTTGCCCTCTGGTTCTAAAACATCAGGGCAACTTTCGTTCAGAATTTCTTGAAGGATGATTTCTAGATTCTTTTTTGGATCATGCCTTTCAGGTAGTCCAATAATTTTTAAATTACCGTTCCTGGATCTATTTGCCAGGTCAGTGGTTTTTCCAATGAGATATCTCACATCACCTGCTATTTTTTTTCATTTGTTTTGATCTGTTCAATATTATCTTCATATCTCATGAAGTGACTAGGGTCCATTTCCTCCAATCTAATTCTGAAGAAATGATTCTATTTTGTGAGCTTTTAAGATTCTTTTTTCCATCTGGCAAATTCTGCTTTTTAAACATTATTGTCCTCATTGGCTTTTTGAGCCTCTTTTGTCATTTGAATTAGTCTATTTTTAAGGTGTTATTTTCTTCAGTCAGGTTGTTGATTCTCTTTTCATCATTTTCTTTTATCTTTCTCATTTCTCTTCCAAATTTTTCCTCCACTTTTCTTATTTGGTTCTCATAATCCTTCTTAAGTTCCTCTGTGGCCTGTAACAAGTTCATATTTTTTTTGGTAAGCTTTTGTTGCAGGATTTCTAAATTTGTTTTTGTTCTCTTGTTCCATGTTTTGATTCTTTTTGTCCGCAAAAAGAAATCCAGAGTCAGATTGCTGTGCTTGCTTTGCTTCCTTTGCTTGCTCATGTTGCCACTCAATTACTTGAATTTTGAGCTTTTTGCCACAGTAGAACTCTGCTTCCAGAGAGGAGGGCTTTTCCCCAAATTATTGTGGTTTTCTCAGCTGCCAGAGATATTAGTTGGCTTCCCTCTCTGAAGCCTCTGCTGGCTCTGGCATCCGGTCACCCACCCCAGGACCTCCACCCTAGACAGCAATCAAGATCAAAGCAGTTTAAAGCAAGAGTGATTACCCCTCAGAATGGTTTCTTGATCCCCCAAATATATGTAGGCCAGTAGCTCTGAAGCAGCCATGCATGGTGGCTCCTCAGACCTGGCCTCAGCCACTTCTCCCTCTGGGCAGCAGATGCTAGACCAAACTCCTAGGCCCTTGTTCCCAAAATCCACTGAACTCTCACTTCGTGTTTCACATTTATGGGTTGATAATTCTGGAAATCATCACAGATGCTGGTGATCCACTCTCTAGAAGTCCCTCCATCCATGGCTGTTTGGGTTGCCCTGGGGCTAAAACCCCGGACGCACATGGGGCTCCCTTTGCTCCCAGAGTACTGCAATGGACCCTTCCTGTCCACCTGCGGGGAAGTCTTCAGTGGGAGGTTAGTTTCTCTCTGTCATTTTGTGGGTTCTGTAGGCATAAAGTTTGTTTAGAGTCATTTTTTTAGGTATGTGAGGTGATTATGGGGAGAGTGCAGGGAGTTTTCCTGCTTTTATGATGCCATCTTGGCTTCTCCCCCACAAATATTGCTTTTAAAGCCCTCAAAGGAAAAAAAATGTGAAGATTTCTTCTATATCTAATCATCCAGTGATTCATAAACATTGCAGTAAGTTTCTAGATTAAGTATTTTATTATACTTCATAAAGCCACTACTTGTTTTGATGTTTGAATGCTTAAAAAACAAACACAAAAAATCAGGTACATTCACAATGATAAAAACTCCCTCTGGCAAGTGAACAAATACAAAGCTATTCAATAAAAAAGTTGGTGAAATTCTTGGAATTTATTTATATGATATAGTGACAATAGGTGCAAATGAGGCCCTTTGGGCCAGTACCCTCTGGTGTCTGGAAATAGAATATAGAAAAAGAGCAGGCACCATCTCTTCTTCTAAATGGGCATCTTTGCAGAATTAGTGATTACTTTCTCAGCTGTCCTTCAGGTGGGTTTATCATTTTTGTTGATTTTTTTTTTGCTGTAGTAACTGAATCCCTTTATCAAACTTTCATGTGCAAATGCATAATTTATGGAGAAGATTACATTGTATATTAATATGATGCATCGAGGAATACTAAATAAATGTATGTAGGAAGGAGGAGAAAAAAATTGACTGACTTCTCCCTTAGTTTTATTCCAATTCAGATCCCTAATATAATTCTTGTAGAATGCAATTTACATCACCACATGACATTTCTCCTACTGCAAATACATCAGAGATTCCTGCATAATGTGCAGCAAAGTTCCTTCATGTTTCCATTGATCCTATTCTTTTCAAGACTTCTTAATTTCCTATAAATTATAATGTAAACTATTTGTACTGATAGACAAGCTTTCTAGGACAAAAAACACTTGACACTGCAAGTTTCCAGTTAAGAAGGAAGCAGAGCATCTGGACCTGGAAGATGAAAAATAAAAAAAGAAATCTTAAAGCTAAAAAAAAACAATTAACTTGACTTTTCCCCTGTTAGGGAAATGGAGAAGTTAGCTGAATTGCTGCAAATGTCTACAACATACCATACCCTAATTGCAATCGCAGGTCAAAAAATATATTTACATGGTTAAAAGCATTAGCAACTAGCTGTGCCCCCAGGAGAGCACCATGATGCTCTTCATGGGTCATTAATATATGTGCTCCCCCATGACAATGAAAGTCTGGGAAAGACAGTGTTCTCCTTTTACACTACCATAAATGAACCAATGCTATGTTTTGAAAACCCGACTACTGTATTTCACACAGTTCTTCATTTCTTTATGGGCTTTTGCAAGTCATATCATGAAAACAATTATTTCCTTTCTCCCTGACTTCATAAAGATTACTGTAGTTAGGGGGGAGAGTCCCTTCCACTTCTTGGTTGTGTTGAAATACCACCTAGTTTGAGAGGCCTTTGCTTATTCCTCCACCCAACTTAAATGCCCCCACTTCAAATATTTTCATATTTGTTATATGTCCAGTATTTTACCATCCTATATATGTATCTAATCCACCCAATAGAATACAAGCTTTTTTGGTATTTCTATCCTGAGCATATAGCAAAATGTCTGGCTCTTTTAAGAAATAGATAATCTCTAGGGGAAGAATATGTCATTATATGGACTTTCTTTAGTCTGCTCTTCTGCTTCCCATGCTTTTGAACCTTAGCACTAAACACAGGGAAGAGAACAGAGATATGTCTTCAGTAAAGAGATAACTCTCAAGTAATTTGGAAAAACCTTTCATGGACATGGACTCTTCCTTTTCAGATGAGATGGAATAACAAATTTATACTATAAAGTAAGTCACCACTAAGTGACCAATACGAGGCATACAGAAATCATGTCAGAAGAAAGAAAAATACTCATCTTTTTAAGAAAACACACATTTAGGCAATATCTAAATCTAGGCATTAGGTTTTCATTTTGTGTGAACGGAATTGGTATATTATACATATATATATGTGTGTGTGTGTGTGTGTGTGTGTATTATATATATGTATATATATATATGTGTGTGTGTGTGTGT
The DNA here is from genome assembly GCF_028583685.1 of Petaurus breviceps papuanus. Lineage (NCBI taxonomy): Eukaryota > Metazoa > Chordata > Mammalia > Diprotodontia > Petauridae > Petaurus > Petaurus breviceps. Next base: position 7,022,021 of record NW_027185860.1, read on the forward strand.
GTATATTTACATAAAATGATCATAAAGGAAAATCTGTTACCAGTGTTAACATCAAGATGTCACAGACCTAATACTATTAAGTGACCCACAGTATTTTCTATTGTAATAGGAGGGCATTTTTTACTCAGCCATTTTAAACATAACATCTTATTTAGAATAGCCAAAGGGTTTAAAGTGACTACACATGGGCTTGCCTGATTTCCTTTCTGTTCCAACTAAAGTCTCTTCTTCTACAGAAAACTTTCTAAGTTAAACCCCTCTTAATCCTAGTACCTTCCCTCTGTTAATTATTCCCTACTTTTCTTGAATATACATTTTGAATATATTTGTGTCTTATCTTCTTTGTTATACTGTGAACTCCTTATGGTCGGGGATTGCCTTTTGAACACACACACACACACACGTGTCCCTTTTTGTATCCTGGTGTTTAGTACAGTTCCTGGCAAATAGCAGGTGATTAGTAAATATTTATTGGTTCAATGATTGATTGACTACCAAATAGAATGAATGAGGCTTGAAGAAGAACTGGTTTGGAACCAAAGATGTTAAGTAGTGAAATTGTAGAGATATCTTTAATAAGCTTATTAACATCACGAATAAGAATGTTTATATTTAATTTAGGAATGATATATTACAATGGTATTATCTTCAGGATATGTAAATATATCTGATAGATGGATGGATTGAATGTTCTTTCACCAAAAACATGATAAAATGAGATACTAAAATATAGGTGTAATGGCAAGCAAATAATTACTTATTGCCTTTTTTCAGTTTTTAATTATTTAGCACCTTGTTTCAGTTCAAATTTCTTTTAAGAATTGCCCATGATTATATCAATTCTTTCTTAAGAAATGTGAACTTGTGAACCCCACAACTTGTGAACTGCTGTTGTTGATGCAACAGGAAAAGGAGGACCAAGGAGGAGCTTAATGACCATATATAAGGAAAAGCCCAAGTTGGGAAAGGGCAGAACTGAGAAGAGAGCACTTGTAGTGGCAGAATAAAGAAGGTGGACTTTGTGGTGGCCAGGCACTCTGTTTACTCTGTGTTGACTTTTGCTGGTGATACTTTGTACAAAATCCCTGTAACTTTACTGACAGCTCTGAAAGAGAATTTTCTTGTTGTTTGTTTGCAGAAGTCCTGTATAAGGGAATCAGAGGTCCTGGGACTGTACTGATGATTTGCGTTGAGTTCTCAGGTTTGTATGTGGGTTTGTGTTGATTTCACAGGGAGATAGTGAAGTAATGATGGTGCCAGCAATGTTAATGAATGTTATTTTGGCTTTGTTAAGCTTTGTCTTTACAGAAACAGGAATTTTGAAGGACATGAGTTGGACTGGACACTATGATCTTCAATCCACAACAAGTACTGGATGAGGAGCTGGACAAAGAGCTGGACAAGGAACTGGATGAGGAACTGGACACAGAGCTGGACGAGTTGCTGAGAGCTGCCTCCCTTTGACTCCAGGTGACACCTGGGTAAATTCAGGCAGAAGCTTGGACCATGGAAAAGGAACCATGGAATCTGAGAGCCAGCCTCCTGTCAAGGTGAAAAGACCTAGTGTTGATTAACAAGCTCATGATTTGTTGTGATCTAGGGGTGTGAGAACTTTGTATTCTGTATTTAGTACCTCTTAAGGATGATTGAGTTAAGGATGATTGGAAACCAAGTTCCAATCAAAAAGAAAGATGACTTTTTGACTGAGAGTTTAAGACAATGTGACCTGGGGTGGAGAACTATGACCTTTGTACTTTCTGCCCTTAAGGAAGCTTGCTCCTTAAGGATGATTGGGTTAAGGACTTACAGAATGATATATTTTCTTTAAAACTATGTGGTCACTTTAGTGATAATTTGTGATGTTATAACAATTTGAATGCTGTACTTTGGTGTCTTCGAATGTTTTGCTTTAATTTACCCCTGAATTAATAGAGTTCACTATGCTATATAATCAGAACCTTAACGCTATTCACAGCAGTAGTCCTCTAGAAAGTTGTTCATGCTTGGCTTTACAAAAGGGATACTTCAAGAATGTACTTAATAAAGACTTATTGAATGAATAAATAGAACCAAGATTTGCCTGTTGTCTCAAGGGAAGACATCTAGCTTACATGTAGCATCTATTGTTCTCATTGACTTTGGCATTTAATTGTCACTTCTGAGTTTCCTAGTGTCACATGTTATATGTGAAACATATAATACTATTTGTAATTTAAAACTCCTTGGCTGTTGTCTACGGATTTTCTTTATCTTTGTAATTTACTCTTGGAATGTCTTTATATGCCATAATTTTCCCCTAAAGGATCTGTTTATCATTCATTAGACCTTCCTCTAGATTTCTAATATCATTTAGATCATACATGTGTTATATATTTTCTAGATTATCTTCTTTATTTTTTCACATCATTAAAATAAGAAGTAGTATTGCATAGTGATATGAAAGCATATGGCGTGGCAAGTTGGAACAGGGAATAAAGTCCAGGCCCTAGAGTCAGGAGGATCTGAGTTCAAATCTGGCCTCAGACACTTAACACTAGTTGTATGACCTTGGAAAATCACTTAACCCCAATTGCCCTGCCTTT
>NW_027185860.1:7025002-7070382 GCF_028583685.1 Petaurus breviceps papuanus
AGAGAGAGAGAGAGAGAGAGAGAGAGAGAGAGAGAGAGAGGACATCTTGGAAAAATGAACATTAAGGTTTGAGTTCTACCTGTGACATAAATTATATGACACTGACCAAGATTTTTTAACTCTAGGTTTTCTAAACAATTCTGTAAGGGTATGTAGAAGTGGGGAGTGGGAAGTGCCAATGTACATTGATGAAAATAGTTTCAGAAATATATATCTTTGTGTGTGTGTGTATATGTGCATATATATATACATATGCATACACACATATACATATACATATGTGTGTATAAAAATGTATATTGTGTATGTGTCTTCATTGTGTTTTTGATCACCCAAAAATAATGAATCTACAAATAAAATGGAATTGATTCATTCAGAACCACAAAGCACCATAGTACAGACACCAAATTGAAGAGGTACTTCCAAAGAAGTTCAGGTCTTAGACATCTTCCTGTGTGCAGATGACATAGTCCCACATTCTTCAGACATCAGAACAATGCAGAGATTAATAAAATCCATGACTGCTCAAAAGTGTTAAATCTTAACATCCATATAGGGGGGAATGTGGATGAATTATCCAGATTTTGATAGACAGAGATGACAAAGATTGAGAATGAATAATGAAATGAGAGACAGAATTTGAAAAGATGTGGTTGGATTTTCTGTGGAAAACATAAATACTTTGTAATGCTCATAGACATCTACCAAAAACAAAGTTTTATTTTTAATAATATTTCTCCCATTGAGGCTATATACTTAATGCTCACAGAATATCAGTGTCCAAATATTAAGATTGAGACTCATTTAAATTTGAATGGAGAGGTGGACTCGAATAGACTTCAACATGTTGCTGATTTCAAATTGTGCATGATGACAAGGAGTGATAATAATATAATGCATACAATTGTTGGTGCTCAATGACCTTGGGCATCCCAGTAGTTATCCCCTCAATACTCCTCAGCTTATCAAGTTACTTTTTAAACAGTTTCTCTCTGAAGTGAATATAATATTCAAAATATATTATAACCTAGAAGAGTACGAAGTAGATATCATGTTCTTATTATTTTTAAGAAACTATGCAAAGATGATACCTGGCATAAAATAATTGTTTACTATATATTTGATGAAAAATTGACCTCTTAATAAAGTTAAAAGCTCCACATTTTGACAGCCATATTTTACTATATGGAGCTTATATTAAAAACCCCTAGATCTCTTTTTTTCAAACTGTTGGATAACCATGTTTCTTTCATTGAATGTCTATAAACTTATTTTTTAAAGTACAAATGTAACACTTTACATTCTTTCCTATTTAATTCATAAGGATGATGCTCTTACCACCACTAATTTTTGAAATTCTGATTCTATCCACATCTCAGCTCTCCCTCCTGCCTTAGTGACATATTATGTTATATATTTTGTATGTTTAATAAATTCCTATCGACTTGATTGCTTCATTTGCAAATTTGAAGAGAATGGCATCTCTGCGTTTATCCAAATCCTTTTAAAAACACATATATCGAAACACGGATCCATAGAGATCACCTTTAGTATCTATCTATCACCTAACTCTTACCTGTAGCTGCAAGAAACTGTAGTGAGCAAACTATCTCAGCAGATGGGCTAAACCAATAAGAGATATTAATATTATATTTTCAATAACTAACTATTAATATGTTATGTACACTCTTCCTGCTATTTCTATTAAGACCCAACTCCTGAAAAAGTCAATTATTCTCTGTGTGATTACTCCTAGACCCCAAGGCACATTTTTGTTAACTTTCCCATTATGCATTAGCCAGGTTATAAAGATGGATTGTATCAGATGGAATGAAAAATGGTAAAGAGGACATGAAACCAAATAAGAGAAGGAAAAAGATCAGGTATTTTGCTTCCACCTGGATATAAACTTAGTTCTTTCTAGTTCTTTCTCTGGATGCACATATTTCTCTCCATCATGAGTGTTTTGGGATTGACTTATATCCCTACATTGCTGAGAAGAGTCCAGTGTATCAAAGTTGGCCATCACACATACGTTGTGTCTGTAATTGTGTACAAATTTCTCCTGGTTCTACTCTTCTCACTCAGGATCAGTTTGTATAAGCCTCTCCAGGTAAATATGAAGACTGTCTGCTCCTCATTTCTTATAGCACAATAGTATTCCATAACATGCATAACCACAACTTGTTCAGCCATCCCCCAATTGATGGGCACCCCCTTAATTTCCAATTCTTTACTACCACAAAAAGAGCTGCTATACACATTTTTTGTATATATGGGTCTTTCTCCCATTTCTTTAACTAGGTTGCACTAGACCCCACCCAAATTGGGAAACCTAAATTCTCTTGAAAGTATAAACAGAATCCAGTACAGGTGAGACTTTGTTGGGGAAGGAAACTTCTGTCCTTGATCCCCTCCATTAGAGTTCAGGAAAACCCAGCTAATGAAGGAGAAAACTAGCCAGAGAGATCAGGATGAAATTGGTTTCTGACCAGATGCTTTAAGCTTTTTGCGTCTCATGATGAAAATACATTCTCAGCAGGAAGAGATGAAGATTTTTAGCCCACCTTCTCATTAAATTTCCACTTACCAGCACTGAGTTTCTCTTGTTAGGGGACTTCCCTTTCAGAAGGGATTCAAAGAAGTTCAGTTTCCCTTGTAGTCTCCAGTTACTGAGGGAAACATCTAACCATCAATTTCTTAATTAGAGGCTAGCATAGCTAATAAATTGGTTATTTAATTATCTGGAAACTCTCAGGGATTTTCATTTATCACACCAGTTAGAGAGTAGTATACAGGTACAGGCTTGTGTGGAGACTTTTTGTGGTGGAATGGATGGATAAGAATAATTTGTTGCAATGAAGGTAGCTGAAGAAGGAACTGTGGAGTGCTGATATCAAAGATGTCATGATCATCCACTACATCCTGAGCCATCTCCAGTTAGCTTTGTTCATCTTGCCACTGGAGTTTGATTACTCTAGAAGAGAGAGTGAGTCTGAAGATGTTGTATAACTCTGCCTCAAACCAATTCATCTACAAGTTAAGAACAACATAGAGAACAGTCTAAAAAACACAGGATCTGAAATTACTACCTAAAATAACCTTGCAAACTAGAGCTTTAGCACCAATGAAAGGAGATGGAAAAGAAAGGGAGACAGGCATTTAGGGAATTCATATTAATATGATTAATATAAATTATTAATTAATAATTAACTAAAATATCAATTATGTCAAGTTTAGAAATTTTGTGTTTTGCTTTAAAAGAAAGTCACATTTATTCGGCAAAATAACAATAAAATTTGGAGAAGCACAGGGGGAGAAAACACCATATGCAAAAGACCCTGAACCCTCTACAGGTAAATTAATATCTTTGTTAAAGGGAAATTGCATAAAAGGTAAGAGAGGATATCGCAGACAGAGAAAAATGGGCATGTTTTTTTCTAGTATACATGAGTTAAGAGTGAAGATTTGGTAATTTCTCTAGCATCTTGGCAAGAGAGAATGTTGTAGGAAAATTTCAGAGGTGACAGAGAACTGAGAGGAAAAGAAAGCTTCATGTAGACCCAACCAAGATGTTGGAGAGAATTTCCAATAGGAAGATGAAATGTAGCTATGATAGGAGATGAAGAATTAATGCTCAATTTTATGTGAAGGTGTTTGTGCACTGGGAAGTAGACTTTCTCTGAAAAAGTATGGAGCTCTTGTAGTTAACATTCTATGCATCAGTAAGGATGTGTGTTTTAAGAGGAAATATTATATGGGGTTGGGGAGAAAAGAATAGAAGAGCAAAAGCAAGTTGGCTTGGGTTTGGGAAAAGATATTTTATAAATATCCTTATAAATGTTGGGAACAAGTTTGGGGCTCTGCTAATAATATTGGTTCTGTAAAACATTATTTCCCTAATGGATTAATGTTTCTAAGGAATCCCAGAAGAAAAACACATGGATGAGATAAGGTCTATCATGTAAATAAAATTGGAATGGTTAGACAAGGGAGTTCAAATCTGATGAATTTTAACCCCCACACAAAGGGGGAAAATAAATTAAATGTAGGAATATTACCCACTAACAAAAAAACAAAATTCAAAATGACTAGAAGGCAAGTGAAATAGTGAAGAGGAAAAAAAGATTAAAAAGAATTAGAAAAGGGCTCAAGAAGAGAAAATTTATTTTTTTTTAAATACATTCAGGGGAAGGAAAAGGAGCAAATTTTGAATTTTCTAAAGTGATCAGAGAAAGTGAAGTAAGATTAGATATAGCTATACATACATACATACATACATGTAAATGAACACACATATACCTATATAGATATATACATAAATGAATATATATACATATGCATATGTATTATGTATCTTAGTACATGGCCTTTTTTAACATTAAAATGTGGTGTTTTGTATGTGTATATTATATTTACACACATATACGTATATGAATGCATATTATTATGTATCTACATATTACATGATTACTATATATATATACACACATACATCACATGATTCCTCTACCAAAAAAGACCATGTGCTAGTGCATAAACTATAAATAATAGAAAGCATTACTATTAAATAAATCTTATTTAAATCATAATTAAATAAAAGTAATAAACAAAGGGACTAAAGAAACATTATAGACATAAAAGAAGACTGAAAAACAATATTCTGAATGAATATGTCAAGGAATAAGTCACAGAAAAGTTAATAAAATTCTGAAGAGAATGATAATAATGAAATAATATACTGTAATGGCAAGCAAATAAGTACTTAATGCCTTGTTTCAGCTATTTAATTAACACCTTGTTTCAGTTCAAGTTTCTTTTAGTTCATGCCCATGATTTTATCAAGTCTTTGGGGAGAAACAGAACTTGAGAACCCCACAACTTGTGAACTCCTGTTTCTGATGCTACAGGAAAGGGAGGAGCTAATAACCATATATAAAGAGAAGCCAAGGCTGGAGAGAGAAGAACTGAGAACTGAGGTAGAACTGAGAAGAACTGAGAAGAGAACTCTTGTGGCCGTAGAGTTAAGAAGGAGAAAACTTTTACTTTATCTTCCCAGTAACAGAAACTGTGAAGGACTTGAGGTGGACTCACAATATGAGTTTCAGTATTGTGTGGGAACTAGATGAGGAGCTGGACATGGAGCTAAGAGCTGGCTGCCTTTGAGTCAAGGTGACAGCTGAGTAGATTTGGGCAGGAGCTGGGGCCATGGAAGAGGTACCACGGAAGCTGACAGCCAGGCTCAACTCAAGATGAAAATACCTCTTCTTGGGTACTTAATGCTGATAAGATGATTATGGTTTACTGCCTAGGTGAGGAGAACTTTGATTTTGTGTCCTTTGACTTTGTCTTCCTTAAGGATGATTGAGTTAAGAACTTACTAAATGATATCTTTTGTTTACATCTATGTGGCCACTTTGGTGAAAACTATATGGCCACCTTAGTGATAACATGTTGTGTTATAACATTGTGAATGCCATACTTTAGTTTCTGTGAATGTTTTGCATAATTTACTATTGAATAAATAGAGAGTTCACTATTCTATGTAATCAGAACCTTGAAGCTGTTCACAGAAGCAGCCCTCTGGAAAACTTATTGCGCTTGATTTTACATATTCTAAATTTCTAGGAATCAGGAAAAATTATATACTTGAGAACATTTTTTTTTTACAAAATGTGAGGATTAATGAACTAAACACATAGGTTAAAAAATTTTAAAGCAACTGTGAGTGTAAATTGACTCACTTAATACACAACATACATATAAATACAGGTACCTGTGTATATGAATAGATAGAGAAACAATACAGTATCTATCTATCTATCTATCTAAAACATCTATGTGTGTGTGTATGTAATTACAGTGTTGCAGAGAAGAATTCATTTACTGCCTTGATCAAATGATTCAATAAAGATCTCCTCACTTAATAAAATTATTAGAATTAGACAATTTTCCTAATTACTTCTTGTATGTGCCAATATATTTATACTCATGTGTGCATATATACACTTATACATACAATATACATATGCACACATGTGCAAATATATGCATGAGTACTTATATCGATATATCTATATGACTGTGTATGTGAGGTGTGTGTGTGTGCAAGCATGAGTGTGTGTGTATGTGTGTGTGTGTAGTGGTAATAGAAAGACAAACAGAGAGAGAGAGAGAGTCCATTCAACTATAAGGTAATATATTCATTCCTAGAAATCACCCAGGGTGAGACCCCAAAATATCTATGTGCTGGGTGCTGCCAAATGAATTCAAATCAAGTCTCCTCTCAGTCAACAGAGATCAAAGTTTATTAAAGATCTGCCATAATGTTTAGACTCTCAAGGAACCTAACTATCTGTGACACTTGTATTAGACAAGCAGGCAAGAATAATTTGTCATAGAGTGAGTCTGAGCTTGATTGAATTATTATTCCCATCATGGAGGCAAGATAGATCTTATTACAGAAAAGACTGAGGGGGGAGGATTTAGGGGGTAGTCTAGAGGAGTTCAGGGAGGGTCTTGAGGAGGAGTCTAAGGTGGATCTTGAGGGGACTGAGGTCAGACTCCAGTAATGAGATTAAGGGTGGGTAATAGCTAAAGGCTACCTAGAGATTACAGGCAATGGAGGACTAGGATAGTTAGGGCAACAGATTTGGATATAAATGTTTTGATAGGATCAAGGGTGGGAAGTAACTGAACAATGGAAGGCTAGGCTAAATTAAGAGTAACCAAGATTTGGAATTAGCTACAAGGAAAGATTTATGTTCTCAGCCAAATGGCTCAAGTGGGAAGATTTAATCAGAGTTCAAGGGATTTCCCAGAGCTTGTACCCCATCACAAAACTGCTTTCATAAAATTCAAAAAACTTGTGGGAAAAAATTGTACACACACACACACACACACACACACACACACACACACACACACACATGCACACCTGCTCGTCTTTAGTGCCACATAAAAAAAAAATGTTTAAAAGAAAGGAAATTTCTTAGTAAGATAAGAGACTCGATGAGGTGCCAATTGAGTTTACAACCCAGAACATTTGTGTTTTCTTTAATGTTAACATTCCATAACATAATACATGCCCACAAAATACTTATATAAGAAAAGATTCCATTATTCAAGGTAATATCTTAGGTTCAAGGTCTCATCCTTGACAGAAGAAAGAATGCTCTTAAATTAGCCTTGCCTGAGGTTATTTATATGGAAGAGAAATTCTCTGAGTTTACTCCTAGAACAAAGAAGCTATTGGGTCCCTTTGGAATTTAAGATATCAGGAGGTGTCTGTTTCCTCCAGTAATGAGTATGTCCCAAGAAAAGGGGAAATCCCACTTTCAGCCTTATCTGGTCTCTGGAGATGCTGACACAGGAAAAGATGTTTTGTTTTGTTTTGTTTTGCTTTGCTTTTTAAAGAAATGCAAGGCAGTCTGTATGCTAATTCAGACATTCCCAAAATGACATTTAATGATTTTAATATGTAGATGTATGTTTGTATCATCTATATGAATGGCTACATAGTTAGAGTTTTAAATAACTTCATAATCTTTCTTTTTTGTTTCTATGTTTCTGTCCTTCTCTCCTTTCTTTTTTCCTTCCCTCCTTTCTTCTCTTTTTTCTTTCCCTCCTTCCTTCCTTCCTTCCTTCCTTCCTTCCTTCCTTCCTTCCTTCCTTCCTTCCTTCCTTCTTTCCTTCCTTCCTTCCTTCCTTCCTTCCTTCCTTCCTTCCTTCCTTCCTTCCTTCCTTCCTTTCCTTCTTTCTCTTTCTTTTTCTTTGTATTGCAGATATAGCTAACTTAGGTATGTACATGAATACATATAACACATATATACACAGATGAATGCGTGGATATATGGATGGATAGACACACAGAGAAAAAGAAAAAAGCTATATACAGTGTTAAATCTGTTAATACATATAGTGATGTGTCTAGATAGAGGTAACAATAAAGATATCTAATGTATGTGTATTTCCCCCATTAAGAAAGAATGAGGAAAAGAGAAAGAGTTAAAAAAAAGTTTTAATATCAGTATACAAGCACCTATATAGGAGAGGTGAATTCTAGTTAAGCTTTAGGGGGAGGGAGAGCATTCTTATCCTTTCCGATCCACCCTCCCACCCTTAACTATAAGAAGACTCCTTGAATTTCAAAGAATCAGAAGATTTAAACTTCTCACCAGTGTCCTAATAGAATTCCTGAGCAACATCAGCCACTTGCAAGATTTGTGTCATAATTTGGACATTCCATCAAATTCTCTTGGAACCTGCATCTATTTTTGCAAAAGTGTTTCCCCAGCTCAGGACAAAGCTTTGTTCTCAGTGCTCTTTCTGTCCGTCCTTACTAAATACCCATTATTAAAAGTTAATTAAGTCTAGCTGCCTGATTTCAATTGATAATCATCAGGGAAAGTGTCCCTGTCAGAGTTTATGAAACCTCAAATTAAAAGCAACAATAACAACACCCTTCCCTCATCCCTCAGGATAAGAAATAAGTACTGTTTGGGGTCCCAACCTTCTAGTGAATGCAGAGGTTGGGAGAGTACATCTGGAGAATATACTACAAAGCAAATTATGAACAAGCAAATAAAAAACCGACAATCAAAATAAACACAAAAGAATATATCTTGAAAATTGTGATAGAAATACTAACTTGGTAACCAGGGTGATTAATAAACACAACTTAAAAAAAATGAAAAATTGATAAACCTTGGCTGTTCTGATTAAAAAGAAGAGCGAGGGAATGTCATATTGACAATATTAAAAAAAAAAACACTAGATGAAAAGAAGTCTCATCAGGAAAGAAATAACATTAATTAATAACACTTATTACGTGTGTATTTATTACCTATTGTTACTGAGATTGTAAGCAAATAGAGTACTATTTAACATAGTATAAAACACTGAAATAGTCAGATCATTTAATGCTTTAATCCAATTTCAGAATAAGAAAGTGACCCAACTATTGATAGACTACAAGAGTGGGGAATCAGAGATCCTAATACAGATGGAATTATGGGGAGTTCTGTCAAACTTTTAAAGAACAATTATTGATACTGTAAATTCATTCTCCAAGCTTGAAAAGGAGGGGCAGCTAGGTGGCATAGTGAATATAGCACTGGCCCTCAAGTCAGGAGGCCTTGAGTCCAAATCTGACTTCAGACACTTCACACTTACTAGTATTGTGATCTTGGGCAAATCACTTAATCCCAACTTCCCTGCCTTTCCCTCTCCCCGCCCTTCCAAAAAAAAGCAAAAAAAAAAAAAAAAAAAAAACTTAAAAATAGAAAAAAAAGATTACATGAAACTAAAAAGCTTATGAACAAAGTTAATACATATAAGAGAAAAAAATGGATCATTCAAATACAAAAAATTTCTCTGTATAAAATTTTTCCAATAAGGATTTGGTATTCAAAATGTATTATCAACAAATTGATGCATTAGAGAGATCAATAGATTAATATTCAATAGATTGATAAACAAAAAGTTACATATTATATATATTATATACATACATGTTATATATTTATCTGATAAATATATTTTATGCATACATAATAGACATATCAATCTTTATATATGATAGATCTCTGTATATAGTTATATGCTTCTGTGTGTATATATACAGATAGACTGATAGATAGATAGATAGATAGATAGATAGATAGATAGATAGATAGATAGATAGATAGATAGATAGATAGACAGACAGATATATAGATGTATGGATGCCCAAAAAACATTCCTCAATAGATAATTAACAATTTGGTTATGAACAGTTTTCAAAAGAAGAATTGGAAACTATTAACAGCTATATGGGGAAAAAAATTACAGAAATACGCATAAATACACCCCTGACTTTCAATTCATTGCCCCCAAATTGGCAAAGATGGCAAAAGATACAAATAGGCAATCCTGAAAAGACTGTAGCAAGATAGGTCCAACAGCATATTTTTGTTAAAGCTACGAATTAGTACACATATTTGGAAGGTAATTTGCAATTTTGGAAATAATATTACTAAAACATCCATACTTTCTAAGGTGGAGGACTTAGATAGAAAAATCCCATATACACTAAAATGTTTATATCAACATTTTTTGAGGTAACAAAAATTAGAAGCCAAATAGGTCCCAATTGATTGAGAAATGACTAAACAATTTGTGGTGTATGAATGCAATAAAATATTACTGATGGTGTACCTGGCGTCTAGGTCAATTTGTGGAACCAATTTGTAAAACCAGTCTGTGCAGTTGTAACTACAATTTGTATTGTAAAATTGTAATCTGTGAAATCCCTTTCCCAGCCTGGGGCTCTGCCCCTTCCTTGTATCTGCACTTGGCCTAGCCAACACCTTGTGACTCCTTTCTTCTTACTTAATCTCTTCATGTCTCCTCAGGTATGGCCCAAATACTCCTTTGTCCTTGCCCCTTGCCTCATATCTCCTCTAGTCTGGCACAAATCTCATCTAAACTATCTATCCACTAAAGTCAGAATTTCCTCTCCATCCACTCTAACCTTTATCTATGCACTGAGGTCACTTCCTTCAGGTCAGCCCTGACAATGGCAGCCCTACCCTTTAAAAGTAAAAGCATGTACCCCTCTCACTTGCAGGTCCCATAAAGGACTCTTGCCCAATTCTCATAGAAGCTTAACAATAATTTTTTACAACTTTCACTTCAATTAAGCCTGAGGCCTTGAATTCTTTCCAGACACTATGGCAGGTTTTCTGGTCTTAGATAAGATCAGAGTTCCTGCTGAACCTAGAGGGAGCCATCCCTTATCCTTACTGTACAGAAAAGCACAGAAATGATGAAAACAGGATATATATGAACCTATGAAGAGTGAAAATTAGAACAAAGAAAATATTATGTACCAAGACTATAATAACATAAATAGAAATTTAAAAAAACAATAAAAAATTACAAATAATAAACCTAGTTCCAAGGAAGAGATTTGAAAAGAAACCATCACCCTATCCTATTATAGAGATCATGAATGCCATTCATTATACTTTGCTTCTTTCTAGTCAAGTTGATAAACAATTATTAAACACTTACATAAGTCAGGTACTCTGCTAAATACTGAAAATTCAAATTCAAGCAAAAAGATTTTCCCTTCCCTCAAGGAGTTTACATCCCCAAAAGGGAAGACAGCAATAAAAGGAAACAAAAGACTTAAGGGTTTGGGTACCTAAGGAAGTCCCAGATAGAGAAAATATAGAAAATCAAGAGTACAGGCTAGAGAGAAAAGAAGATATGGATGACATGGGTATGTGTGTGCGCATACATACACATTTATACATGTACATACACATATATCTTGATCTTTGGTGGTTTACAGGAGGTTGAGAACTCCAAACACCAACATCCTGGGTTTTGTTGAATGAATTCAACTCAAGCTTTCTCTCAGAAAAAGTAAAATAAAATTCATTAAAGATTCACCATAATGGGTAGACTCTTAAGAAGCCTAAGTATTCCTGAGCTTGTATTGACAAGCAGGCCAGAGCAATCTGAGAGACAATGGATATGCACTAAGTTGAATCTCAGCAACTTAATAGAGGCAAGATAGATCTTATTACAGAAGACTGTGTGAGGGATCTATGGGTGGTCTAGAGGAGTCTGAGGTCTTGAGGAGGAGTCTAAGGAAGATCTTGAAGAACTCAGCTCAGACTCTAGGAATGGATTCAAGGGTAGGAAATAGCTAAAGTCTACCAGGAGATGACAGATAATGGAGTTCTAGGGTAGTTTAAGGGTAACAGATTTGGGTATAGATATTTTGATAGGATCAAGAGTGGGAAGTAGCTGGACAATGAAGGGCTACACTAGGTTAAGAGTAACAAAGATTTGGGCCTAGCTTTAAAGAAAAGTTTATGGCCTCAGGCAAATGCCTAATCAAGTGGGAAGAATCAACCGGAGTTCAGGGGTTTCCCAGGATCTGTACCCCATCACATACTCACGTGCAAAAGTGTGCCTGTGTGTGTGTGTGTGTGTGTGTGTGTAAATGCTGTTGATCCCCATAACAGAGTTTGATCTAAGAAAAACAAAATAAAATAGAATGTGTGTTCACATTTTTATTTTTATCAAGCTGGCTTGACATGAATTGCTTGTACAGTCCAGAACGACTCAATTTGGTGGTTAGGGGTACAGAGTTATATGCCCTTTGAAGAGTAGGTGTTTCCAAGGGATGGAAATCAACTCCAATTGATCAACACACTTCGAGGTGAGCTATATTAAAATGAGGGTAATGAGTTTCAAAGAGACACCAAGTTCCATATCACCTGTCTTGACAATGGGGAGTAATTAACATTTTCCCCATCTGTCTAAGCAGCACAATGAGCAGATGAGCAGGAATTTAGTCATTAGACTATATAAAGAGGGATAGGGGTTGGGGGCAACTCTGAGATTCCAAGATATGATTACTAAGGGAAATAATTTTTCACATTGCCCCCTCTATTTTTAATATGAAGCAGAGCCTTCTTAATAAATCACTAACTGATATGGCCAACACTACATCAAGGGCTTGGAGGTAGAAATATGGAGGTGAGGAAGAGGAGAAATTGATCCAGACCTGAAAAATCAATAATGGGCATTCCCTTTCTTAAGTAAATAGAATTTGCAGATAAAAAGACACAAAGGGAAACAGCCAAAAATGAAATAATTTGTGCATTTAAGGGTCAGATGTCTCGTCTCATACAGCTGTCTTGTTTTGGGACATCATCTGATGAAGTTTTCTGGTCAAAGTGTGGTCTCCAACAGACTGTGTTCTTAAGACTCATAGAGATCTTCTCTCTTGTTAAAATCTTCTACAAAACTGATCATAGGCGGAGTCAAGATGTCGGAGTAGAAGCAGGACCTCCAAGCAGCTCCAGCTTCCACCTTCCCCAATCAAAATAAAAAGGGGATTCTGAACAAATTTTGGAGCTGCAGAACCCAGAAAATGACACAGTAAAGCTAACCTCCCACTGAGGACAGCCCAGCAGGCTGGGAGGAAGGCCAGCGCAGCACTCTGGGAGCTGAGCCCAGGCCCGCATGAGCAGGGGGTTTTAGCCTCAGGGGGTCCTGATCAGCTGTCAGCTGGAGGGACTCCAGATCAGCAGCAGCTGTGACCATTTCCAGAATTATCAACACATAGATGCGAAGGATAAAGTGAGAGGTCAGTGCAATCTGGACTTGGGACTCAGTAAGTGGGAGTGCATCAGCTTTTGCCCCTGGGGCAAGAAGCTGATGATTCCCCAGGCACATCCAGCCAGCCCCAGTGGCAGCTTCAGCTCCTAGCCTGCAGAGTGTAGGGGGACCAAGCGACACTACCATAAACAATTATCATGTATTTAAACTTGAAACAAAACTAATTGATTACTGATCAGGTGACATTAATTTAATTGGATATGCTTCCAAATTGCTTTACATAGGAAATAATTCATCTCATCACCATTGGTGTATTGATCACATCTAAAAACTCACAAAGTTACCAAGCATGAGACAATTGTATTTAATTTAAACAGTTAATATCCACATAGCATTTGTCCTATGCCAAGCACTTTAATAATCATCTGATTATCAGAACATCTCTGGAAAGTGGATTTAATTATTATTTTTTTTAAAGTAATTGGGGTTAAGTAACTTGCTCAAAATTACATGGCCAGTTATTTCTGGGTGGGTGGTAAGTATATGAGCCCGGATTCGATCACCAGGTCATCCCAACACTGGGGCCAGTGCTCTTACTCACTTAGCCACCTGGCTGCCCCAAACTTTATTTTGTTTTTTTTTTTGTTTTTTTTTGCTTTTTGGACAGCAATTGGAATTAAATGACTTGCCCAGGGTCACATGGCTAGTTTTTGTGTTAAGTGTCTAAGGCCAAAGTGGATTTAATTATTAACACCTTAAAAACAGTAAACTGAGGTAAACAGAACTTTTGGGGGGCCATTCAGTTAATAAATTTCTTATTACCAAATAAGAAATTACTTTTTGTGCTTACTCCTGATAGGAAGAACACTCTCAGATGCTGTTATAATTACTTCAGGACAGATTTTAACTTAAATCAAATCAAATATGGATTTATAATGACTAATGGTAAACATTTTAATTTTGTTAAGTCCAGTAGTCTTTGTCCTTTAAAATAAAATATTATCCATAAATGCATACATTCCCTTAAAGAGACACATGGTAACAATTCATACATCCACATAACCTTTCTTTTACATCCTCAAAGACCTGAAGTCTAGTGTCCTTCTATACTTATCAGATAAAGAGCTTCCCTGCCAATTTCAGGCTGTATATACATATAAAGATTTACAAGCAGTTTGAAGTCACCCTTTATCAGGTTAGCTAAAGGGTTTTGCCTAGTTTAAAAGAGACATAAGGAATTTCGATAAATATTGACAGGATATGGTAAGTTTCCTCTATGCAAAACCCTCCAGAACTCCCAGATGATAATCATTTAAGATAATTTGAACTCCAATGAGGGCCAAAGCCTGTGCTACTCAACCAGAAGAAGCATCTCTACCTAATAAACAAGCTTTTCTTTGTTCTCTGAGTAAACCAAGAATGCCCTTTCCTATATCAACAACTACAAAGTCATATGAAACTGACTAAAAGGATTTTCCTCTATTTATGGCCATTAAGGACAGAGGGTACTATCTTGAATAATATGATTTTTATCATCTTAATATTTTATGGACATGTACTAGGTCATATCATGTTAATGCTAAAGGAAACACAGATATCTTGGGTTTCAATTTCAATTAACATTTTGTCAACTCTCCTATCTTATTGTATTTACAACCCATTCAATTAAGAAGATTTCTTTTTCATGCTATGGCTAAACACATGTAGAGATCATAAATTTGAATGACATAGACTTCCTGAGTTGGAATTGTTTTAAAATGTATATAGGACTTCTAATTTTTTTTGATCAGGCAGTCAGAATTAAAGTTCTGACTTTATGTACATGTCTGCCAGCTTAAGGGAATAAACACTATGAATTTTTATGTTACCTGGCCTCTTTGACTCTTTTAATCAAGCTTCCAGGTGAACAGATATGGTACCGGTGACTTCAGATGGAATTGATGGAGTATGAGAAACAAAACACCACTCTGAAAATGGTAGTGTCTCAGGTGCCTTAGGATTCCTTTTTTCCTGGAGTCTTAACCTTGAAAGGGTCAGGTAAGTTCCCCTATTCCTATTTCCACTGGACTTCCATTAGTTTGGTATAAGTCCACACTTCCCTTTAAGCTAGCTTTGGAGGCCTGGATCAAGTGTGCATTCATATGTTCTGTATTACTTAGGTCCCCTGGAGGTAAAGATCAATCTAGGAAAATTAGCTATGAGTAACAAAACTAGAAATTTGGCTAACAGGACAGCTGCCTCTTACGTGTCAATCCATTACCAACCTGATGACCACAAATATTGTGTCAGTTAACTCAAGGTAACCCCAAATTTTGTTGGCTGGAATTGGGCTCTTTTGACCAAAGTTAATTTATATTAAAACCAAATGAAGTTTAAAAGTTCAACAAAACATCTAGCCAGGAGTGGGAATGTTTTCATTGTTGGTTTGCTGACATGGACTGAGCAAAAAAGGCATAAGCCTGATTTACCATCACCACCTTTTTCCCTAGCACTGGCTAATTCCTTCCATCCAACTCTCCCCTCTTTCCCAAAAGACCCAGTCTGTCTTTCTCCTCCAATATTGGCTCCTCCTCTACCCTATACCTTGCCTTCTCCCTCTCCCTTTCCTTTAAGGGCCCCTGAAGTTTATAGTTGAGCTTGCCTCCCAGCTTGCCCATTCGTTAGCAGGCAAGGCTGAGGAGAACCTTAAGAGAAAAAAAAAAAAAAGCTTTGTACAGCTCACATCCCAACCCCATACCCTACTCATAATGTGGCAAGGGAACAAAAGCCTGGTATTTGTCACTATTTCAAAAGGGCCTAGTTAATCTGAATGTGGGACCTATCGCAAAGTTATAGAAAATCAGAAACACTGGGGGTTCCAAGGCTCTCTCCCCTCAGTGACCACAGAGGTGCTCTGAAAAAAGGTTGCAGGATCTGATCCTTATCCACCCCTACCCTGTCAAATCTTAGATCCATGCAAATTGCCCAACCACCCTTCCTAGGAATGATAATAACCAATTCCCCCTCTCCCTATCATTAATTGTACACTCTGTTGGTATTTGTATTTGTCCAGTCAATTTGTCTATTTGTCTCTGTCTCTGTGTATGTATCTATGTTAGAGTCTATTACCTTGTAAGATATAAAATGCAGGCAGCCAGAGATGGCTAAGAGATGCAACTAGGAAAACAAATTAACCAAACTGTAAGACTCTTTTCCTTTGTGGTTCCTGTCTGTCCAACCTGGAGTCAGAGTGAAAAGTTATCAGCTAAAGACATCTTAGAAGATTTTGGATAATTTGAGATTCATCATTAAGAAGTTTGGAATTTTATCATTTTGGGATTCTTGGAGAAAACTCCTGAGACTGCAGAAAACTCTAGGAGCTTAACCATGCTATAACACCTCCTTCCCATCCTGATTACTCAGCATTCCCCACTCCCTCCTCAGAGGTAAGAGGGTATCTCAATATGGGGATTAGAAACAGTCACAAGGATTCTCGTTAACCCCTCTAATCCCAGACCAGATTAAGAGAAGAGAATGTTGGAGAATTATAGGGAAAATTTAAATCACCCTTCCCCATTTGGCAAAAGGAGGGGGGGCAGCAATCACAGACTGGCAGTGGCCTTAATGGCCCTGTGCCCCTGGGCACCTTCCAGTCTACCATTCTAGGCAAAGTTGGAAATATCATCCACTTTCTATATATTCTGCCCACCCTGCCTCAGCAGCTGCAAACCGCCCCAGGCTCAGTTAATTCTGCAACTTTAGGGGAAGGGAAAGGTCAAAATGGGGCCTGTGGCAAGAATTCTCTAAGCCCTAACAGCAAGAATTATTACCACTGAGAAGTCAGTCTGCTCCTGGTAACCCCACAATTCTCTGTTCCAGTTACAAAATGCATCAACGTTTGGAAAGCTATTTTATCTCTGTTTGCCCCATTTCCTGATTCATAAAGGGAAAGTAAAAATGGTTGCTTTTATTCGATCAAAATGATATGGTGATCCCAAAGTCTTATCACAGTAGTTGGCACATGTTAGACACAATATCCTTATTATCCCTCTACATTTAATGTAATTGTTTCATACCTGATAACTTTGAAGAAGCCTTTTATATTCTAAAAGTTATAAGATCAATATGTTCTATATGTGATCATCTAAAAGTGCAACTGATATCATCAAAAGTTTAGTTTGTGTTATTATTGCATTTCTAAATTGTACTGTATTTATAAAATTCTCTTTGTGAAATTTGAGACATAATTGTGAGTTAAAGCAATTTTTATGTGGATTTTCTTGCATATGAATTCGGCTATTAAAAGGATGTGATAAAATTAAATAATTGAAAACTTAAATATCTAATAAGGTAAATAATAGTAATATATACTATGATGGCATATTTTTCATCTGGAATCTTTGTAATTATGAAAATATATATATATATATATATGATGTTTTAAAGTTATAGCTTCAACATAGTAATGAAATATATTCACCTAAATTTATAATAGGTTGTTTCAAGTCTGAAATGTGTAATAATGTTTAGGACATTGTTACATTTCTAAATTGTGTAATTTGGTAAAAAATTATCAGCTATGTTGATGAAAAAGCAATTTCTCATAATGTAGACATTAGATTAAGAATCATGCAAAATAAATAGTGAAGAATAAATTAACTAGGATAAACTTTTAAGTTTGTCTATATTTAATAAGTTTCATCTAAAGTTCTTATAAACTCTCTGGAAAAGTTTCTGTGTTGTAGAATTCCTATTCAGAAAATGAGAATCCAAGGGGGAAATATAGGAGTGTGATTTTCAAGCTTGTTTTGTCTAAGGATATATATTCATGTATGTTAATTTGAAGATTAATGGACTACCACATTCACTATCTATATGAGATTCCAGAATGTAATAATCTTCCTAATTTCCAGTTATATAATTAAGGACAAAGGAAAGAAAAGATACTAAGTAAAATCTTAAAGGCCTGGTAAACTTTGTTACTATGATAAGGTTAATTTAATTAAGTATGTTCTTCTTGCCTTATAAATACTAAATCTCCTTTCAATGGAAACACCTTTTTGATTAAAAGTTCGTGATACCTAGGAAATCTGTAATAACTAGGAATAAAGCATGTTATAAAACTTTGGGAATTTATGTTACTTAAGGACATTTTACACAGAAACACAAACATAATGACAAGACAATGCACATGAATCTAAATGTCTTACAGGCTTATTTTTTTTTTTTAAGATAAACCAATTTAGCAACAACCTGGTAAAAATTTAGAGTAACTTGCATTTGAGATATATTAATCTGGACCCCAGCAACACAATATTCATAGTTATCAAGTTGATAGTGAAGTGGCAGTTATGGTAGATGGATCCCCCATTTTGAATTCTGACTGACCCCTAGAAAATTCTAGCCAAATCAAAAAAGATATCCTTACTTTCAAGGGAACCAGTATTGAAGTCTGTGCTCCCAGAGTCACTTGGAGAGAAAAATGGATGGCAGCATTATATGGTGTAAGGGTTATGGGATTTAAAGATCTTCCATGCTCCATTGGACTTGCTGACATAGCAGGAAGGGATAGAGCAAGAGGAAGCAGAAGCCAAGCAAGAGTTCCTGCAGTGACTGGTGGCTGCAGCAGCAGTATCAGCAGCAGCAGAGGCAGCAGCAGCAGTAGTGGTAGCAGCCAAGGTGGAGGTGGAGGTGCGAACCCCTTTTTTTTTTGAGTCATCCAGAATTTCTGCTAAGAACTCCTGCTGAGGACTGCCAGGGACTGGAACTGCGGGGCAGGGTTGGGGGGGGGGTACTGCTGGGAGCACACTTCCAGGACGTTGAGCAGTTACTGTGAATGGGGAGAGGAGGACTTTTGCCTGAGA
Source organism: Petaurus breviceps papuanus (assembly GCF_028583685.1). Lineage (NCBI taxonomy): Eukaryota > Metazoa > Chordata > Mammalia > Diprotodontia > Petauridae > Petaurus > Petaurus breviceps. The sequence continues at coordinate 7,043,968 of NW_027185860.1, forward strand.
TAGCCTGTTCTATTTTAAAGGCTTGAAAATGTGGGTGTTTACTACATTAACTACATGTGCCAACTTCAAAACTAGTGTGATGCCTTTGGCTTTCTGGTTTTGGGACTCAAGTTATTTAGTATCTTAATAAATGTTCTAGTTTTACCCTCAATATAGAGAGCCTGGTATATTGTGTGATTAATAACCACATCACCATATTTATAATTTCCATAGGCATTGTGAATATTGCATTGTTGATACACATGGGGACTTTGATAAAGAGCAGTGATTTTGAGCGTGACATACCCATCCTTTAGGTCTGGTACTTCAGGCTAAAGAATCCTGTGTGGGCACAATCTCCATGCTGTTACTGGGAACAGTCCAACCTACAAATCCCAGTTGAAATCTAAGTCATAGCACCATTTAAATGTCGGCCCCTGAAATAAGAGTTTTCTCTAAGAAAGACAAACTAAATTAGGTTAATTGTCCATGTTTTGATTTCTTTAAAGCTGGATTTAAAGCTGCATTGCATGGGAATTACAGTGCAGGACTGGTTCTCCCCTAAGGAGGCCAGTCCAGAACTGGCTCAGTTTGGGAGTTAGACTACAGATTTATATGTCCTTTGAATGTTAGTTATTCCCAAGGGGTGCCAATCAACTGTAACTTGTCAACACACTGTGAAATAGGTTATCTTAAAATAAGGGTGAGTACATGACTTAGGTCATTTAATCCTGGTCAAAAAGAAATCAATTTCCATACCACCTTTATTTCTTTTATATATTTTAGTTTAAAAAGGTCAGTTCCATAATCACTTGAGTTTCAAATTCCCTGCCCCCCCTCTCCTCCTCCCTTCCCCCCATGGCAACATGCAATAGAATATAGAATCTAAAAGCATCTTCATATTAAACATTAGTCAAGTTGTAAAGAAAGATTATAACCAATGGAGTGAACAATGAAAAAGAAGAAGCAAAACAACAACAACAACAAAGAAAGTATTGCTTCAATCTGCATTCAGACCCTGTAGTGCTTTCTCTGGATGTGGAAATCCCTTTCCACATGACTCTTTTGGAAGCCTTTCATTTCTAAAAGGAGCCCAGTCGATCAAAGTTAGTCATGACACATAAAATGTATCTAATTATGTATAAAGTTCTCCTGATTCTGCTCTCCTCATTCAACATCAGTTTATATATCTCTACAGGTTATTATGAAGTCCATCGGCTCCTCATTTCTTATAGCATCATAATATTCCATTACATTCATATACCACAACTTGCTCAGCCATTCCCCAATTGATGTGCATCCCCTTGATTTCCAATTCTTCGCCATAACTAAAAGAGTTCCTATAAATATTTTTTTACATACAAGTCCTTTTCCCACTTCTATGATCTCTTTGGAAAACAGCCATAGCAGTTGTATCACTGGGTCAAAAGGTATGAACTTTTTTATAGCCATTTGAACATAGTTCCCGATTGTCTTAAAGAATGGCACAATTCCACTGATAATGCATTAGTGTTACATTTTTCCACATCCTCTAAACATTTATCATTTTCCTGTTTTGTCATTTTAACCAATCTGGCAAGTGAGATGTAGTACCTTAGAGCTGTTTTGATTTGCATTTCTCTAACTAAGAGGACCATATACCCTTTCTTGACAATAGTGGGGAATTAATATTTTCCTGGACCTGTCTAGGCAACACAATGAGTAGAAATGGAGTCATTAGATCAGATAAATGAGGATAGAAGAATTCTGAGTCTCCAAGATAATGATTACTAAGAAAAAAATCATTTTTCACCACATACACATCCATAAATATAAACATACACCAACATATTCTGGAGTGAACCAGCTCTTCGAATGATAAAAGTAATACATTTCCTGATTGACTTTCTTCTTCATAAGATTTTTACTTCAGATCCTTTATCACCTGGCTGTTTTTTTTTTTTAAAGCAATTGAGGTTAAGTAACTTGCTCAAGGTTACATGGCCAGTTATTTCTGGTTGTGCTGCTAAGTAGCTGTGCCCGGATTTGATCCCTAGGTCATCCCAACACTAGAGAGCGTGCTATTACTCACTGAGCCACCTGGCCACCCCTAAGCAAAAAAACAGCTGTTTCTGTGTGGGTGCTAAGTGTTTGAGCCCAGGATTCGATCCCCAGGTCATCCCAACACTGGAGCTGGTGCTCTTACTCAATGTGCTACCTGACTGCCCCAGGCTGTTTTTTTGTTGTGTTGTTTTTTTTTTTTTCTGAAGAGGTAAAATTTGGTAACTGGCCACTGTTCAGAATATAGGATCAGATGACATGCAGCTCCTTCCCCATTCCCTGTTTTCTCCTGGTAGGAAAGAAGGCTTGGTGGGTATGCATAGGAATCCAGGAAATTTTTGTAACTCCTGCATCATCTGAGCTTTGCTCTGTTCCTTTCCTTGGTAAAGCAACTATGGATGAAGTTTTTCTTGTAAAGAAGATAATCATTTACCAACACTTTGATAGGAATTGTGACCAGTGGGAAAGACTTAACCTGGGTTGAAACTAAATAAATGCTTCTTGAGTTGCACTGAATTAAATGGAGAAAACTGCCACTAAGAGCAGTTAGTACTGCCTGAGGTAAACTACATGGGGGGCTGAAGACTAGTAATGATTTTGAAAGTGATTGATAGTAATAGATGTGGGCATGACGAAGCAGGAACAAAAACAATGCCCAAGGTTTCAGAGCTGAAATTTCTGTGTTTCATTTTGGCAGTGGAGGGACTGTGGCTATACATTCTCCTGTTGCATTCTGCTTTTTCAAATTATTGTGGAGAAATAAAAGGAAGAGAACAGTTATCTTCCTGAAAACTGTTCTGATATTGTTTTTATTGCCTTATTATTAATTTTTGCATACATTAAGTGTTTTGCATTTTATTTGTCCTCCTTGTCTGAATTTGTTATTGTGGAGAGCCAGTGAAAATTGAGGCCTAAATGAGCTTTTGATATTCCCAATTCCTGAGTTAAAACTAGCCAAAATAGGTATAATATGCTTGAAAATACATATAAATTTGATCAGAATCCATGAAGGTTCACAGGAGAAGGTACTCATAGGCTGATATTTTACTTCTCCCAGTTTGCAAAGCATCTCATTTGATTCTCCAGGTAATCATAAGCAGCATGCTCAGTAGATAATATAGAAAGTGTGCTTTTTTAGTTAGGCCCTGAAGGCTGTAATTAAGGAGGAATAAGAGACTCACCTCAATATGTAGCATTGAGAACAAGGCCTATTCTTCCCATTCACAAAACTCCTGACCTTTCATGTTTTCTTCCCCCTTTCTCTATGGGTAAACACCAAAAATCTTTTATATTGAGCAAGTCTTTTTTTTTTATATTTTATTTTTTAGCTTACATAATTCATTTCCACAAGAATTTGAGTTCAAATTTTCTCCCAGTTTTTCCCTTATCCACCACCCCAAAACAGCCATCCCATAGAATATCAACTCCCCAATCTGATCTCTCCTAAATCTTTCCCCATTCCCCCTCTGACTTTCCAGTAGGGCACATTGGATATCTATGGCCCAGTGCCTGTATATTTTATTTCCCAGTTACGTGTAAAATAATAATAATAATTACAATAATAACAATATATTTTTTAAACATTTGATTTTAAACTTTGAATTCCAGATTCTTTCGCTAACTTCCTCATCACTCACCCTTACTCAGAAGATAAGCAATTCAATTTAGTTGTACATGTGTAGCTATGCAAAACATTTCCATAGTGGATATATTGTGAAAGATTGAATATATTTTCCTCCATCTCATCCCACTTCTTCTATTATCTACTTTGACCCTGTCCCTTTTCAAAAATGGGTGCATCCAACTTCCCTCACACCCCCCCCCAGCCTGCCCTCACTTCCATCATCCTCTTTCTCATCCACCTCCCCCCTACTCTCCTGTAGGGTGAGATACCCTATTTAGTGTGTAAGTCATTCCCTCTCTAAGCCAAATTCATTGAGGATAAGTTTGACTCATTCCCATTTGCATTTTCTTTCCCTCCATTATAAAAGTTTTGTCTTGCTCTTCTATATGAGATAATTTACCCTATTCTCACTCCCCATCTACTGTCATCATATTTCTCTCTCACCTCTTAATTTCAAATTTTAAGTATCATCCTTCCACATTCAACTGGTCCTGTACCCTCTGTCTATTTATACCTGTACACATATACACAAATACTCAAATATGTATTGTGTACTCATATACCTTTCTAAATACACACACACACACACACACACACACACACACACATATATATAAACATTTCTATTCCCTTCAACTATTCTCATATTGAGAAAACTTTCATAAGTTATAATTATAATTCTCCCATTTAGCAATGTAAGTAGTTCAACTTAGATAAGTACCTTATGGTTTCTTTTCCCTGTTTACTTTCTCATGCTTTCTTGCTTTTTGTATCTGAATGTCAAATTATCTATTCAAATCTGTTTTTTTCATCAAGAATGTTTGAAAGCCCTCTATTCCATTGAATAGACATATTTTCCCTTGAAACATGATACTCAGTTTTGCTGGGTAGGTGTTTCTTGGTTTTAATCCTAGATTCTTTGACCTCCAGCATATCATATTCCAAGCTCTTTGATCCCTTAATGTAGAAGCTGCTAAATCTTGTTTTATTCTGATTGTGTTTCCAAAATACTCAAATTGTTTTTCCTGGGAGCTTGTAATCTTTTTTCATTGAACTGGGAGTTCTGGAATCTGGCTATAATATTCCTAAGAGTTTTCTTTTGGTGACCTTTTTCAAGAGTTGAACAATGAATTCTTTTAATTTCTACTTTGCCCTCTCATCCTAGAACATCATGCAATTTTCCTTGAGAATTTCTTGAAAGATTATTTCTAGGCTTTTGTTTTAATCATGGCTTTCAAGTAGCCCAATAATTTTTAGATTATCTCTCCTGGATTTTTTTCCATGTCAGTGGTTTTTCCAATCAGATTTTTCATTTTGCCTTCTATTTTTTCAATTGTTTGGATTTGTTTTATTCTATCTTCATTTCTCATAAAATCTCATAAAGCTTCCATTTTCTGCAATCTAATGTTGAAGGAATTATTCTCTTCAGTGAGTTTTAGAAATTTTTTCCATCTGGCAAATTTGGCTTTTTAAGGCATTCTTCTCATTGAATTTTTGGTCCTCTTTTGCTATTTCAGTTAGTCTGTTTTTTAAGGGGTTATTTTCTTCAGTAAGGCTGTTGACATGTTTTTCATGCCAATTTTTACTCCACTTTTCTTATTTGATTTTTAAAAACCTTCCTTGAGCTCCTCCATGGCCTGTAACTTATTCATATTTTTCTTGGAGGCTTTTCATGCAGGATTTTTGACTTTGTTGACTTCTTCTCATTCCATGCTTTGATCCTTTTTGTCCCTTAAAAAAGGATTAAATGGTCTAATTGTGCTTCCTCATCTTTCGAGCCCATTATTTAATGCATATATATCTTGTCTTTCTCATAATATTTTAACTTCTTTGACAGAAGGGACCATATTTTCTGTCTTCTTATTTCACCCATTAGTTAGCATAGTACATCACATATGCAATAAAGCATGCAGGTCACAAAGCATTTTTGTAAACACTCAGTTTCTATGCAACTGCCAGCTATTTTGCAGCACAAAGATCATTTGACCACAGGTGAGGATATAAATTTGTTAGCTATGAGATCATCAAGGCAAAGAAAACTGCCTGGGGCTCCCAGTGAGCTGTGATGGACCCTTCCTCCTGGACTGCTTGGCTTCCTTATATGGAAGATTTGTTTCTCCCTGTCACTTTGTGGATTATGTAGCTTTAAAGTTTGTTTAGAGTATTTTTTTACATTTACTGGAGTATGTGAAAGCCGGAGCTGTGCAGAAGTTCTGTTTCTACTCTATTATCTTGGCTCCACCCCCCTGCTTTTACTGGGAGATTTGTTTCTGTCTGTCACTTTGTGGGTTCTGTAGCTCTAAAATTTGTTTGGAGTCATATGTTACATGTATTAGGGGTGGTTGGTGTGGGAGGTCACTCTGTTTCCTGCTTCTATTCTTCCATCTTGGCTCCTACACCCTCAAGACTCTTTCTACTACATGAGTAAAAAGAGGAGTTTTACTGGAAATATGTTTTTTTTAGATGAAAAGTGAAAAGGAACAATTAAATAGATACCAGACTTCATTCAGGAAAGAGGTGTAATAATTTGGTGTGAATATTAATTATGCCCTATTTGTAAAATGAAGAGGCTAAAATACAGCCATATCACCTCAGTGACACCATATATAATTATTCCTTTATAAGAAAGTGACTTATGGTTGAGGATTAGGTGTAAGTCAATGATAAGAATTCTGCTAATAAAAATGAAGCTATAGGAATCCCTGCAACAAATTAAATTCAGAATATTGATGGTAATCAGTGTCAGTGAAAGAAAATATTGCAGAAAAAAACAGAAACAGAATATATGGAAGAAAAAAAATTAAATAATATTAAAATGACTTGTGCTTTAAAGAAAAGACCAAATGAAGAACATATTTCTATAACTTTTAATATAATGTAATTTGAATGACTCATGAAGAGCCATCATTTAATGATAAGAATTTCTTATTTGGTTTATATGTAAAATTAGGAGCAAATTCATTTATTTTATCTGGAGGAGGTTGCTAGGTGGTTCAATCAATACAGTACTGGTCTTTGAGTCTGGAAGACCTAAATTCCAATTATTTCTTAGAATTAGTCACACTAGCTGTGTGACTATGGGTAAGTCTCTTAATCTCTGTTTGCCTTAATCCACTGGAAAAGTTAATGACAAATCACTCCAGGATCTTTGCTTAGTATCCTCCATACTTTCATATGTCATGTCATATTCAATACTGTTGTATGGTTCACAGGGTCACAAAATATTTTCAGATATGACTAAATAACAACATCAGTTTTATTCAAAAATGCAAAATGGAAAGTACTTTTGTATAATCTTCGGCTTCTCAGATGAGCAAAAGTTTCTTATACCTTTACAATTAGTATACCATAGAACTAAGCTGAATAGGTCTAACAACTCTTTCTACAACTCTTTTTTTATTTGAGCTAAGTGAATTAAATTCTTCAAAGCTACCTTGATATTTTTATTATCCCTTTTACTGATCTTGAATGTCAGGTGCAGAAAAAGAAAAAAAAATAGCTCCTACTTCCAGGTTTATTGGGAGGTAAGTGTTTAGCACAGGGCATGGCACATTGTAGATGCTTACTAATGCTTGTTTTCTTTCTTCCTTGTATGTAATATTTTTCAGAAGTTAAGATATTTAATGCTTCTGTTGAATCCTTATACATATTTCTACAAATTAAGGGGAAAAATTCTGCAAATTATGGGAAATGTTTAATATTACAATTATGTTCTTGGTTTTTATATTGATCTAGGAATACAGTTGTTCATTCCTTCATGTTTTGTTACTTTTTCAGTCACTCAATTATATCTGAGTCTTTGTGACCCCATGGAACACAGCATGTTAGGTCCTTCTTTCCTCCCTTATCTCTTGAAGTTTGTCCTAATTCATTTTTGTTGAGAAAATATTCATTCAAAATATCTTTTGCTGATCATAGGAATCTGAGATTTAGAGTTGGAAAGAACTTATCCAGGTTCAGAACAAATGATGGATATAACATGAGGCTCCATGTTATAGAAAGGTAACTGAAGTCTAGAGAAATTAAATCTTTTCACCAAGGTAACACAGATAAAAAGGGGCAGAATTGGGATCAGAATCTCAGGTTATTTTTTGCTTCCAAATCTACTAAACTTCTTATGAACATATTGACTCGTATTCCCATTATAATAATTTGTATTGTGTGAAGCTTTACATTTTACATAACCTTTATTTCTTCAACAACCCTGTGAAGTAAATACTTCAAGTGCTATTATCTTCATTTTAGAAATGAAGACATTGAAATTCAGAAAGACTTAAGTAATTTGTCAATGATAACACAAGATTAGAGCTGCCACATGAATGTGTTTTCTAATTTCAAGTATATTGGAAAAAGTTAATTTTGCAGAAAAGTTGAATGAATAAAGACAGAATGAACATAGTGTTTCTCTTGGTTTTAAACCTTTAGTGACTTGTGCCTGGACCTGACTTGGGTGAATTCCCTTATCTGATTTCTCTGCTCTGTAAAACCCAAGTGCTTAATTGGGTTCCACTTGTTGCAAAAGAAAAAACTGGTGAGCTTCTTCTTAAGAAAGAATTCAATTCAGCAAATTTCTCAGACAAATGAAACTCATGGTACTGGGAGCTCCTGACAGAGATTGCTAACTCCACAGGGATTTTATTAAGGTCCCATACCCCCATTTTGGAGCATAAACCCAACACTCTCCCTTGCTAGTTACTTTTACTATCACTTGAATAAAGTTTTTTTTTTTCACTACAGCAATGGGGTTCTCTTTGCCTCAATGATCTCACAGTTAACACATTTAATCAAACACCAAGAAATAAAATCTCAACACTAGGACATCAAATCCATCATAGTAGCAAAGAAATTCTTACACCATAGCATAGCACAAAGCCAAACCATCCTTTAGGCTTTCCCCAAACCAACACTCACAAACCTAGCTGTCTCCCTAGATGTTTCCTCTCTCTCCTACAATCTAGCTCCTCTGACTCCAAGCTTATTGTGAACTCTCCTCCAACCTTCAGAAAATATCAGCCACCACAGTCTCCATGTGATAATATTTGGCTTATTAGGGGGAAAGGAAGATCTTCAGATCAGCAAAGGTCTTCAGATTTCCTTAGGCTTCTAAAAAGAAAGGGGAGGTCTTCAAATTCCCATTACTATTAAATTTAACTCAAGATCTTTCATTTCCATTAGATAGCAAAAATGCATAAACAATACATTTCATTACATAGGTTAAAGGTACTTTAGGGGATAATGGTGTAAACAGAACTTCACAACAATGTAACAAGGATAGGAGAAAACAACCATCTAAAATAATATCTTAGGGTGAAGGTTAGAGTACAAGCACCCCATCATTCCCCCCCTTGAACTATTGGGGCTCAAATCTTGAAGTACGTGCTGAAAGTATCTTGTCCATAGATACTTTTTTTGGTGAAACTGGATGTAGAGCTGTCCGTGCCCCTAGAGATCCAATTTAGGAAAGCAGTTCTTTAGATAGCATCTGCAACTTGGTGGACACCAGGTCCAGGGGTGACACATCACAGTCATGGACAGGGGTGACATCCAGTTTAAGTGATGAGGTATCTGCAGGGGGAGGGTGCTAAATCTGAAGGAAGCAAATATCACAAACCAGTTTAACAAACATAAAGCCAAAAAGAAGTATAGGGTTACCTGTGTTTCTGGAGACCATGAAACCATTTTGCTAGCATTGGATCATCAGTTGGTGTCAGAATAGGGAAAATATATTCAGGGGCAATCTTTGCTAGTCAGTCAGCATGTGCATTGTACTGACATTCTGGCTAGGTGAAGGCCAAGTGAGAATCTGTATGAAAAACTGACAAACGAGTAACCAAAGACATATCCCATATATCTTCCCATAATTCTTTGCCCCAAACTTGTTTATGATGAATTTCTCAATTTTGATTTTTCCACATGAGCATCCCTGTAGCTAACCCATTAGCTACCACCTATGAAACACTGTCCTCCTGGTTCTGTTTTAATGGCTTGATGTACTGCCATATGCTCAGCATATTGACCACTTCCACCTGTCCCATTACTTTCTTTAATCGGTGTCTCCATGAAGGTGTGACAAACTTGGATACATGGTTCAGAAAGGTCTGTAGGGGCAGTTCTCACTTCTCTATTCCATCTAGCATCAAAACTCTTTCCTTGATGGATTTTGTATAGTTCATTAGTTGGGAAACCAACAATTCTTCCAAATTCTAACTCTGCTCTCAAGCAAGCAGTGAACAATTCTTTTCTTTTCCATCTATTCTGACTTTGAATCTGTTGACTATTTATTCTTCTCTCTCAAGGAAGTATATATATGTGTGTGTGTGTGTGTGTGTGTGTGTGTGTGTATAATTTTTTTTTCCATTTTCCCAAGTCACTTAGCTAGAAAACTTATCCAACACCCCTGAAAGATGGAATTCTATCTCACCAATTAGTAGTGTCAGAAGTAGGTGCTTATAAATAGAAGGAGCCATCTTCACTATGATATTTCTATGAGAAAATGCTAAGGGAGGGAAACCCAGGGTGGCAGTGCCTCAGCATGTTCATCCACCAATTAAAAGGGCAATTCCCAGACCTGTCACACCAGGGCTGAGAGCTGTCAGAGCTTGGTAAGAGACAAATGCAGGGCCCATGGCAGTGGCAACAGCTATTGCTGTGGCTATCAACTCACAGCCTGAAAATTTAAAAAGCACCTAACCAAACTTCCAGTGACTGTAGTAACCACCCATTTTGTAAACATTCTCCATCTCTCCCCAACATAGGAAAGCTGCCTAGCAAACATGCCCAAACCCAAAAAAGCCCACCTAGGCAGCAAACTTGCCATGTAAACCTGGCCAAACCTGCTATCTAGATCCAAAAAAACCCTCAAATCCACCCACACCCTTCTCTTCAGTTCTCAAAATAGTTTTGGGAACTTTCCAGTTGGGCAACAAACTGACTGCTGGGCAACAATTGTTAAGCAATGCTATCCTTAGCCTTCTGTATTTTCCCTGCTTGCTCCCCTTGGTAACATTTATGTTGGGGATTTGTCTATATTTGTGGCTGTCTGATTGGGTACGTGACCCCTGGCAGTCTCTGGGTTAATTATGCTCCACAATTAAAACTTCATTTACAATAATTAACAGTCTCACTGATTTTCAATTCATGTTACAACAGTACCAGAGTGAACCCAGGCTGCTCCAATCCCCCCCTCCCTCCACTGACCCTGAAAACACAGAAAACACAGGGCCAGAGTAAAATTTCAAAATTCAATTTAAAATTAAAAAGAGTGAAGGCCTGGGAGTCCTAGAGGAAAGGTGAAGCTAAGGCCCTGCTACAAAATGGGTAAATATAGAATGCAAAGATAAAGAATCTAGAAACCTATTATTGCAAGCAGGAAGAACTAAATTCAGAAGGCAACAGCTTTGACTCTACACCCACAGCTAAAGCCTCAATAGGGAATGTGAACTGGTCTAAAGCACAGAAAGTGTTCTTAGAAGAGCTCAAGAAGAATGTTGAAAACAAAATTAAAGAGGTAGAAGATAAAATGAATAATTCCTTTAAAATCAAATTTGCAAAATTAGAAAAAACATCACAATAAAGAAAACAGCTCCTTAAAAAGAATAATGTGTAATATAGAAAAGGAGCTCCAAAAACTAAGCAAGGAATATAATTTGATAAAAACTAGAATCAACCAAATTGAAGCAAATAACTCTATGAGGAAACAAGAATCAGTCAAACAAAACATCACGAATGAAAAATTAGAAAAAAGAGGTAAAATAGCTCAATGGAAAAATAACTGACCTGGAAAACAGATCCAAGAGAGATATTCTGAGAATCATTGGCCTACCAGAAAATCATGATATAAAAAAGAGTCTGGACAACATCTTCCAAGACCTCCTCAAGAAAAACTGACCTGAGATCCTAGAACCAAAGGGTAAATGTAAAATAGAAATTGAGAGAATCCACCAGATACCTGCTGAAAAGGATTCCAAATTGAAAATTCCACAAAATGTCACAGCTAAATTCCAGAACTATTAGGTAAAGGAGAAAATACTGCAAGCTGCAGGAAAGAAACAATTCAACTATTGTGGAACTACAGTGAGGTTCACACAGGATCTGGCAGCTTCTATACTGAAAGATCAGAGGGACTGGAATATGATATTTCACAAGGCAAAAGAGCTTGGGTTACAACCAAGGATCAGCTATAGAGAAAAACTGAGCATAATCTTTTAGGCAAGGAGATGGTCACTCAATGATATAAGGGACTTTCAGTTATTCTGATGAAAAAGCCATAGTTCAATGGAAAACTCAATTTTCAATTATAAGACTCAAGAGAGACATAGAAAGGTGAATAAGTAAAAAAAAATCACAAACACATATAAATTGATATTTAATAAGAGTAAACTGTTTACATCCCGATATGGTAAGCTGATACTTGGTAATATTATAAATTGTATACTTATTGCAACATTTAAAAGGGATGTAGATAAACAGGTGGGGTGGGTAAAAATTAAACAAATTGGTGATAAAAAAAACCTTATTAAGGGGTGCAAAGTGCCCCAATGGAAGAAAAGGAAAGAATGAAGCAGAAGAAGGTAAGTTATGCTACACAAAGAGGCAATAAAACATATATTAGTAGGGGGGCAAGAAGAGAGAGAGATGAATCGTATAGGAACTCTTACTGGTCCTTATGTAAGGGGGAAATAACATAATCAGCTAACTATAGGACTCTATTGAGAAGAGGCAAAAACCTATCATAAAAGAAGGAAAGAGGGGAGGGAGAGGAACATTGCATGAGATCTATTGTAATCAATCTTGGTTCAAGGAAGAAATAAGATACTACATTAAGCATAAAAATCTGTCATGCCATATAGGCAGCAGGAGTGGGGAAGGGATAATAAAATGGGTGGGGTGCATAGAATAGAGGGAAGAAGTAGTAAGGGCAAAGGCTAGGAAAAGGTCGTGGGGCTGATAATGGGGGAATGCTTAAGGAGTCAGCAGTCAAAAGGAAAACTCTTAAGGAAAGGAAAGGAGAAGGGCAAAAATAGAAGCATAAAAGGGGAAGGAATAGGATGAAGGGGAAAAAAACAGATATCAGTCATAACTGTGAATATGAATGGGATGAAGTCTCCCATAAAACAAAGCAGATAGCAGAATGGATTAAAAACCATGATCCTAAAATGTGCTGTTTACAAGAAGCATATCTGAAAAAGGGGGATACACACAGGCTAAGGGTAAAAGGCTAGTGTAAAATATATTATGCTTCAGCCAAAGCAAAAAAACAAAATAAAACTGGGGTATCAATTGTTATTTCAGACAAATCAAAAGCAAAAATAGATCTAATTAAAAGAAATAAGGAAGGAAAATATATCCTGATAAAAGGCACCATCGAAAAATGAAACAATATCATCACTAAACATTTTGCACCAAGGAGTACAGCATCTGAATTTCTAGAAGAGAAGTTAAGGGAGCTATAGGAAGAAATAGATAACAAAACTATACTAGTAGGGGACCTCAATATCCCACTTTGAACTTGATAAATGTAACCTCAAATAAAGAAGAAAGAAGCTAAAAAGCTAAGTAGAATCTTAGAGAGGATAGATATGGTAGAATTCTGGAGAAAAGTGGATGGGAATAAAAAAGGAATATACCTTCTTCTCAGTAGACTGTGGGACATACACAAAAACTGACCATTTTCTAGAGCATAAAACCTAGCAATTCATTGCATAAAAGCAGAAATATTAAAGACATCCTTCTCAGATCATGATGCAATAAAAATTATATGTAGCAAAGTGTCATGGGAGGATAGAGTAAAAACTAATTGCAAACTAAATAAATTAATCCTAAAGAATGAGTGGGTCAAATGAGAAATTACAGAAAGAATCAGCAACTTCTGATCAATACAATGTCCAACCATGATTTCAGAGGACACCTAGTCTAGAGAATTTTTCTTGCATCACTAGCTTAAAAATTTGTCTTTCCTGACTACACATTTTTTTTAACCAGATATGTTGAGTTTTTTTATTTTACTTTTCCTTTTTGGGGGAGGCGCGGGATACAGATCAGAGGGAAAGTTTTATTTTCATTCCAAAATTCAATTAGACTAGAAATGAAAGAGGAGGAGAAGAAAGAAGGAGAAGAAGGAGGAGGAGGAACAGGAAGAGGAATAGGACCATGTGTAGGAGAAGGAGGAGGAGAAGAAGAAGAGGAAGGAAAAAATTGAGTATTGAGTGCAAGTTAGCTTCCAAGCAAGGATAGATAATGGCCAACTCCTCTACTGCTTTACATGATCCATCCATTCAGAACAGTTGGTTACCTGAAAAATATGGTGGCCAGTTGGCACAAATATTGTCTATTTTAAATAATTGAAAATATTTCCATAACTCCATAGTAAGGCCGACACCTTCTATACCATCTGAACATCTTTGGTCCTACTGTGAGAAACCATATTGTATTAATTACACTTCATTCTGACTAATTCAAAATAAATAAAACTTTTTTTAATATAAGTGATTGATTCCTGTGGCCTCACTCTAACTAAATATCTAATAGTTGTGTGTCATGTATAGTATTTATAATATAGTAAGAGAAGTGTTCCATAATATAGAGGAGTTAAGAGCAGAACCTTCACTCATTCATTCACTTTAATGATATTGAAATATATTGTAGTTTTCATGTGCCTGCTTAAAAATATCTAAAGATTATGTTTTCTAATTTAAGTTAAATTAAACTACATAAAGTGCACATATCACTTAAAAAGATTCTTTCAAAAGCCCACAAATTTGAGATAATCCTAATAATGAGAAATAAGTAAAAGAGAAAGAAAGGAGGAAAGGAGGAAAGGAAGGAAGGAGGAAGGAAGGAAGGAAAGGAAGGAAGGAAGGAAGGAAGGAAGGAAGGAAGGAAGGAAGGAACGAAGGAAGGAACGAAGGAAGGAACGAAGGAAGGAAGGAAATGGCTGAGCTGGCACCTAGTCCTGGCCTAAGATATTAATGAGACACATTCTGAGATTAAAAACTTATGATCTAATGAAGTCAAACAAGAAAATGGTCAGAAAATATAAAATTACCAAGAGTATTTGAAATACAGATTTAAATTTAAATTTGCTGTCGTTAACAGTAAGTCTTGCCCTAAGTGGATATTTTATTTCAAGAGATTAGGTAATCACATACTGGAAAGATCAAGATTTTGTTCCCCAAAATAAACCAAGCATCTCACTTATGAAAATGCACATCTATTTCTTTTAAGAACTTGGAAACAGAATTTTCTGACCTATTCAAAAATATGAAGAATATCTTTTGATTTACCTTCATTGTTTAAAAAAAAATTAAAATTCTATCCCTGTTTGAAAAATTAACTGATTAACATCAAGGTATTTGAATATTTATTGGATAAATATAGATAACACTGAATAATTTTAAAGGGAATTTAAATTAAACAACATAATTAAGTAAGTTATAATTCACTTCTCTTCATTTCTAAATATCTTTGACTTTTAAAAAAAATATATAGACATTGAAATCAAGCACTAATATCAACTGAATTAAGAATTAAAATTTGGAGTCCCAATATTACAAACAATTGAATTAAGATTTAAAAATTTAAGCATGACCAATTGTATTGTTCCATAAAATAATATTAATATTTAAATGATGTATTCTTTTAAAATAAAAGTGTTTATTTGAAATATTTTTATTTTATTTTTTATTTATACATTTCTAGTTTAGTATAAATATATATTTATTTAATTATAAATGTGTGTGTGTGTATGCTTTTTTGCTGATAGAATCTTAGGATAAAAAGATGTTTGGAGACAACAGCTGGAGAAAAACAAGTATGTATCAAATGCAAAGTAAGGAAATATGCATATAAATGCATATATTTTATTCCATTTGATTTTAATCAACTACTATTTATATCCTTTATGTTTTTACTGTTAAGATTGGAAGGATAAAATTATAACTTCAGGTACTAATCGTATTTGAACTACTGTAATGTTTCCTCTGGAAAGTTCCTTCAAGGTAAAGGAAGAATATTGTAATTGATGTTCTTGGAACTTACTTATGAAATATCTCCAAGGTTTATTTAACAGAATATACATGTCCCCCAGTTTGAAACAAGTTTGTGTTCAAATAATTTAATTTTTTTAAAGCAACCGGGGTTGAGTAACTTGCTCAAGTTTACATGGCCAGTTATTTCTGGGTGTAGTGCTGAGTATATGAACCCAGATTTGATCCAGGCCATCCTGACACTGGAGCCATTGCTCTTACTGGCTGAGCCACCTGGCCACCCAGAAATAATTTAAATTTAGCACTCATCTATGCACCCACAAAAATAAATATTTTTTTCTGAAAAGCAGATTATGTGAAAATATATGAAAAATACGTTATTCAAGGTATGTGCCCCTGAAGTCAAATAAAAAGTGACCTCAAGAAATATATGCAGGTGCCAGTACTGAACTAGCACTATTTGGTATTTCGCAACCAAATAATAGTTGGCTTGATTGTTTGCATGTATCCTAAGTAACTAAAAAATAATTCAGAGGGGAAAAATTGTCAAAAATTGATAGTACTGCAGTCCAGTGAAAAACCTTTTACAAGTTAAATACTGAATGCATGTTCAGGTTTTCTTTTTTAAAAAATAGTTTATTTTTTATGAATAAATTCCTCATGTTTGCTTTTATTGCTAGTCAAAAAAACATCTCAAATTTGTCATCTGATATAACATGAAAAAGGTTTTTTTTTTCACTCTAGAGAAAAAGACATTTAGTAGAAAAATCTGTATAATTAGTTCACGGTTTCAAATGCATTTTCACTTCTTCCTTTTTTTTTGTTTGTTTTGCAGAAGCAAATTTTGTATGAGATAACTTAAAAAAATTTTTTTTTTAAAATAAGCAATCAGGGTTAAGTAGCTTGCTCAAGGTTACACGGCCAGTTATTTCTTTCTGCGTGTAGTGCTGAGTATCTGAGCATGGGATTCGATCTCCAGGTCATCCCAACACTGGAGCCGGTGCTCTTACTCTCTGAGACACCTGGCCGCCAATAAGCAATTGGGGTTAAGTAACTTGCTGAAGGTTACACAGCCAGGTGTTTCTGCGTGGGTGCTAACTGTCTGAGCCCGGGATTCGATCTCTAGGTCATCCCGACATTGGAGCTGGTGATCTTACTCGCTGTGCTACCTGGACACCTCATGAGATAACTTTTTGCATGTCTTTCAATCTTACATCCTCAGAAAACAATAATTAAATTAAAGGTTTTATTTTATTTTATTTTTTGCTTCAACAACATTCAAATATTCTTCAATAATATGAGAGTCTCCTTAAATTCTGGAAAATTTCTGGGAGGAGGGAGAAAGGAGGATAGAGTAAGGGGAAGAGAGAAGGAAAAATCATGAGGAAAGGGAAGTGAGAGGGGGACAAAAGGAAACAGAAGACCACAAAAAAAGAAAAAAAGAAAAGAAAGTGAGTTTACTTCTTTGGAAGAGTAATATTGAACAAATGTCCTAAACTTCATCTTGTGTTAACCTTACCTTAATCTTGTTCTTTATATCAATGGTTACCAAATATTTCAAGGTGGTGGAGGTGGTTGTTAATGATGGTGATGATTATAGTGATGATGATGACGACGACGACAACAATATTCTTTTTTTTTTTTTTATGGAGGGCAATTGTGGTTAAGTGACTTGCCCAAGGTCAGAAGGCTAGTTTTTGTGTTAAGTGTCTGAGACCAAATTCAAACTCAGGTCCTCCTGCCTCCCAGGCCGGTGCTCTACTCACTGCAACACCTCACTGCCCTTAGACAACAATATTCTTATAGCAATGAATCTCATGCACACTGATATTTCAATCCAATCTAAATGATTCCATCTTCAGCCTCCAGACTTAGTTCCTCCTCCTGCCCTTTTGGGATCAAGCAGTAGACTAATAAGTGTCATCTTACATATGACAAAAATCAATTTCAGAGAGGCTAAGGGAGACATGATTAGAGATTGCCAGGATTAATATATCATTTTAGGGTTTGCCAAATGCTTTTCTATGCATACTCCTTTCCATAACTACCCTCCCTATCGCAAGAGTCAGTATTGCATGTAAGGAAGACTTAGGTTTTCTGACATACTTGGTCTTTGTGATCTGGAGTAAAGAGGGATGTGAATTTGAAGGAAACTGAGCCACTCAGTGACCACAGAAAATACTATAATTGTGGAAAAGATATTGTTCATATGCTTCGGCAAAGAAAGTACCTCTGTGGGATCTGTGATTACAAAGATAAAGTCACAAATCTGGTTCAAACAAAGATCCAGAATTTTACTGCCCACTTAGACAAAACTATATAGTTTTCTAAAACTATAGTGCCACACATTGCTTTCTATTTAACTAGTGTCTGTTTATAGCAAAGCTTCATTCATTTTCAAAGGGAAATGGAAGTGTAATAATTAAGAAACTATTCTTTGTTTTCCCTTTCACTTACTCATGGATGCTCATTTTCCAACCCTCAAAAAAGTGAATACAACCAAAGGAGATTACAATTGATTCCATGAGGATTATGAGTTTTTATGACTAGGAACATGGGAGTCAGAATGAATAGATAATTTGATTAGATTTTACTAGCTTGTATCTTCTTTTTTTTCAAATGGTCGACCTAATTCTCCAAATATTCTTCAAAGTTAGCATAAATTTAAGATCATGTGGCTGAAATTATTCATTATTTATCAATAATTCCTTGTCAGTTTTTATCTTCCCTATTTGTTCCATATTTATATTTTTGATTCATTGCCCTTACACTTACTTAATCTTTTAATTTTAAAATTTTCTTTAGGTTCCCTATTCTAAAGAGTTTCTGTGTTAATGCCTTATAGATCTTGCCAACTTAACTCTTTTTGTATTATGGTTGTCTTTGAAATACCAATTCTCAAAAGTGATGGAGAAAATATTTCACCATGGTAGCAATTTCCCATGACCCTGATAGTGTGATATTCTATCAATTTTTTCCCTCTCCATGTCCCCACTTCCCCCTCATTGATATGAAATATCCTTTTTAGCTTATGCTGTACCAGTCTTCTGGGTGTAAGTTGCCTTAAGCTCCTTCTGGGCAGCATTAGTGTTCTCTCTAAGCACGCAGACCCTGCAGATTAAACTCATTTTGATTTCCCCATCTCTTCTTAAACAATATCTCTCTTATCCCCCCAAAAGCATTCATCATTGATATCCCCTCACAAACTGACACAACAATGCTCCCTTTATTTCTTTCTGCTTCAATCCTTCCCTTTTTTCTCTAATAATTTCTTTGGAAGCTCTCTTCTTCCTAGGAAACTGTAGGAGTTATTTTCCCTTCACCGTTAAACTTCATTTTTTTTAGGATACATTATTTATTCCCCTCTATTTTGCCGCCCTTTCCTATTTTATTTATCCCTCTTTTTTTTTTTGTAATTTAGTTGCACAAATATATTTATTCACTTACTAATAAACCTAAACATAATCATATCAGAAAGTGAAGGTGTTTCAAGGCTTAGTCCATGATGCTTCAGTCCTAATTCTTCATCACTTCTATTTTGCTTCTATTTTCCCTCTTGTCTCTGTGTACTTCTAAGAAAAACAAAACAAAAATCCTTCTAAATATTTTCCTGGTTTTATTTTTACTTTTTAAAATTGCCCATTGTATTTATATACTCTTCTTACAGTGCTATTATCTGGGGAGTTTCAAAAATGAATAATTTTAAATCTAGTTTTTCTAGTAATGTCCTAAACATGACTTTTTTTTTTTTAGTTTGCATCAATCTTTGGCACTAATGGTGAGACTTGGGTTTGCAGAGTATGTCACGTTGGGTTGCATCTTGAAATCTTTTTTTTCTTCAGAAAAATATATAATAATAATTAATAAAAGAAAGGATTAACTATTAATATTAAAAATATTATTATAATATCTCCCCAGTATTTTTTCTACTGATGTTCAAAGAAGGAAAGAAAGGAAGGAAATAACTATGTAATTGCCTACTTATTGTCAGGCACTGTTAAGTACTTTAAAACTATTTCCTCATTTCATTCTCACAACAAACCTGAAAAATAGATGGCATTATTATCCCCATTCTATTGCTGATGAAACTGAGGTAAACAGAGATTAAGTGACTTGTGCAATGTCACACAGCTAGTAAGTTCCTGAGATGAGTTTTTAAATCAAATCTATCTGACGCTAGGCAGTCTATCCACTGTGACATCTGAGGTATTTGAATTCTGTTCCTTCTGGTGTCTTTGTAGTTTCATTCTTTATTTTTTTTAAGCAATCGGCATTAAGTAACTTGCTCAAGCTTACACGGCCAGTTATTTCTGGGTAAGGTGCTGAATATCTGAGCCCAGATTTGATCCCCAGGTCATCCTGACACTGGAGCCAGTGCTCTTACTCGCTGAGCCACCTGGCCGCCCCTAAGCAATTGGGGTTAAGTAACTTGCTCAAGGTTACACGGCCAGCTGTTTCTGGGTGGGTGCTAAGTGTCTGAGCCCAGATTCAATCCCAGGTCATCCCAACACTGGAGCTGGTGCTCATACTAGCTGTGCTACCTGGCCACACCTGTGGTTTCATTCTTAACCCCTACCCCCTTATGCTACCCTATTGATCACTTCCTCACTCTATTTCTGTTGTTGGTTTCCATTGGGGGCATACCTCGGAACCTTCTTTGTCTCCTCTCACGCTGCCCTTCTTGACTTAAGAGAAGAATCCAAGCTTAATCCTGGCTTTTTTATTTTGACAGGCCCAATGGACACACACACACACACACACACAGAAAGAGAGAGAGAGAATCTAGTATCCTGCTCCATTCCCATTTGGTTTTCATTTCGCTGAATACTATTGCAACGCAGAGCTGTGATAGTCCTGCCCAAATGCTCTTCTGCCTATGAGTTTTCCATAATGGGGTCAGAGTGAGGTCAAGTTTTGTTCTAATGTCAGAGCTTGTTTTGTTTTATTCAAACCTGTGGATGCTAGTGGGAAATGGTTGCTCAGTGAGCCTGTTTAGAGTAGCTAACTTTTGCAGTGGATACAGTACAGAGACTGGAGGAAGAAAGACTAATCGTTGTGAGTTCAAAATCAGCCTTGGACACTTACTAGCTGTGTGACCTTGGACAAGGCACTTAAGCCCGTTTCCCTCAGTTTCCTCATCTGTAAAATGAACTAGAGATGAATGGTAAACGACTCTATTATTTTTGTGAAGAAAATCCCCAATGGGGTCAGGAAGGAGTCAGACTTGATGGAAAAATGACTCAGCAATCATTTCTTAGTTCACTGCATTTCTACTGATTTTAGAGTTTTTGTTATCTTAGACTGTAGGAATAAAATATGAAATTGCTTTATTTCTTACTTGTAAATCTTATTTTGAAGAGGCCTGACAGGTTTTTAAGGAGACTTCTAATTCTCCATTGCATTGATCCTTGAAGTACATAATTTACTGTTATATGTATATGCAGTGTGACTTTTGGTAATCTTATGAAATTCCATTTTATTTCAGGGAAGACAAGTTATTTATATGGAACTTGAATTTCTACATAATTATCTCCATTTGCAGAAGCTATTCTATGTACCTGCATGTCTCCTACACCAGGAACTTACACATAAAATTAATGCATAGACCCCTACCTCTGCACCTCCAAAAACTCTTGTACCACATTGAAATTAAAGGGTATGTTCTTAAAGGTCTCCTTCAACCTACTAAAGTCAACATTTATTAATTTCTCTTTAGCATTTTGTCGAATTGAATTAAATCAAATGTTTCAGAACCTTTCACTACAAATGTCCTACTTAAACAGTTCCAAGATCAGTGATTTCATCTATGTGAGTAATTCTTCCTCAGCTACAAATGTGTTGTTTTTGTTGTTGTTTCATTTTTGTTTTTTGCAAAAAATCTACCGAGTAATTAGTTTGATGAGAGAGAAAGAGACAAAGAGACAGAAAGAGAGGAAGAGAACAGAGGAAGAGAAAGACAGAGAGAGGGGGAAAGAGGAAGGAAGGAGGAAAGGCAAAAAGGAAGGAAGAAAAACATTAAGAAAAATAAAGAAAAGCAATAAATTTTCGGTAACAAGTATTATAATATTATAAGGAACCACTCAGAAATTAAGATGAGATAACTTAAGGTAGATATATGGGGAAAAGGAGGAGTGATGATTGAGTTAAAACCGTATTTTTTTAAATTGTTTTCAATTGTGTCTGACCCTTTGTGACCCTTTCTGGGGTTTTCTTGGCAAATATAACAGAATTTGTCATTTTCTTCAACAGTTTATTGTACAGATAAGTAAACTGAGACAAAAAGGGTTAAGTGACTTGCCCAGGGTCATGTAGTTAGTGTCTGAGGCCACATTTGAGCTCATGTCTTCCTGACTCCAGACTTGGCACTCTATCCATTGTGCCACCTACTTGTCATGATTTAATCATTTAACCCAAAGTAGTAAAAGGCTTATTTTATTTATTTCTACATGAAGACATAGCAAACATTCTAAAGTATCTTAAGCATCTTAAAAATTTTATAACCATAAAAACTAACTTTGAAAAGAGGTATTACTATAAAAGAATACAATCTGCTCAGAAGTTCCAATATCTTTTTTTTACTTTTAATTTTAATTTAAATGATATTTATAAATAAATATCATTTTCCTTTTCTTTATATAAAGTCTATCAGTTTGTTCTGCTTGTTGTTATTTACTTCAACAGAGATGACTTTGAGGATCCAGCTGGGACCTAATAAAATAAGAGTAAAAAGTGTAATAAAAGAAACCAAATGCAAATTAAGTAATATTATGATACTATTATTTTAAATTTTCTCTTAAAATCAAATATATGTGAAATATAATTTATGTAGTAGGCAAGAATTATTAAATTATATTATAATTTTATAATAGTAAAATCATATGAAAATTCTCAATAGTAAATAAAAAACAAGTGGAAAAACATTATAGACTAATTTTCATTATAGAGACTCATGGACTTATGAAATTCTCAATATAATTAAACCAGCATATTGGTAGGCCTGTATTATTTCTATGTAAACCTAAATGGATAATACTTTGCCCTTCATTTCTGTACTGTTTTCAGCTTAAATCATTGCTCTGGAGTCCAGTAGCCATACTTCCTCAATTCCTTTGTCTACTGTTATTAATTAGCCTACATGCAGCTATGTAAGTAGCAGATTAAAGAATTTCTGGAACCTAGGGGTTATATAGCTGCTAACACCTGGAATGAGAAGGCTTCAACTTTGAGTCTATTGATGTGAGTTATTGATCATCTTGGGGAAGGGGTGTTTAGATTTATATTAACATATAAGTTTTCCCAATCTTATACATAAAGTCAGATTCTTGAAGGATCTTACATGAGGTTATCATGAAAGACAAAATACGAGAGTAAAGAGACACACTCACAGTTTTATTGGAGTCTTCAAACTGTCAGTAGCATAGTTCTATAATAAAATATGCATAATGTACCCCCAAATAATACATTAATTATTGAAAAATATTCATCTTAAATTCAGTGAGTAAGGTGTATTTGGTTCAAATTGTTCTAGAGAGAAACACATCATTTTAAACAGGTCGTATACACATAGCCCCTTTTAGTATCCTGATCTCCCGTTTTCATCTATCTGACATTTAGGTCAAGACAAAAAATGAACAATGACAGGATGCAGTTTAACCTATGTACACAAAATGCTGGCAGAGTGATAAGGAATCTGAGAATGAAGGGATATATGGCCAGTTAACACAGACAGAAAAGTTCTGTCTTTCCTGAACTAAACATTAGATAGCAGTGTTACACACAAGGTGGAATAATATAATTCAATATAAATTTTGTTTCACTAACATATAAAGTACTGTAAAAATGCTATTAAGGAGATTAATGTTAAAAATAATAAGATGAATAAAATTTTCCCTCTATTATAACTGAAGTGCTAATCTATTTGAGGTGCCTCACCTCTTCAAATACAGATCATTTGGTACCACATATAAGAGAGCTCTGTTTTTCCAATAAATAAATAAATCTTGTCCTGCTTCATCAAAGATTTGGAGCCACTTTAATGTTTATGTGTTATAAAATGATGAAAATAAATATTCTTAAAAGTTTGTTACATAATTCATATATTTCTCTACCAAAAG
This sequence comes from Petaurus breviceps papuanus, assembly GCF_028583685.1. Taxonomy (NCBI): domain Eukaryota; kingdom Metazoa; phylum Chordata; class Mammalia; order Diprotodontia; family Petauridae; genus Petaurus; species Petaurus breviceps. The sequence continues at coordinate 7,067,709 of NW_027185860.1, forward strand.
AACATACAGTGAGTCATTAGGTTCTGTTGATTTAAACAATTCAATTGAGATTTAATTTTTAAAATTTTGATTCCTGTATTTAGTACAAATGCTAACATTACTCTTCCTCAGTCTTGTGGTATCTGGTAGAAATATTTCTATAATTAAAATGATGTGTCAATATCATTTTTATTGTATTTATTTTTCCCACATAATAAACTTTAGCACTGACTATCTAGCTAGCACCTCTGAACCTGTTTTATAACGAAATTTCAATTAACTTTAATTATATTGTCAAAGCCTCATATTTTTAATTTCCTAGATACAACAAATTTCTTGGTAGCCATTTATATTCCATTGAGAAAGAAGAAAGTCCAAAGCAAAAATTTCAAAGTAATTTTCATTTCATATTGTCAGGAGGTATTGTTTTCTAGACAGAAGTCAGGTTTTTGTTTTTGTTTTCTTCTCATAGTGGTTCTGGAAATATATTTTGGATCATTTCAATCATATGAAATATTTTGTGAATTCACTATAGCTAGACTATCCAAAGCAACATCTAACCCTTAATAAGTTGTATTGTTATTATTTAGCATCTCAGACAGGCAACCTCTGGAGAAATGAATAAATGAGAAAGACAGACAGACAGAGACACACAAACAGAGAAAGAGAGAGAGACAGACAGACAGACAGATAGACAAAGACAGAGAGACAGACAGAGAGCACTTCAAGAAGTTCCAGAACATTAATGACAGAACTGTATCAGAGAAAGGTCTACTATATGCAACTAGTGATGTAAAGTTTTTTTTTTTGCCTTTTAGAAGGCAATTGGGGTTCAGTAACTTGCCCAAGGTTACACAGCTAGTTTATTTTGTTGCTTTTTGTGTGGGGGGGGGGGGTGTCTGTGGGTGGGTGGGTGTTAAGTGTCTGAGGCCAGAACCAAACTCAGCTTCTCCTGACTCTTGGGCTGGTGCTTTACTCACTGAGCCACCTAGCAGCTCCTGATGTAAAGTTTTACAAGAAACAAAGGAGACGTTAACAGATTCACAATATAAATAGATATCCAAATAGAAGAAAATCTCAAAGAGAAACCAAAACAATCAATTAGTTATTCCCTATAATGCTGATTATAACCAAAGCATTTTACATATGACCACCTCTATGATAAATATATATATATATACATATATATATGTATATGTACATGTATATATGAATACCTATTCTATTCCCCCACATATTGTGTAATCCAATGACACTGGCCTCCATTGTTGTTCTTCATGAATGACACTTCCCCCTATTCTGAATTTTCACTGGCTGTATACCATTCATGGATTTCCCACTATCTTCTCATCTGCAACCTGAAGTCCTTGACTTCCTTCAAGGCCTACATAAAATCCACTTTCTACAGGACACCTTTCCAAATCTTCCTTAAAGCTGGTTTACTTCTTCTGTTGATTATCACCAATTTATACTGTATATAATTCCTTTACACATTGCTGTTTATGTGTTGTTTCCCCCATGATATTCTAAAATACTTGAAATCAGGGACCGTTTTTTTTTTTTTAATCTTTCACTGTACACTAAGTTCTTAGCACACTTGCTTGTATATAGTAAAAACTTAATAAATGTATATTGACTGAAAGACTTATCTGTAGCAATGGTATATTCAGAATGATGTTAAAGTCAACAAATTTCTTCTATTTGCACAGGTATAATGTGTGATTAAGAAAAAAGAAAACAATGATCTCTACTTCCAAAAACAAAAGGGAGAAGGTTGACTATGGTTCCTGTCATTGTCCCAGATAATTAAGTATTTCTTCCCCACACAACATATATTATCACACAATTTAGGAGCTTTAATCTTTGCAGCAGCTTTGAAAAATTGGGTGGAAGAGTTAGTTAGACAGCATTTGCTCTAAGAAAACAAACAAATAAAATATCTTGGGATTTGAGAAGATCTTGAGTTCATTATGAATCAGCAGTGTAAAGTGGCATACATATTGCTTTTCTTACCCAACAGTGTAAAAGTGTTTGTTTCTTAGGTTTTTTGCTTCTTTTATGTGAGAAAATGTCTTTACTCATTTTTCTTTCCCTTTCTCCTACTACATTGCTTTCTCACCCCACACCCTAATTTCATTTTTTAAGATATCATCCCTTCATATTCAATTCACACCTGTGCCCTCTGCCTATATACGTTCCTTCTATTTACCCTAATGATGAGAAAGGTCTTATGAGTTACAGATACCATCTTCACAATGTAAAAAAGTTTAACCATTTTAAGTTCCATATGATTTCCCCTTCATGTTTATATTTTATGCTTCTCTCAAGAATTTGGAAATCAAAGCTTTTATTCAGTCCTTTTCTTTTCATTCGGAAGGTTGAAAATTCCCTCTCTCATTGGGTGTCGACTTTTTTCATCTGAAGGTTGATACACAGTTTCATTGGGTAGGTGATTCTTGGTTGTAATCTTCCCTTCTTTGTCCTCCAGAACATTATATTTCAAGCGCTCTAATCTTTTAATGAATAAGCTGTTAAATCTTGTGTTATCCTGACTGTGGTACCCAATACATGAATTCTTTCTTTCTGAAAGCTAGTAATATTTTCTCCTTAACCTGAGTGCTCTATAAACTGGGTATAACATTCCTTGAAGTTGTCATTATTTCATCTCTCTCAGTGGGTTATGGGATTATTATTT
>NW_027185860.1:7070392-7082874 GCF_028583685.1 Petaurus breviceps papuanus
TATATGTGTGTGTTTGTATGTCTATTTGTATGTTTGTGTACATATATATAATTCTCTTTCCTGCATCTATTTTGTGGGTCAGTTCATTTTAATGAGATATTTCACCGTCTCTTTTTTGTTTTTCTTCTTTGGGTTTTGTTTTGTTTTGTTGTGTTTTTTTTTTATCTTAAACTGATGCTGAATGAAGTTAGACAAACCATGTGAACATTGTGCACAGAAACAGCATCATTATACAATGACCAACTTTGATAGAATTAGCTCCTCTCAGCAATGCAATAATTCAAGACAATTCCAGAAGACTGAACATAAAAGATGCTATTCACAACCAGAGAATGAACTTTGGAGTTTGAATACAGATGAAAGCATATAATTTTCACTTTTTTCCATTTTTTCCCTTTCCCATGGTTATTCCCTTTGGTTCTGATCCTTGTTTACAACATGAATAATATAGAAATATGTTTAATATGATTGTACATGTTTAGCCTATATCAGATTGCATGCCATCTTGGGGAAAGGGAAGAAAATTTAGAACTCAAATTTTTATAAGAGTGAATGTTGAAAACAAAAAAAAAATAATTTTTTTTTAAAGAAAATTGTAATAATATCTTACCTAAACTTTGAATTTCATCATAGTGCTTAGCAGAGGATTCTACACGTATAGATCATTATTAAACTTGTTCAGTTGAATATAATAATATTAAAAATAATACAATTCATTATTAAAGGATTAAATGTATTATCTTCATAATAATCTATGCATATATATTCTGATCAATAAAATATTTTTATAAAATCAATATTAAATTTATTTAAAATTGTAATTCTACCTTATAAAAAAGAAAAGTGTGGTTCCCACATTTATAGTAGTGCCAATTGTGTGGCTTGAAAAAGGCAGAGTAGACATATTTTGTCTCTTCTTTGCTCATCCTGCTTAAAATGAAAAACTTTCCAAGATGGACCAATGTACTAATATATTTAATTGGCAGGTGTATTAAAGTGCTTTCCATTTTCTTTTCCAAATAAAAAAGAAGGAAATAATTCATCCTATGTCATTGTTTTCTGACCATGTTTCCAAATCTGAGAAATTCACATAATAAGAGAATATATATTCCACACAATATGACTGCATGATATATTTATTTGAACTTTATACAAAATTAAAATTTTCCACCACTCAAAATTTATCAACTTTGGGATTATAAGGTTGTAACTTGTACTATCTAACAAAAACAAATGACCCTGAAATAAATTCTTGGAATTTAATTGATGTTGGCTTTTGTTGCAACTAATTGCACATAATTGCTGTCTTTTTGGAGCAATGATAATAGAAAAACATGAAAATAAAGAAATTTTTGAATCAAGAATTAACCTTGAGTTATTTCTTGAGTGTTCCTACAACAATTGCATATTATGTCTGGCATCATAGACTTGTTCACGTGGGGGGGGAAAGTGTGTGTGTGTGTGTGCTGTTTAGTTACACATTACTTATGACATTTCTAGTTTAGATTTAATATTCCAAAGATTTTGTCCAAATCACTAGGGAAAAAATAGTTATTGAAAGAATAGTCCTTAATTATGAGCTCTATCAAAGAGATGAAAACTTTTGCTTTTAAGCTTAATCTTAAAGTAACTAATTCAATAGAAATTTAGATTCACTGAATACTTAAAAGAAACCACTTGCAATTTCTATCTGATTTCCTTAATTGTATGCTTTGTGTGTAATTTTGTGCAAATTTAAGACCTTAAAAGATTATATCTTTAAAACAAGAAACCAGGCTCTCCCAAAACACACACACACCCCATATACAACAAGCAACATCTAGATTCAGAAAAACTATTTAAAAAATGGGAGAGTTAATAAGAACTTGCATTCTCTTATGCTCTCTCCTTCCTTCCACATACAAGTGCTGAGAGAGAGAGAGAGAGAGAGAGAGAGAGAGATGTAAAAAAATTGTGAATAGATTATTATTGCTTGCAATGAAAAGATAAGGACAGTAAAACTAGAATGTTATTAAGCTAGTCATTCAGGTCAAAAGGAATCTAGGAAGTGTTTTTTTTTTTACAAGAATATCAAGAAAAGAGAAATATCAGTGAAAATAATAATATTCAGTAAGATATACAAAATAAAAATGATTTTCAAATGTCAACTCCTAGCCAGCCAACTCTAAGTTATTCTAAAGTATAAAGGACTAAGAAATTGGAAAGAGACAGGAAAATGATACTAACATAAGGCATTGATAGGAAATCAGCTGGTCCTAATATTTTCTCCATGAGAAGTTCAGTTTTCTCTTTCTGTCACTTAAACAACTGATTTAAAAACAAAACAGACCTCTGTCTAGATGTACATGTAAATAAACAATGAAATGCATGGTATATTTCCTTCCAAAATTAGTAAATGATAAAAGCACACTATGATGAAATATATGATTTATCTGTTAATTTTTATATAATACAATATAATGCTTCCCAAAATAAAGATTAAAATTACAGCAAAGGATATTCAACATGAAAAAATTACCATAGACTGAAAAGTTTCTGAAGTGCTTATAAATGAAGTATAAAAATAAATGATGCATTTTTGAGTCATATAGAGTTTTCTAATGAGGTACCCTGGGAATAAGAGTTATCTTGAATTATAACTCACTTATTAATGATATGAGACAAAAATAAATAGGACATTATTTTAAATCTAAGTACAGCTGAATTGGGAGTAACTAAAAACAAAAACCCATTATAATAACTCCTAAAGCAGTTAAAAACAAAAATTGAAAGTTAGGATAAAAAATTATTATAAATACTAATTAAATTTTTAGGCCTTGAAGTAGGTAGGTGGGATTATGGACACGATTCCCACTCATTAATACAAATGTTTTCTTTAAGATAATTTTGAATTGATGTGGGTAGTGATAAAGTATATGTCTTTGATGCAGTATAATCAATTGAGTACTTACATCTTATATTCCTTTATTATTCATTCAAAGCTAATCCCCATTGATCATAAGTAACTCAACGTAGTAGATGTTACTTAGTCTTGACCAAGGTTTTCTTATTGAACCAATTATAAAAATTGAAACTAATTGATATATTGTGAATTCTCATTCCTTTGTGGTCCATTTTACTTCTAATGAATCCAAGGTGGAAGTAGATATAGTCTCTAAATTTAAGAAGAAACTGTGAAGGTCAATTACTGCAAAATTTTTTATTGTACAGATGTAAACAAACTACAATTTAGGGAAAGTTCCAATGATCTTCCTAAAGTCACCTAGTAAAAGAGCAAAGCCTAAATCTTCAGGTCTTCCTACCTTGTTTCCAAAATGCTATGATGAAATTGAAACACAATTGCAATAGATGGCAGCATTGAAGCAGGAAAACTCCATGAGCTCTCCCAATAACCATATCAAATACCCATAAAATATGAATCTAAACAAACTTTGGAGCTGCATAGTAAAACAAATCTCTTGCTGAAGGCAGCCTGACAGGCTGGCAGGAAGGGTTCATCACAGAAGGCTAGAAGAAGAGCCCAGCCTGGAATGAACCTTTGGTTTTAGCCCCAGGGTGGCCCCAAGCAGCAGTGGCTGGAGGGACTTTGGGAGAGAGGATCACCAGCAACTGTGGTGGTTTCCAGAATTATTAAACAGTAAATGCCAAAGGCAAAGTAAAAAGTCAGTTTGGACTTTGAGAACTGGGGGACTGAGAATGCAGTCTGGCCTCTGCCCTGGAAGGAGAAGGAAGTGAGGTGCAGTGGCCACTGCCACGTGGCTGTTTCAAAGCTCCTGGCCTACAGATCATAGGGGGACCAAGCAATCATTCTGAGGGGTTATAACTCTTGCTTTATGCAGCTTGGATCTGGTTAGATGTCTTTGTTGGAGGTCCTGGGGTAAGTGACCAGGTACCAGAGCCTATGGAGACTACAGAGAGGTCACCCAAATAATAATTCTGGCAGCTGCGAAAACACCAGTTATTTGGGACAAAACTCCCTTCTCTAGAAGCAGAATTCTACTTTGGCAAAAAGCTCAAAAGTCAAGTTATTGAGAGGGAACATGAGCAAGCAAAGGAAGCAAAGCAAGCACAGCAATACGACTTTAGATTCCTTTTTTGGGGACAAAAAGGATCAAAGCATGGAATGGCAGGAAGACAAAGCAGTCAAAACCCTGCCTTCAAAAGCTTCCAAGAAAAATATGAACTGATTACAGACCACAGAGAGGCTAAATTAGGATTTTGAAAACAAATAAGGCAAGTGGAGGAAAAAGTGGGAAGAGAAATGAGAACGATGCAAGAAAATCATGAAAAGGAATCTGCAACCTGACTGTAAAAAATAACACCTTGAAAAACAGACTAATTCAAATGGCAAAAGAGGCTCAAAAAGCCAATGAGGAGAAGAATGCCTTAAAAAGCCAAATTTTCCAGATGGAAAAATAATTTCAAAAGGTCACTGAAGAGAACAATTCCTTCAGAATTAGATTGGAGCAAATGGAATCTAATGACTTTATGAGAAATCAAGAGAGTATTAAACATATGCAAATAATAAAAAAAGAGAAGGCAATGTAAAATATCTCATTGGGGAAAAAAAAACACTAACCTGGAAAATAGATCCAGAAGAGACAATTTAAAACTTATAGGACTACCTGAAAGCCATGATAAAAAAAAAAAAAAAACAACCTAGAAATCTTCCTTCAAGAAATTCTCAGGGAAAATTGCACTGATGTTTTAGAACCAGAGGGCAAAGTAGAGGTTGAAAGAATTCACAAATCACCTCTTGAAAAAGATCCCAATAGATACTGGTAGGAATATTATAGCCAGGTTACAGAGTTCACAGATAAAAGCGAATATATTACAAGCAGCCAAGAAGAAACAATTTGAATATTGTGGAAACACCATCAGGCTAACACAGGATCTGGCAGTTTTTACATTGAGGGATCAAAGAGTTTGGAATATGAAATTGTGGATTTCAAAGGAGCTGGGATTAAAAGCAAGAATCATCTAACCCACAAATCTGAGTATAATGTTTTAGGGGAAAGTATGGTCATTCAATGTAATAGAGGGATTTCAAGCTTTCTTTTATTTTTCCTTATTAATTTGTTTATTGACTTTGAGTTTACGAGTTTCAGTTCCCTGGTTCTTTGAGTTTCAAATTTTCATCCCCTTCCTCACCTTCCCCCCACCCATGGCAACATGCAATCGGGTATAGGATTTGCAGATACTTTCACATTAGATATTGGTCAGGTTCAACAAAAGGATTGTAATGGATGGAATGACCAAAGGGAGAGAGGAAACCGTACCAAACAAGAAGGAGGTAGAGAGCAGGTAATGTGCTTCAATCTGCATTCAAACCCTACTGTTTCTGGTTCTTTCCCTGACTATAGTCATCTTTCTTCATAATGAGTCTTTTGGAGTTTACTTGTAGCCCTGCATTTCTGAAAAGAGTCCGGTCTATCAAAGTTGGTATTCACACATACATTGTATGTGTAATGGTGTACAAATTTTTCTTGGTTCTGCTCTTCTCACCCAGCATCAATTCATATAAGCCTCTTCAGGTATATATGTAGTCCATCTGCTCTTCATTTCATATGGCACAATAATATTCCATTTCATTCATATACCATAACTTGTTTAGCCATTCCCCATTTGATGGACATCCCATTTAATTCTAATTCTTTGCCACCAGAGAAAGAACTTCTATAAATATTTTTGTTCATATGGTTGTTCCTCCCCCTTCTGTGATCTTTGGGATACAAACCTAGAAGTTGTATTGCTGGGTTAAAGGATATGAGATTAATTATAGCCATTTTGGCATAGTTGCAGATTGCTCTACAGAATGGTTGGATTAGTTCACAACTCCATCACCAAAGTATTAGTGTTCCAATTTTTCCACATCCTCTCCAATATTTATAATTTTCCTTTTTTGTCATCTTAGTCAATCTGAACTGTGAAATCTAGTACTTCAGAGTTGTTTTTATTTGTATTTCTCTAATCAATAGTGATTTAGAGAATTTTTTTCATATGCTTATAAATATTTTTAATTTCTTCCTCTGACAACTGTCAGTTCATATCATTTGACCATTTATCAATTGGGGAATGACTTGTATTCTTATACATTTGACTCAATTCTATTTATATTTTAGAAATGAGGCCTTCATCAGAGATATTGTTATAAAAAATTCTTTCTCACTTCCCTCTTAATCTTGATTACATTGGCTTTGTTTGTACAGAAACTTTTCAGTTTCATGTGATCAAAATTATCCATTTTGTCTTTTAGAATGCTCTCTGATTCTTGTTTGCCATGAAATCTTCTCCTCTTCATCAATCTGATTGGTAAACTATTCCTTGCTTTACCAGATTGCTTATACTATTATCCTTTATACTTAGATCATGAACACATTTAGACTTTGTATTGTTGTAAGGTGTTAGATAATGGTCTATGCCCACTTTCTGCCATACTATATTCCAGTTTTCCCAGCAATTTTTGTTAAATAGTGACTTCTTATCCCCAAAGTGGGGTCTGTGGATTTATCAAATAGATGCTACTCATTATTTTAAGGAAAGCTCCATTAATTCCTATACTTTCTAGTATCTTTAATAGGAATGGGTGATGTACTTTGTAAATAAGCTTTTCTGCATCTATTGAGAAAATCTTGTGATTTCTGCTAGTTTTATTGTTTATATGATTAATTATAATGATAGTTTTCCTAAGATTAAATCATCCTTGCATTCTTGGAATAAATCCTCTCTGACCAAAATGTATTATTCTTTTGATAATTTGCTGTTGTCTTTTTACAATATTTTATTTAAAACTTTTCATCTATATTCATGAGGGAAATGAGTCTATAATATTATTTTTCCATTTTATCTCTTCCTGATTTAGGTATCATTACCATGTTTGGGTCAAAAAAATGGTAGGACTTCTTCACTTATTTTCCCAAATAGTTTGTAGAGTATTGGAATCAATTGTTCTTTAAATGTTTGATAGAATTCACTAGAAAATCCATCTGGCCCTGGAGATTTTTTCCTATGGAGTTCAGTGATAAGTGGCTTGTTCGATTTCTTTTTCTGAGATTTGGTTATTTAGGTAATATTTCCTCTTCAGTTAATCTGGGAAATTTATATTTTTATAAATATTCGTACATTTCACTGATTGTCAAATTTATTAGCATAAAATTTGGCAAAATAATTGGTAATTATTTTTTTATTTCATCTTCATTGGAGATAGATTCACCCTTTTCATTTTTCATATGCAAAATTTGGTTATAATCTTTCTTTTTTAAAATCATATTGGCTGATGGTCTATCAATTTTATGGGTATTTCATAAAAGCAGCTCTTCCCTTAGTTTATTTATTAATTCAATTGTTTTCTTAATTTCAATTTTATTATTCTCTCTTTTGGTTTCCATTATTCCTAATTTAGTATTTATTTGAGACTTTTCATTTATTTTTCCTAGCTTTTTCAACTGTATGCCTAATTCATTGACTTCTTTTCTTCTCTAATTTATTCATGTATGCACTCAGGTTTATAAACCTTCCTCTAAGAACAGCCTTTGCTGCATCCCACAAATTTTGGTATGTTGTCTCATTATCATCATTCTCTTGAATGAAGCTACTGATTCTTTCTATTTTCTTGTTTGACCCACTCATTCTTTAGGATTAAGTTGTTTAATTTCCAATTAGTTTTTAGTCTTTCTGTGGCCGTTTTTTGCATATGCTTTTTATTGCATCATGATTTGAGAAAGATGCATTTAATATGTCTACCTTTTTCAACTGAATTGTGAAGTTTTTATGTCCTAGCACATGGTCGATTTTTGTGTATGTGTAATGTACAGCTGAGAATACGGTATATTCCTTTTAATCCCCATTCAGTTTTCTCCAGAGATCTATCATACCTACATTCTCTAAAATTCTATTCACCTCTTTAACTTCTTCCTTGTTTATTTTGAGGTTGGATTTATCATGTTCAGAGAGGGGAAGATTAAGGTCCCCCAGTAGTGTATTTTTGCTATCTATTTGTTCCTCTAATTCCCTTACCTTCTCCTTTAGGAATTTGGATCCTTTACCACTTGGTGCATATATGTTAAGTAATTATAATGCTTCCTTCTCTATGGGGCCTTTTGGCAGGATATAGTTTCCTTCCTTATCTCTTTTTTTTTTCCTTTTTTGAGGGAAGTTGGGGTTAAGTGACTTGAACAAGGTCACACAGCTATTTTTGATTCATGAGGCTGGATTTGAACTCACGTCCTCCTGACTCCAGTGCCACTGCTCTATTCACTGCACCATCTAGTCACTCCTCCTTATCTCTTCTAATTAGATCAATTTTTGCTTTTACTTAATCTGAGATAAGGATTGCTACTCCTGCTTTTTTTTACTTCAGCTGAGGCATGATATATTTTACACCAGCCTTTTACCTTTACCCTATGTGCATCTCTCTGTTTCAAATGTGTTTCTTGTAAACATAATATTGTAAGATTATGGTTTATAATCCATTCTGCTATCCACCTCAATTGTAAGAGAGAGTTGATCACGTTCACGTTCACAGTTATGATTACTGTTTCTTTCTCTCCATCCTGTTCCATCCCCTGTGTATGATTATATTTTTCTCCCCTTCTCCTTTCCTCTCCTTAAGAGTTTTCCTTTTCACCACCACTTCCCTCAGTATTCCCTTCTTATCAGACCCTGCTCCCTTTTCCTCCTCTTCCCTCTTACTTTTTCATTCCCTTCTAATCCCCCCCCCACTTTCATAGCCCTTCCCTCCTCCTACTGCCTGTAGGATATTTCTATACTTAATGTAGTATATTATTTAGTTTTCACACCAAGAGTGACAGGAACAAATCTCATGCAAAGCTTCTCTCCCTCGCCTCTTTCCCTCTATTATGATATGTTTTTTGTCCTTTCGCCATAGAGTCCTATGCTAAACTGTTTGTGTTGTTCCCTCCTTGTGCCATAACCAATGAGGGAAAAGCCCATATAATACTCATCTCCCTCATTTTAGAGTCATCTCTGCTGTATTGTTTTTATATCTCTTTGTGTGGCATAATTTACCCTTTTCCACTTCATTTTTCCCTCTTCTTCCATTGCAGTGCTTTTGTAGTCCTTAATAAGTTGTATTTTTTTTAATTTTCATTTTGTATAATTTATACTCACATGCTCTACTTGTCTGTAAACAGTTTGCTCTTATTAAATAACAAGTTGTGTATGTGTGTGTGTGTTCCTTTATTACCTTTCTATGTCTTTCTTTTGTCTCATAATTGGAGGTTGAATTTTCCATTGAGCTCTTACTTTTTCATCAGGAAGATCTGGAAATCTGTTATATCATTGAATGACCATCTCCTTTCCTGGAAGAATATGTTCAGTTTCACTGGATAGGTGATCCTTGGTTGTAACCTGAGCTCTTTTGCCTTGGAAAAATTGTAATCCACTTCCTCCGATCTTTCAGTGTAGAGGCTGTCAGATCCTGTTAGATCCTCTCTGTGGTACCTCCATATTTGAATTGTTTCTTTCTATCCACTTGAAGTATTTTCTCCTTTATCTTGTAATTCTGGAGTTTGTCCACAACATTTCAAGGACTTTTCAATTTGGGACCTTTTTCAGGAGGTGTCTGGTGTATTCTTTCGATTTCTATTTTACTCTCACATTCTAGTATCTCAGGGCAGTTTTCCTAGATGAGCTCTTGCAGGATATTGTCCAGGTCCAATTTTTCATCATGGTTTTCTGGTAGGCCTATGAATATCAGATTATCTCTCCTGGATCTGTTTTGCAGGTCAGTTATTTTTCCATTGAGATATTGTATCTCTTTTACTAATGTTTCATTCTAGATGTTTTGTTTGACTGATTCTTGGTTCCTCATAGAGTTATTTGCTTCAATTTGGTTGATTCTAGTTTTTAGTGAATTATTTTCCTTAATTACTTTTGGAGCTCCTTTTCCATATCACACTTTTTTTTTCTTTTTAAGGAACTGCTTTCTTCATTATACTGTTTTTTCTAATTTTGCAATTTTGATTTCCAAAGAATTATTCATTTTATCTTCTCTCTCATTTGTTATTCAAAGTTACTTTTGAACTCATCTAGAAGTGCTTTCTGTGCTTGAGACCAGTTCCTTGTTGAGTTTTCAGTTGTGGGTGTGGAACTAACACTGTCTTCCTCTGAGTTTGGTTCCTCCCTCTCACTATAGTAGGACTCCAGACTTTTTGTCCTTGCAGTCTGCTTTCTGCCAATTTAAGGCAGGGCCCTAGCCATGCCATTCCTCTAGGCTTCCCAAGCCTTTACAGTTTAAGGTTTTGTCCTGGGGCAATAATTACTATGTTTTCAGAGTCAGAGTGGGGAATTGGAGCAGCCAGGATTCACTTTGCCACATTGGTCCCTAGATATCCAGACAGGGGCTTTTTTTAAATTTCTGGGCTGTGGATTGGTAGTCCCAGGAGTAATTGCTGCCCCTGTCAGGGGTCCTTCATTTGATTCTTAACCTGCTCCATCCAGTCCTAGCCCCTTGTTGATAGGCCTGTCAATAGTCCTTGCGGTTGGTGGGTCAACTTGCTGCCATTTTCATCAGGCCTTGTCAGGGCCTGCCTCTCACTTTCAAACTTTCTTGATGTGAAAACCAGAGATGAATAGAAAACATGACATTCAGATACAAGAAGCAAAAGAAGCATGAGAAGGTAAACAAGGAAAAATAATCATAAGGAACTTATTGAAGTTGAACTACTTACATTACTACATGGAAAAAATGATACTTCTAACTGCTAAAACTTTCTCAGTATGAGAATACGTTAAGGGAGTAGACACACACACACACACATATATGTCTATATAGGAATGTAAATGGGCATGTGATGTGAGTGTGTGTGTATATGTGTACAGGTATACACAGAGAGCATATATCAATTGGATAGGAAGGGATGATACTTAGGTGAAATTGAGAGTTGAGAGAGGAATATAATGAGAGGAGATGGGGAGAGACAGAATGGGGTAAATTATGTCATATAGAAGAGACAAGGAAAAACTGTTACAATGGAGGAGAAGAACATGAAGGCAAAAGGGAATGGGTCAACCTTACTCTTATTGAATTTGGCTTAGTGGGTAATGATATAAACATTAAATATGGTATCCCACCCTACAGGAGAGTATGGGAGAAGGGATTAAAGGGAGGATGATGGAGGGGAGGACAGGGTGGAGAGGAGGGCAGTTCGAAGAACACACTTTTAAAACAGGACTGGGTCAAAGTAGAGAATAGAACAAGTGCAGGCTAGGATGGAGAGAAATATAGTCAGTCTTTCACAATATATCTACTATGGAAATGTTTTGCATAGCTACACATGTACAGCCTATATTGAATTGATCATCTTCCCAGTAAGGATGGGTGAAGGGGGAGGAAGGGAAAGAATATGGAATTCAAAGTTTCAAAAACAAATGTCTAAAAAATATATTTTTTACATGCAACAGGGAGGTAAGAAATAAAGCCACTGGGGCATGGTGATCCATTTTGCCATTCCAGAAAGTCATAGGGAGGATGGTGGAGGATGTAGGAGAGGACAGATTGGGGGATAGTGTATAAGTGATATTTCTGTTTTGAGGTGGTGGTTACAGGAAAGCTGGGGAGAAAATTTGTGACTCAAAATCTTGTGGAAATGAATGATGTAAACTAAAAATAAACATAAAATCTGATTTAAAAAAAAACATGATAGCAGTTTTGAAATACTATTGAGTATATTCCTAAAAGTCTTACTTTTTTACTTGATAAAGAATATTTAAGTAACTTTACCTGAAAATTTAATTAACTGTGATATTTAAATACTTTTAATCTATGTGAAAAGTACATGAAATGCGATAAGATCTATATTTCCCAAGCAAAGAAAGCCTTTGGTCAGTAGTTAAAGAAAAGGAAAGATACCTTGTATGAGAGGTTTTCACATGATTCTTTCCCCCCATAGGAAATTGCCACTACCATATATAATGTGTTCTCTCTGGCTGCCCTTGAAACATACAGTGTACAAAGCTCAAAAAAGGAAAAAAAAATGAATTTATGTAGAATTTTCATGAGATCTCATGGACAATCCTCTTCTCTATCCCACTATCAACAACACTTCCTCAGGGAACAGCACAACCTAACTCACTTACAATTATATAAGAGGCACAGATCACAGAAGATGTTACCTCTATGGTTACTCAGTGCATGGTACCTATTGAATTCTTCTACATCTTATAACATTTTGAATGGTCTGTAGGTTCTAACTGGGAGGATCAATCTCTCTTGTCTCTAGAGTTCTCCATAGGACTCAGTTGCTTGTGTTTTGCTTTGTTTGACTTACCATCTTTCTCTAGCTCTATGCTGTTATCAGTCACCAGTATCGCAGAAGCTTCATACACCTCAGATTCCTGTGAGTGGCATTGTTAACTTCTTTTTTTTTATTAATTTGTTGGTTTCCTTTTAGTTACAAAATTCACTTCCCCATTTCCTCGAGTTTCACATTTTGTCCCCCTCCCTCCCCCCCCCCCCCCCC
>NW_027185860.1:7082974-7118871 GCF_028583685.1 Petaurus breviceps papuanus
CCCCCCCCCCCCCGCCATGGCGGCATACAGTCAAGTATAGGATCTGTAAAAACTTTCATATTATACATTAGTCAGATTATAAAGATGGATTGTATCAGATGGAAAGAAAAATGGTAAAGAGAACATAAAACCAAACAAGAAAAGGAAAAAGATCAGATAGCTTGCTTCAATCTGTATATAAACTCATTTCTTTCTTGTTCTTTCTCTCAGTGTACCCCCTTAACTTACAATACTTTGCCACCACAAAAAGAGTTGCTATAAATATTTTTGTACAAATGGGTCTTCCTCCCACTTCTATGATCTCTTTGGGATATAGTCCTAGGTGTGGTATTGCTGGGTCAAAGGATATGAAATTATTTATAGCCCTTTGGGCATAATTCCAGATTGCCCTCCAGAAAGGTTGGATCAGTTCATAATTCCACCAGCAATACATTGGTGTTCCCATTTGCCCCAATCCTCTCCAGCATTTGAGATTTTCCTGTTTTGTCATCTTAGCCAATCTGACTGGTGATATGTGGTACCTCAGAGTTGTTTTGATTTCCATTTCTCTAATCAATAGTGATTTAGAGCATTTCTTCATGTGCTTATAGATATCTTTAATTTCTTTCTCTGAAAGTTAGCTGTTCATACCCTGTGACGATTTATCAATTGGGGAATGACTTGTACTGCTATAGATTTGACTCAGTTCTCTGTATATTTTAGAAATGAATCCTTTGTCAGAGACATGGGTTATACTTTTTTTTTCAAATTTACCACCTACCTCTTAATCTTGGTTACACTGGCCTTGTTTGTACAGAAGCTTTTCAGTTTCATGTAGTCAAATTTATCCATTTTGCATTTCACAATATTCTCTAATTCTTATTTAGTCAGAAAATCTTTCCCTTTCCACAGATATGAGAACTAAACTATTCCTTGTTTCCTGAGCCTGCTTACAGTATCAACCTTTATACATAGATCATGCACCAATTAAGACTTGATTTTGGTATATGGTGTTAGATAATGGTCTATGCCCATTTTCTGCCATATCATATTCCATTTTTCCTAGAAGTTTTTGTCAAATAGTGAATTCTCATCCCCCAAAAAATAAATTCATCAAACAATACATTACTGTAGTCCTTCACTTCTAATCTCGTGTGCCTAATCTATTCAATTTATCCCCTACTCCATTCCTAAGCTAGTAACAAGTAGCTTTGATGACCATTTATTCATCCAAATGAATTTTGTTACTAGTTTTTCTAGCTCTATGAAGTAGTTCTTTGGAAAATTAATTGGTATGGCACTAAATATATAATTTCATTTAGGTAAAATTGTCATTGTTATTAGAATAGCTTGACTCAGACACAAGCAACTGATGTTTTTCCAATTAGCTAGATCAGACTTTATTTGTGTGAAAAGTGTTTTGTAGTTGTGGTTTTATGAGTCCTGGGTTTTTTTTGGCAGGTAGATTCACAAATACTTTACAATGTCTACAGTAAATTTAAATGGGATTTCTCTTTCTATCTCCTGCTCTTGAATTTCATTGTAAATATATAGGAATGCCAAGGATTTATGTAGGGTTATTTCATATCGTGCAACTTTGCCGAATTTATTTATTCCAGAAGTTTTTTTTTACTTGATTCTCTAGGATTCTCTAAGTATATCATCATATTATCTGCAAAGAGTGATAGCTTGTTTTCTTCTTTGCCTAATTTGATTCCTTTGATTCCTTTTTCTTCTCTAATTGTTTCTGCTAACATTGCTAGTACCAGAATGAATAAGAGGGGTGATATTGGACATGCTTGTTTCACCCCTGATCTTATGGAAAATGCTTTTAGCTTCTCCCCATTACATATGATACTTGCCGATGGCTTTAATAAATGCTACCTATTATTTTAAGGAAGGCTGCATTTATTCCTATACTTTCAAGTGTTTAAATAGGAATGGATGTTGTATTTTGTCAAAAAGCCTTTTCTGCATCTATTGAGATGATCATGTGGTTTCTGCTACTTTTATTGTTGATATGATCAATTATACTGATGGTTTTCCTAATATTAAACCATCCTTGCCTTCCTGCAAAAGCCTACCTGATCAAAGTGTATTAGTCTTGAGATTAGTTTCTGTAGTCTTTTTGCTAATATTTTATTTATAATTTTTGCATTTATATTCATGAAGGAGATTGGTCTATAATATTCTTTCTCTGATTTATCTCTTCCTGATTTAGTTATCAGTAGCATATTTGTGTCATAAAAAGAATTTGGTAGGACTTCTTCTTCAGTAATTTTCCCAATTAGTTTGTAGAGTATTGGAATCAATTGTCCTTTAAATGTTTGGTAGGATTCACTAGTAAAACCATTTAGCCTTGGAGATTTTTTCCTAGGGATTGGACTGATGGATTGTTCAATTTCTTTTTCTGAGATGGGATTATTTATGTAATTTACTTCCTCTTCAGTTAATCTGGGCAATTTCTATTTTTGTAAATATTCATCCATTTCCCTAAGATAGTCAAATGTATGTGCATACAATTGGGAAAAATAATTCCTAATTATTTTTTTATTTCCTCTTCATTGGAGGTAGATTCACCCTTTTCATTTTTGATACTCATAATTGGGTTTTCTTCTTTCTTTTTTTATCATATTGACAAAGGTTCTATCAGTTTTGTTGATTTTTTTTCATAAAACCAGCTCTTAGTTTTACTTATTTTTTCAATAGTTTTCTTAATTTCAATTGTATTAATCTCTCCTTTGGCTTTCAATATTTTCTATTTAGTATTTAATTGGGGATTTTGAATTTGTTCTTTTTCTAGGTTTTTCAATTGCATGACCAATTCATTGACCTCCCTTTTCTCTAATTTATTCATGTATGCACTCAGGGATATAAAATGTCCCCCAAGAACTGCCTTTAATGCATCGCAGAAATTTTGGTATGTTGTCTCATTATTATCATCCTCTTGAATGAAAATACTGATTGTTTCTATAATTTTTTGTTTGACCCACTCATTCTTTAAAATTAAAATGTTTAATTTCCAATTAGTTTTTAGTATGTCTTTCCATGGTCCTTTATTACATATAATTTTTATTGCATAATGATCTGAGAAGGATGCATTTAACATTTCTGCCTTATTGCATAGAATTGTGAGGTTTTTATTCCCTAGAACATAGTCAATTTTTGAGTATGTGCCATGAACCCCTAATAAGAAAGTATATTCCTTTTTATCCCCATTCAGTTTTCTCCAGAGATCTATCATACCTATCCTCTCTAAATTTCTGTTCACCTCCTTAACTTCTTTCTTGCTAATTATGAGGTTGAATTTATCATGTTGAGAGAGAGGGAGATTAAGGTCTCCAACTAGTGTAATTTTGCTATCTATTTGTTCCTCTAATTCCTTTACCATCTCCTCTAGGAATTTGGATGCTATATCACTTTTTGCATATATGGTAAACAGTGATATTTCTTCATTCTCTATGGTGCCTTTTAACAGGATATAGTTTTCTTCCTTATATTTTTGAATTAGATCCATTTTTGCTTTTGCTTTATCTGAGGTAAGAATTTCTACCCCTGCTTTTTTTTTTTACTTTAGCTGAGGCATGATATATTTTACTCCAGCCTTTTCCCTTTACCCTGTGTGTATCCCTCTCTTTCATATGTTTCTTGAAAACAGAATATTGTAGGATTATGATTTCTTATCCATTCTTCTATCCATTTTTGTTTTATGGGAGAGTTCATTCCATTCATATTTACCATTGTTATTGTAATCTGTTTCTTTCCCTCCATCCTATTTCCTCCCCTGTAAATGCTCATATTTTCCCCCTTCTCCACCTTAATAGTTTTCCTTTTGACCACTGCCAAGCTCAGTATCCCCTTATCAGCCCCCCTCCATTTTATTCCCCTCCCCCTTTACTTCTTCAGTCCCTACTAACCACCCCCCCCTTTTGTAGCTCTTTCCCCCTCTTACTGCCTGTAGGATATTTTTATACTTAATGAAGTATATTATTTCTTCTTCACACCAAAAGTGACAGGAACAAATATTGTGCAAAGCTCCTCCCCGGCCCCTCTTTCCCTCTAAAATTATACTTTTTGCATTTCTTCTCCATATAGTTTGATGCTTTACTGGTTGCTCTTCCCTACTTGCACCAGAACCAGTGAGGGAAAAGCTCACATGATTCTCATCTCCCTCCCTTCTTTTCCTCTGGTATATTGTTTTTATGCCTCTTTGTGTGGCATAATTTACCCTTTTCCACTTTATTCATTCCTCTTCTTCAATTTCAGTGCCATTATAGCCCTTAATGAGATTTTTTTTTTCATCATTTTGTGTATTTTATAATCATACCCTCTACTTGTCTATAAACAGTTTGCTCTTAATAAATAGCAGGGTGTGTGTGTGTGTGTGTGTGTGTGTGTGTGTTTACCTTTCTATGTCACTCTTGCCTCTAGTAATTGGAGGTTGAATTTTCCATTGACCTCTGGCTTTTTCATCAGAAACATCTGGAACTCCGTTATATAGTTGAATGACCATCTCTTTGCCTGGGACAATATGCTCTATCTCTCTGGGTAGGTGATCTTTGGTTGTAATCCGACCTTATTTACCTTTTGGAAAATTGTACTCCACTGCCGCCAATCTTTCAATGTGGAGGCTGCCAAATCCTATGTGATCATCACTGTGGTGCCTCAGTATTTGAACTGTTTCTTTCTGGCTGCTTGAAGTATTTTCTTTTTTACCTGGTAGTTCTGGGGTTTGGCTGCAACGTTTTGAAGAAATTTCGGTTTGGGACCTCTTTCAGCAGGTGTCCGGTGTATTCTCTCGATTTCTATTTTACCCTCAGCTTCTAGTATCTCAGGAAAGTTTTCCTTAATGATCTCTTGGAGAATGTTGTCCAGAATCATTTTTTCATCATGATTTTCTGTTAGGCCTATGATTCTCAGATTACCTCTCCTGGATCTCTTTTCCAGGTTAGTTGTTTTTTTCCATTGAGGTATTTTACCGCTTTTTCTAATTTTTCACTCTTGTTGTTTTCTTCGACTAATTCTTGGTTCCTAATAGAGTTATTTGTTTCAATTTGGTTGATTCTATTTTTTAGCAAAGTATTATCCTTGGTTTGTTTTTGTAGCTCCTTTTCCATATCATACGCTTTTCTTTTTAGAGAGATGTTTTCTTCATTATAATGTTTTTTTTTCCTAATTCTGCAATTTTGGTTTAGAAAGAATTATTCATTTTGTCTTCTATCTCTCTTATTTGGTTTTCAAAATTCCTTCTAAGCTCATCTAGGAGAGCTTTCTGTGCTTGGGACCCCTTCCCTGTTGATTTTTGTGCTGTGGATGTGGAGTCTACATTTTCTCCCTCAGAGTTTGGTTACTCCCTCTGAGGATAGTAAGACTCCAGAGTCTTTGTAGTTTGCTTTCTACCCATTTTGAGGCAGGGCCCTAGCCTCGACCTTCCTCTAGGAATCCCAAGCCTTTATTGTAGAGGCTTTTACCCTGGGGCAAAAGTTAGTATGTTTTCAGGGTCAGGGGAGGGGGGTTGGAGCAGGTGAAGCTCACTCTGGCATCCTGGTCTTTGGAGGCCCTGATAGTGGCTTTTTTTTTTTTTAATTTCTGGGCTATGACGTGGAAGTCCCATGAGTATTTGCTGTCCCAGACAGGGCCCCCTGCATTTGGTTCTTACCTTCCTCTTTCCAGTCCCAGCCCTTTGGTGATAGGCCTGGTAGTGGCCCTTTGTCTTAGTGGGACAACACACCCCCCGAGTTGATCAGGCCTCTTCTGGGCCTGCCTGTGCATGCTGCTCACCTTCCAGGTCTCTGTTAAATTCTTTATGAAGGAAAAAAGTCATCTCTTCTTCAATGGATCATATCACTGTGACTGTAGAAGTATCTAAGGATTTCTATCACAGTAATTCTAAGATTTAAATGCCACAATGATCCAGAGCATCAACACTCTAAAGTATCTTCCTTTAATGTTGGTTATTGTGGATATTGTCATAACATATTGATGTGGTTGTGCTGTGGAACAGAAATGACAGAAACCACTAAAATTGTAATACAGTGATATAGCCTGGCATTTGTAATGGATACCAAATTGAAATTCAGAGAAATATCTTTATGTTCATGACTCTTAGGCAAGCAAGTTATGCTATGATAGAAGTAAACAGGTAAAAGAAATAATAAGGAACTTATCAAAATTGACCTATTTCCATTCCTACATGCAAAAATGATCATTGTAACTTATGAAACTTTTCTCAGTATGAGAATAGTTGAAGGGAATAGAAAAGTGTGTGTATATGTGTGTGTATGTATGTGTACGTGTATATGTATGTATTCATGCATATATATATGTCTATATAGGTGGGTATATGGGCATATGAATACAAATGTGAGTGTGTGTATATATGTGTACAGTTATACATAGATAGAGAGCACAAGACCAATGCAATAGGAAGAGATGATGCTTAAAAGGTGAAATTAAGAGGGGAGAGAGTAATATAATTGGATGAGATGGGGAGAAACAGAATGAGGTAAACTATCTCATATAGAAAGGCGAAGAGAAAATGTTTACAATGGAGGGGAAGAACAGGAAGGCAAAAGGAATGAGTCAAACTTATTCTCATTGAATTTGGCTTAGGGAGGGAATGACATACACACTAAAGAGGATATCTCACCCTACAGGAGAGTGGGGGGGGGGATGAGGGAAAGCAGGCGGGGGAGGGAGAGGGAAGTTGTAAGTGCCCACTTTTGAAAAGGAAGGGAATCAAGGTAGGGAATAGAACAAGTGGGGGGTGGGAGAGGATGGAGAGAAATATAGTCAGTCTTTTACAATATATCTACTATGGAAATGTTTTGCATAGCTACACATTTGCAACCTATATTGAATTGCTTATCTTCGCAGTAAAGGTGGGTGACAAGGGAGGAAGGGAATGAATCTGTTATTCAATGTTTTAATAGAAAATGTTTAAAATACATACATACATAAATAAATACATGCTACACATTAAAGTATATGTGTTCATACATGTATGTATATATACATATGGGTATGTATATATACACATATGTGTGCATATATACATATATACTATTATTCATGTTATTTTACATGTAACTCAGAAATAAAATATATAGGAATAGAGATCCACCATGACCTACTGTAAAAGTGTAGGGGGGATGGGTTAAGATACAGGAGAGAGCAGATTGGAGGAGTGGATATCCAGTGAGATTTCTATTTTGGGTTGGTGGGGTAGGAGAAAAACATGAAGACAATTTGTAGCTCAAAATCTTGTGGAAATGAATGATGTAAACTAGAAGTTAATAAACATTTGATAGTGCAAAAAAAATAAAATGTTTACAATAAAAAGCCTCTTCTTTCAAGATGCTCCCAATCTAATGGGGGAGAAAATTATATAGGAGAAAGACACATGCACCATAATTTGGGGATGGTTTCAAAAGGAAATTAATAATCTTACCAAGGAGTAGGAAAATATCCTTGAAGAAGGCAAGACATTGGAGGAGTCTTGAAAGAAGCCAAAGAAACCTCAGAGGGAGTGATAAGGAGGGAGTTCTAAGCCTATAGAGAATCCAGGGCAATACTTTGTGTCTGTAGATGGAGTTTTGTGAAAAAGAAACAGAAATCCGTTTTACTGGAGAGCAAAGTATTTGAAGGGACATAAGGAGCAATAAGATTGGAAAAGTAAGAAGGGTTTTACTTACTGAAGGCTTTTAAAATACCAACATATTAGTTCATATTTGATCCTGGAGATTAGAGTCACTGTGTTTTAAATCATGGCGGGGTAAGGTGAAATGGTCAGACTTATATTTTAGGAAGATCAATTTGACAATTGAGAAGAAATGTACTGGAGTGGAGAAATATTTAAGGCAAGAATATAAAGCAACAGGATATTGTAATATTTTATGCATGACATTATGACTGCCTGCACCATGTTGGTTGCAATGTCAGAGGAGTGAATAGAAAGGATACATAAATTACTATTAAGGTAGAAATGACTAAATAGCACTGGAAAGGTAGTTTTGACAAAAGTAGAAAGTTAGGTCTTGGTGAGTGAAAGAAAATGGAGGAAGCAAGAAAGAAAAAGCGTCAAGAACAGTTAATAAAGACTAAGTCTCTAGTATGTAATAGACACTGCACTAATCACTGGAGAGACAAAGACAGAAGACTATCTCTGCTGTTGGGAAGCTCACAATCTGAAGAGGGAGACACCATGCAAAAAACATATGCAAACTATACACTGAATAAATTAAAAATAATCAGCAGATGGAAAGTCCTAGAAAGATGTTGACTAAAACTTCATGTTCAAAGTTAGATTTTAGTTGAGACTTGAAGGAAAACAGGGAAACCAAGAGGCAAGGATGAGGACTGAGAATATTCCAGGTATGGGAAATAACCAGAGAAAAGTCCCTCACCTGAAATCTGGAGTGTCTTCTTTCAGGCAATTACAATGAGGACATATCAGTGAATAAAAGACATTGAGGTATAACATGTAGGAAGAAAAGATGAAAAGGTAGGGGAGAAGGACAGGTTATAAAAGGTCTTGAATATCAACCAGAGGTTTTTTTAGTTCATCCTGGGTGTAATGGACAACCAATGATTTTTATATAGTAGACCTGTAGAGTAGATATTCAAATAGCTCAGTGAAAGAGTGGGGTCAATTAAGAATGGGATGCTCCCAGGAGTGAGTAGAATGGAAGGGAATGAAGTGGCAATGAGAAATGCAGAACATTTTATGAACAATGGCAACAGGGAGGGTTCAGAATAACTAGGATGGTATGGATAGGATGGAATACAAGTATGTTAATGATTTATAATTGAACACAGGTAGGCTATCATTGCGTATAAAGCTTCAGTTGTGGGTGGTGTTCTCCCAGATACTAAACTACAGTGTGATTAAAAAGTAAGAAAGAAAGTAAGTGGTATATGAAGGGTGCCTGGACAGGATAAGGAAAGTTATGTGGAGCTATGGGTGACTAGAGAGGGTACTTGGAACACATTGGAAAGCTCTTGGAGATGACCAGATACCTCCAGGAATCTATAGTTGGCCCTTTGCTGCTTATGTCATAAAAAAGATGAAAAACTCAAAAAGGTATGATCACAATGAGCAAAATCATAGATCACTGTTGAGGTGAAACAAGGACTATAATAAGAAGCAATTTTGCAGTGTAACCCACAAAAAAGCTATTTCCTGTAAGAATTTTGATGGTGGCTGATGTAGGGTCAGATAAGATTGTCAGTGCAATACTACATACTGAAAAGGTATTTACTATAATGGGGATAACTTTCTTGCCTTGAAATGTGGAAAGGGATAATGAATAGGTATCAATACAATCCATTTCACCATTGGTTAAAGATCAAAAACCACATTAGACCATGCTGTACTGATCATTTAGAGGTATTCTTTTTAATTGTCATAAGGATCACTGATAGATAGAATACTCTGTTCTTTTTTGTGTTTTATTTTTCCCAGTTGCATGTAAAAACAAGTTTTAACATTTGCTTTTAAAACTTCAACTTCCAAATTCTCACCCTTCCTCCCTCCCCATTCTACCCCACCCATGGAGAATATCAATAGTCGTCATGTTGTGAAAGAAAACATAGAAAAGAAAAAAAAAACCTCCAGAAAAATAAAATTAAAAAAAATTATGTCAGCAGGCGGCTAGGTGACACAGTGAGCAGAACACCAGACCTGGTGTAAGGAGGACCTGAGTTCAAATCCAGCCTCAGACACAACACAAAACTATCTGTGTGGCCTTGGGCAGTTCACTTAACCCCAATTGCCCTACAAAAACAAATATATATATATATATGTGTGTGTGTGTGTGTGTGTGTGTGTGTGTGTGTCTCAGTCTGTATTTAGACACCATCAGTTCTTTCTGTGGGGATGGATAGCATTTTTCATTGTAAGTCCTTCTGAGTTTTCTTACATTTTGGTATTGCAACGAGAACTAAGTCAACCACAAATGATTGTCTTTTGTTGTTACTTTGAACACAATACATTTCACTTTATATTAACCCATGCAAGTCTTTCTGGATTTTTCTAAGAGAATTCAGCTTATCGTTTCTCATAACACAATGGTGTTCCATCATAATTACATGCCACAATTTTTTCAGTCATTACCCAGTTGATTGGAATCATCTAAATTTCCAATTCTATACTGCCAGAAAAAAAAACTTAACACGAGAATTTTGTGCCTATAGGCCCTTTTACATTTTCTGTTTGTTTTTTGTTTGTTTGTTTCTAATCTGTTTTGGGATACAGATGTAGGAGTGGTATTGAAGTGTGTGTATGGTTTTATAGCCCTTTGGGCATAGTTCCAAATTGCTCAAAGGCATGGTTGAATGAATCACTTCACAACTCTGCCAACATTGCTTTAAATTCTGATTTTTACCACATCTCCTCCATTTTTTCATTTGTCTTTTCTGTCCTATTGGGCAACCTAAGAGGTATAATATAGTTCCTCAGAATTGTTTTAATTTATTTTCTCTAATCAACAGTGAATTAGAATACTTTTTTCCCATATGGCTATACATAGTCTTTATTATATCATCTGAAACCTTGTTATTTCTTTTGATTATTAATCTGTAGGGGATTGGCTCTTATGTTTATAAAACTGACTCAGTTCCTTATATGATTGAGAAATGAGAACTTTATCAGAGAAACGTTTCAAATTTTTTTTTGTTTTTACTCTTACTAACTGTATTACCCTCTATTATTTTCTTCCCACCTCATGTATTCCTGTATAATTGATCATATCAACAATAAACCTAGCAGACAACATATGATTATCTCAATAGATGCAGAAAAGTCTTTTAACAAAACACAACATCCATTCCTATTAAAAACACTAAAAATATAGGAATGAATTGAGTCTTCTTTAAATTAATAGGTACCATCTATTTAAAGTCATCAGCAAGTATTATAGGCAATGGGGATAAGATAGGAGCATTTCCAATAAAATCATTTGTGAAACAAGGGTGTCCACTATCACCCCTCTTATCCAATCTCCTATGAGAAATGTTAACAGTAGCAATTAGAGAAGAAAAAGAAACTGAAAGAATAAAATTAGGCAAAGAAGAGACTAAGCTATCATTCTTTGAAGACAACATGATGATTTCCCTATAGAATCCTAGAGAATCAAGTAAAAAATTATTTGGCAAAGTTGTTGGATATAAAATAACCCCACATAAATCTTCTGCATTGCTATATATTTCTAATGAAATCCAACAGCAAGAGATAGAAAGGGAAATATCATTTAAAGTTATGGTAGACAATATAACATATTTTGGAATCCACCTTAGGAAATGAACCCAAGACCTATTTGAACACAAATACAAAACACTTTTCACAGAAATAAAGTCATATCTAATTAACTGGAATAATGTCAATTGCTCATGGAAGGGTCAAGTTAACATAATAAAAATGACAATTTTATCTAAATTTAATTACACGTTTAGTGCCACACCAATATACCAAAAAATTGCCTTATATAGCTAGAAAAAGTAGTACTCAAATTCATTTGGAAGGACAAAAGGTCCATAATAACAAGGGATTAATGAAAAAAAAATGCTAGTGAAGGTGGCCTAGCCATACCAGATTTTAATATATATTATAAAGCAGCAGTCATCAAAACTACTTAAGACTGGCTGAGGAATAGAGTAGAGGATCAGTGGAATAGATTGGGCACATGAGACAAAGCAGTCAAAGACTATTGTAGTCTACAGTTTGA
This sequence comes from Petaurus breviceps papuanus, assembly GCF_028583685.1. Lineage (NCBI taxonomy): Eukaryota > Metazoa > Chordata > Mammalia > Diprotodontia > Petauridae > Petaurus > Petaurus breviceps. The sequence goes on from NW_027185860.1 coordinate 7,094,677, forward strand.
TTAGCCCAAAGACCCCAGCTTTGGGGATAAGAACTCACTGTTTGACAAAAACTTTTGGGATAACTGGAAAATAGTTTGACAGGACCTGGTCATCGATAGTATCTTTCACCATATATGAAAATAATATCTAACTTGGTGCATGATGTAGGTATAAAGGATGATATTCTAAGGTATCTGGGAAAGCAAGGGATAGTGTACATTTCAGATTTATGTAGAAGGCAGGACTTTATGACAAAACAAGAGTTACAGAGTATTATAAAATGGAAAATGGATAATTTTGATTACATTAAATTGGAAAGTTTCAATTAAATTGAAAAAAAAAAACTTCAATGAAACCAAGATTAAGAGGGAAATGGGAAATTGGGAAATAATTTTTTCAACCAGTGTCTCTGATAAAGGCCTAATTTCTAAAATATACAGAAAATTGAGTCAGATACATAAGAAATCAAGTCATTTTCCAATTGATAAATGGTCAAAGGATATGAACAGGCAGTTTTCAGAGAGAGAAATTAAAAATACCAAAAGCATATGAAAAAAAGCTCTAAATCACTAGTGATTAAAGAAATCCAAATTAAAACAACTCAGAGATTCTACATCTCACAGGTCAGATTGGCTACTATGTCAAAATATGAAAATGACAAATGCTGGAGAGGATGTAGAAAAATTGGAACACTAAGGAATTGTTGTTGGAATGTTGAACTGATTAAACCATTCTGGGGAGCAATCTGGAACTATGACCAAAGTGCTATAAATAATTGCATATCTATTGTTTCAATAATACCTCTTCTAGGGTTGTACCCAAAGAGGTCAAAAAAATGGGAGAAAGACCTGTATGAACAAAAATATTTATAGCAACTAATTTTGTTATGGCAAAGAATTGGAAATTAAGGGCATGCCCATCAATTGGGTGATGGCTGAACAAGTTGTGGTATATGAATGCAATGGAATATTATTGTGCTAAAAGAAATGAGGAGACAGACTTCAATAACCTGAACTGACTTATACAAGCTGATGCTGAAAGAGAAAATAGAGGTAAGAGAAATTTCTACACATTTACAGACACAATGTATGTGTAAGGACCAACTTTGGTAGTCAGGATTCTTCTCAGCAATGCAAAGCTATAAGGCAACTACAAAAGACTCACGATGGAAACAGATGTCTACATTCAGAGAAAGAACTATAGAGAACAGAGTTTGAATGCAGATTGAAGCAAACTACCTGCTCTATATCTTTTTCTTGTTGGATTTTCCATATTTTTTCCTTTTTCCCTTTGTTCATTCCCATGGCTTACAATGCTTTTTTTACAACCTGACTAATGTCTAATTTGACAGTATTTGCAGATCCTACATTGATTGCCTGACAAAATGGTGGTGCAGGGCAAGAGCTAGGGAGAGAAAATTTGAAATTCAAGGGAATATGGAACTGAATCTTGTGAAATATAATTAAACAAACAAATTAATAAAGATAAAATTTTACTTTAATTAAAAAAGAAAGAAATCAACTCAGACCCACCACATGGTCTGAGAACTCAATACAAATCCTCAACATAGAAATCAACACAGACCCACAAACAAGGTCCAAGAGATCAGTACAAATCATCAGTAAAGTCCCAGGACCTCCAAAACCCTCCTCCAAAACTTCTGTAAACTTACAACCAAAAAATACTCTTTCAGTGCTTCCAGTAAGGTCTCAGAAATTCTGTACAAAGTATTACAAGGAAACATCAACACAGACAGAGCAGAGAAACAGAGTGCTGGGATACCACAATTTTTTTTTCCTTCTTTACTGTGCCACCAAAAGAGTCCTCTTCTCAGTTTTGCTGTTTCTAGCCTGGGCCTCTCCTTATATATGATCATTAGCTTCTCCCCTTTCTCTTGCAGGAGTTCATGAGTTCTAAGGTTCATAAGTTGTGCAGTTAACATGTTCTGTTTCTTAACAGACTTGATAAAAGGCTCAAAAGAAACTTGGACTCAAACAAGGTGTTAATTCAATAGATGAAACAAGTGTGAACTACTTTTGTGCTTGCCATTACAAATACTTTTCTATAGAGTAAGAGATATTTCTATATCCAGTTGAGTATGATATTCCCAATTTGAGTCAATTCCATTGAAAGTAATGTTCATTTATTCTGCTTCATCTTCCCTATCTTCCAAAAAACTATAAAACCTTTTATCTTTCCTCTTTTATGTGAGATCTTTTACACAATTTTACCTCTCCCTTTCTCTTTCTCCCAGTACATTCTTCTCTCACTCCTTAATTTTATTTTTAGATAACTCCCCTTCATATTCAACTCACATTTGTGCACTCTGTTTACATATATATGCATATATATGTATATATGCATATGCATATGCATATATGCATATTATATATGTTTGTGTGTGTGTGTGTGTGTGTGTGTATATATATATATATATATATATATATATATATACACATATATACTCCTTCTAAATACCCTAAGAATGAGAAAGGTCTTATTACTTTCAATTATCATCTTCCCATGTAACAATGTAAACAGTTTAAGCTTATCAAGCCACTTATGATTTCCCTTTCCTGTTTACCTTTTTATGCTTTTCTCAAGTCCTGTATTTGAAAATAAAAATTTCTATTCATTTCTAATCTTTTCATCCAGATTGCTTAAAAGTGCTTTATATAATTGAAGATCCATTTTTTTCTGCTGACGGATGACACTCAGTTTTGCTAAATAGGTGATTCTTGAATATAATCCTACCTTTTTTCCTTATAATATCATATTCCAAAACCTCTGATGCTTTTTAAAAATTTGTGTCCTATATATTATTTTTTTAAATTTTTTTGGTCTTTATTAATTTGTTTGTTTACTTTTAGTTTACAAGATCCAGTTGCATAATTCTTTGAGTTTCAAATTTTCTTTCCCTCCCTCCCCCCCATGATGGCATAAAATCAAGTATAGCATCTGCAAATACGTTCTCATTAGACATTAGTCAGGTTATAAAGAAGTATTGTATCAGATGGAATGAACAATGGGAAAGAGGAAACAAAAGGCTAAATATTGTTTTATCCTGACTTTGACTCAATACTCAAATTGTTTCCTTCTGGCTATTTGCAATATATTTTCCTTGACCTCAGAACTTTGAAATTTGGCTATAATGTTCCTGGCAGTTTTCATTTAAGGAGCTTTCTGAGGAGGTAACAAATGAATTCTTTCCATTTATATCTCACCTTCTTGTTATGGATTATCAGGGGAGTTTTCCTTGATAATTTTTTGAAAGATGATGTCTAGACATCATGGTTTTCAGGTAATTAATTAATTTTAAAATTCTCTCTCCTGAATCTGTTTTCAAGGTCAGTTGTTTTTCTAATGAGATATTTCACATTGTTTTCAATTTTTTCATTCTTTTTGCTTTGTTTTATTGCTTTTTGATTTCTCATAAATTCATCAGTATTCATTTGCTTCATTCTATTATTTAAGGAATTATTCTCTTCAGTAAGCTTTTGAAAATCTGTAGTAGGAATGGAATTTTAAGATCCCCCTCTATTAGCTTGGTTTCCAGTTTGAATATTTCAACCCAGAGCTTGGGAATACCACTTGTAGGATGGACTTGTTGATGTGAAAAGAGAGGGCTGAACTGGGAGGACCTGGTGACATGGATTTAGAATGAGGCCCAAGCAGAGAGAAAGCCCAAGCAGAGAGAGGCAGAATAATTTTTGAGAGCAGCATTGTGGAGGCAGAGAGAGAGAGAGAGAGAGAGAGAGAGAGAGAGAGAGAGGATTGCTGAGTGCTAGTTCGAGCTGCCCAAGACTTTGGACAGCTGCCACCCAGAGCTGCCAAGAACTGAGGAGACAGGGCTGTGATGCCAGTATTTTGTCTGTTTTTATGTTGTTTTTCCAGATTCATCTCCTGGTGAATGACAATGCTGTTGTTGCACTGATCCTGGAACCTTAATGTTGTTTCAAAAGCCCTGAAGAAGGATATTCTTGTTGCATGTTTACAGAAATCCTGGAAGAGGGTCTTGCTGATATTTTCAGGGGTCCTGAGACTGTTCTGCAGGCAGAGAGGGAATTGATTAGGACACTGATAATGTAAATTATGGCTTTGTTAACCTTTGTCTCCTCAGGAACATAAATTGCTGAGAACTTGCCTCTGGTCAAGATGAAGGAAAGACTTCTCCTTGGGGATTAAATGCTGTGATGATATCTTAACCTTCCTGTAGCTCAGGTGTAGATGGCATTTGTGCTATCCATTTCCCATTTTTTTAAGGTGCTTGGTGCTAACTGATCATAATTGTAATTCGGTTGTGATCCAGGGGTGGAAAACTTGATGTTTTTGTGTTCTGTAATTGCTCAAATGAATATACTTTGTTTATGATTGGAAAGCAATCTTAATCTCCATTTGAGAAGAGAGACTTTGTGATTGATTAAATGTACTGCCAAGGGATGGAATAGTACTTTGAAAATACTCTGCCTTAATTTGTCACTGAATAACATGGAGAGTTACTATGCTGGTGTTCTGAATCTTAGAAGTTGCCTTTGCTTGGCATTACAAACTCCTTTTCACTTTGACTAAATCTCCTTTTATTCTCTTCATTGATTTTTTGAACCCCTTTCAGTCATTTACCCTTATCTGTTTCTTAAGGTGTTATTTTAAAAAATATTTTCTTGTGTCTCTTTCAACAAGCTGTTGACTATTTTCTTATGATTTTCTTGCATTCCTCTCATTTCTCTTAACACTTTTTCCTCTACCTCTCTTACTTTATTTTCACAATCCTTGTTAGGCTCTTCCATGACATGTGACTATGTCATATTTTTCTTGGAGGCTTTGGATATAGGAGCTTTGAATTTGCTGTCTTCTCCTGGTTGTATGTTCTGATCTTCTCTGTCACCAAATTAAGATTCTATAGTCTGAGAGTTTCTTTTTACTATTTTCTTATATTTCCAGACTATTACTTGACTTTTTAAAAATACCTAGCATTGTTTACTTTTGCCTCAAGTGCAACAGTATACTGTTAACTTAAATACAAATATTTACAAGGATTAAAATAAAATAAAAATAAATCATTACTAAAATATAAATATTGTTTATAATCTAATACAATATGATTTATGTCTGGTTCCTATATGTCCAATAGCTATTTTGATCAATGAGTCTTATTTTCCCATCCATATGAAAAAAAAAAAGTCATCATCAACAAAAAAGCTTTTTTCAAATTAAAGCTTCCTATTAAACTACTTATACATTTTCATTAATTCATGAGATCTTAGATTTGATATGTCATGTTTAATGAAAATCAAGAATTTCCCCCTTCAACAATAAAGCAAAATGTATCTTGAAAATAGAATCCATAGGAGCAGCTAGGTGGTGCAGTGAATAAAGCACTGGCCCTGGAGTCAGGTGGACCTGAGTTCTCATCTGACACAACACAAAAAATAGCCATGTGATGTTGGGCAAGTCAATTAACCCCAACTGCCACCAAAAAGCCAAAAAAAACTTGAATCCAAAAAAATGACCAGAAATGAATGGTCATTTGTAAAAGTCAATTTTGTATTCTTCTGAACTGATTAGCGGGAGGACAATTGATATTTCTACCCATTTTTCTTAATGAGTGAATAACCTTCCTTTGTAGAAACATATTGCCTAACTAAATATAATAATGCAAAAATCAAAGAATAAAATTTCGCTGATAACTAAAAGATATAACATAAAAGTCAATAGGTGATGCTGTTCCTACTCTACTAAATGAAAATTTATTGAGTAAACTGCCACTTTTTAAAATGTTGTCAGTTCCCACTATATATGAATTCTTGAGTTTATACATCTCCCCCAAGTAAACTGCTTCCATTTCTAGCCAATAGGATTAGAAAGAAAAAAAATATGCCATTCATAAAAATGTTGGATGGAATACAGTAACAGTGATAAGACTTTCACACAATGTTACAGGAAGGGAAAAAATAAAAAGACTTTTGGTGCTCAGCAGCCTCAGAGGTACTCTCTCAGTAGACATCTTTATTAGAAGAAAATTGAAATGAAAATGGGAAATGGCAACATCAAAATTGGATCAATAGCCAAAGCATTTCTTCCTGTTTATATTATTGATGAACTCCAATATCCACTGTGGGAAAGAATGGAAAGCATACATTTATATATACTCTAGAAAGTATAGAAATGAGAGTGTGACATCTAGAGGCGAAGAGCCTAAGCATACCACAAACCAATAAAGTCATAAATAACTATAAATAAGTGTTTATGATTTTTTTTCTTTTTGGAGTGGGAAAGGTAGGGCAATTGGGGTTAAGTGACTTGCCCAAAGTCACACAGTTTGAGTGTGTTTGTGTTAAATGTCTGATGCCAGATTGGAACTTTGGTCCTTCTCATTCTAGGGATGGTAGTCTATTCACTGAGCCACCTAGCGGCCCTACATGCTTATTATTTTAAATTGTCAAGAACACAATTCTGGGTATCGCCAGTGACCTGGTTTAATGATTTTCAAGAAGAACCTGCTATGATGAGTGTCATTTATACCAGCATTAAAAGCATTAGGTGGATGGAGCAAAGCTGGTGCAGTAGAAATAGGACTTCCCCATGACTCCCAATTCAATTTCCTCCAATACATGTAAGAAATCACTCTAAACAAATTTTAGAGGTATAGAAATCACAAAGTGCCAGAGAGAAACAAATCTCCCACTGAAGGTACAGCAGCACGTTTGCAGGAAGGGACTCTCACATTGATCTGGGAGCTGAGCCCAAGCTTGTGTGAGCCCATGGTTTTACCCCAGGGCACCCCCAACCAGCAGCAGCCAGAGAAGACTTCAGGAGAGTGAAGCACCGACAGTTGTGGGAGTTTCCAGACTTTTCATCCCATCAACACCAAATACAAAGGAAATGGTCAGTGTGGAGATCTGTTGGAACAGGGGGGGAAAGTAAGAGCATAGTCTGGCTCCTTCCCTTGGGGTAAGAAGTAACACAGGCATGGTGGCAGCACTGTGTGGATGCCTCAGGAGCTCTAGCCCTGCAGATGGTAGGGGGACCAAGCGACCACTCAGAGGGTAATCACCCTTGCTTTATCCTCCTTGGATCTGGATTGCAGTCCTGAGTGCAGGTCCTGGGGTGTGTGGGTAGGTGCCAGAGCATGTGGGGCTTATAGAGAGGGTACCCTCCTAAATGCTTTGGCATCTGAGAAACCCTATCAATTTGGGACAAAGCTCTCTCCATTCTGAAAACAGAGTTCTACCATGGCAAAGAGTTCAAAAGTCAAGTAATTGACTGGCAGTATGTGCAAGCATAGGAAATGCAATCCTAACATAGAGTCATTTTTTCAGGGACAAAAAGGATAAAAACATGGAAGTGTAGGAAGACAATAAAGTCAGAAGTACACATCAAAAGCTCCTAAGAAAAATATGAACTGGCTAAAGGCCATGGAAGAGTTCAAGAGGGGTTTTGAAAACCAAGTAAGGGAACTGGAGGTAAAATTGGGAAAAGAAATAAGAATGTGAAAGAAAAGTGAGTTAACAGCATAATTGAAGAAAATAACTTAAAAAATAGACTAACTCAAATGGAAAATTGGCCAGATGGAAAAGGAATTTCAAAACTCACTGAAGAGAATGATTCCTTAAAAATTTGCTCCAATCTAGGAGCAAAAGGAAATTAATAACTTTATGAGAAATCAACATACTATAAAATAGATCCAAACAAATGAAAGAATAGAAGTCAATGAGAAGTATCTCAGTGGGGAAAAAAAAAAACACTGATCTGGAAAATAGATCAAAGAGAGATAATTTAAAAATTGTTGGCCTATGAGAAAGCCATGATCAAAAAAAGAGCCTAGACACCATCTTTCAAGAAATTATAAAGCAAAATTGCCCTCATATTCAAAAACCAGAAAGCTAAATAAAATTGAAAGAATTCATTGACCGCCTCTTTAAAAATATCCCAAAAATAATACTCCTAGAAATATTATAGTACAATTCCAAAGTAACGAGGTGAAGCAGAAAAATATTACAAGCACTCAGGAAGAAACAATTTGAGTATTATGGAAACACAATCAGAATAACACAAGACCTAGCAACTTCTAATCTAAGGGATCAAAGGAAGGTCTTGGAATATGATATTCCAGAGGATAAAGGAGCTAATATTAAAACCAACAATCACCTACCCAGAAAAAACTGAGTATAATGCTTCAGGGGAAAATAACGTCATTCAATGAAATAAAGGATATTCAAGTATTCTTGATGAAAAGAAAACAGTGCTAAAGAGAAAATTTTACTTTCAAATGCAAGAAGCAAGAGAAGCATGAGAAGGTAAACAGGGAAAAGAAATCATAAGCAACTTATCGAAGTTGAACTATTTACATTCCTCCATGGAAAAATTATAATTGTAACTCATGAGACTTTTCTCAGTATGAGGATATTTGACGGGAATATATATGTATGGGAGGGTGTATGTGTGTGTTGATACATATATATGAGTGTGTGCAGATGTGTGTTGATATACACATAGAGGGCACAGAATTAGTTGAATATGATATCTAAATATGATATCTAAAAATAAAATTAAGAAGTGGTAGAGTAATATATTGGGAGAAGGAGAATGGGAGAGATAGATTAGGGTAAATTATCTCACAAAAAAGAGGCAAGAAAAAATTATTTCAACGGAGGGGAATAGCAGGAAGGCAAAAGGGAATGAAATAAACTTAAACTCATTGAATTTGGCTTAAGGAGGGAATAACAGAGACACTCAATTTGTTTATCTTACCCTATAGGAACGTAGGGAGAAGGGGATAAGAGTGGGGGAAGGCAGACTGGGGGAGAGGGTAGTTAAAAGCAAACACTTTTGAAAAAGGATGGGGTCAAAGGAGACAATAGAATAAGTGAGGGGTGGGATAGGATGAAGGGAAATATAGTTAGTCTTTCACAATATACCTACAATGGAAATGTTTTGCATAACTACACATGTACAACCTATACTGACTTGCTTATCTTCCCAGTGAGGGTAGGTGAGGAGAGAAGAAGGAAAAAAAAACCTGGAATGCAAAGCTTTAAAGACAAATGTGTATTTTAAAAAAAAGATATTCAGGCACTAGGTTATAGAAATCCAAGTCTCCTTAATAGAAAGTTAGGGAGGTGATGGGGGAGGATATGAGAGAACAGAATGGGGGAAGGGGTACTCAGTAGGCTTGCTATTTTTGGGGGGTAGGGGAAAGACAGGGAGAAAAAAACTGCAACTCAAAATCTTGTGGAAATGAATGTTGGAAACTAAAAATAATTAACTAAATGTAAATTTAAAAATAATTAAAAGCATTACTTTAATGATGAGTTAATTGCTTTGCTTTAAGACTTTTCTGTGATGTCAATTACAAAAATTTTATTTCTGATTTGAAAACTTCATAAACATTTTCCACGTTTTCTTCCTTATGAAATTTTAAATATTTTTAAGTCTTATACATTCAAGATCATTATGAAGTTTTTTGTTGATTCTTATCTTTTCTTCCTCTAAAATGTTGGTGATACATATAGCTTCATTTACATTATTCTCAGTAACTTTAAGTTTTCTCTAAAGAATAAATAATTATTGCATCTGTTCATTCTTTTGTAGCTGAAGTTCATTTAGATGGACACTCTTGTGTTCCATTGATTTTACTTCAGTTTTCAAAATATTTTCCTTTTTCTCTAAATCAGATATTTCAGTTTTGACTTTTTATTTAAACAAAAGTTCTCTTTTATTTATTAATCCATACTTGTTATTGAATTCTGTAATCTCCTTGGTAAATCTTTCTTACTCTTCTTTTTTTTTCTTTATATTCTCAAAGATTTGGAAAATTCTACTCTTTTCCTTTTAAATTTCTGCATGCTATGTGCTAAGCCATATTCAAGTGTTTTCAAAAGCTCAGGGAGGAAGCCTTTTTCAGAAAACTGATGAGACTTCCAGGTTGTGGTTATAGTTTATCCTTCATTCTAGAATAGGACAACAACATCAGGGAAAGGATGACATAACTTGCAATTGAATTTGAGGGAGGGTGGGCTGTGCAAGGTCACCAGCCTTATTTACTCCTCCAGAGTCACCTCAGTCTAGTCTAATTGACTTTTATTTGTTTATTAAAATAGGGCTCAGCTTCCAGGGTGGAGCACACACTGTCCCAAGTTTCAAAGGTTTTGTGTAGATGTATGCAGAAATATTGCTAAGCTTCTGTAAACTTTTAGTTCTTCCTATTTGAAAGTACTCCAAGGAGAGGCATTTAGTGACCAGAAGCACTCTTTTACGTCCTGAAACTCTGAGGAGTGCCCCCATCCACGACTGTCACAAACTCAGCTATGCTAGTGTTCCTCTTCCCCCAGGGATTGACACCCAGGACTCTAACCAGCATCCAAATATGGGCAAAGCAACAGAGTCCTGCCTCATGGCGACCAAACAAGAGCCCTGTGATCTCCTCCTGAACAATTGTTGACCCCCTCACCATTGATGGGCTATGGACTCTGTAAGGAGTCGCTGTAGACTCTTCTGATTCAGTAATCCCCAAGGCCTGCTCCTGGTTTTCTGGGATTATTTATGTGCTGGCAGGTCCTGAGTTTGACTGTGCTCCACTCTCACCAACTGAGAAATTCCTACTTATCTAAGTTGTCTGGCATCTATGGACTGAGAGATCTGGAAATCACCACTGTGGCCAATGATTCAGTCAACCCAGTAGAACCTTGTGGGTTCTGCTGCTTTAGATTTTGTTTAGAGTGATTTTACAGGTATTTGTAGGGGTTTGGAGGATAGCTCAGGGTCTCTGCCTTTTCTCAGTCATCTTGGCTCTGCTTCATAAGTACTTTTTTCTTAAAGTGACTTTATGGTCCTATGCCCATGAGAACCTGCTATTATAGTCCCCAAATGATGGTTGGTAATAGAACCATTCCCCAAATTTGGCCTTTCTTTAGGAGTGCTAATTTTGTTTTACTTATTTTTACTTTGTTTCTGATTATTTTATTTATATTAGCTACAGAAATCCTTCCCACATCCAGGAGGTTAGGAACAAGGCAACCCACAACCCCATCTGGAAAATCCATGTAAAAAATTTTGGACCTCTCTTTGTCCCAGAGAAGAAGTCTAAATTTTTATGCTATTAAAATATTAACTATATTAATGTTATAAATAATTGTGCACATATTTCATGTATTTATGAGTTTCCAAATATTTTTGTTTTTCAAATTAATTTATTTTTTGTTTTCAGCATTCACTTCCACAAGTTTCATATTTTCTCTGCCTCCTTGCCCTTACCCCTCCCCAGGATGGCATGTAACTTGATATAGGCTCTACATATACATTCCTATTAAACATATTTTCACATTAGTTATGTTGTATAGTAGAATTAGAATGAATGGGACAAAACATGAGTAAGAAAAAAACAAAAATTAACAATCAAATAGTCTGCTTCACTCTATATTCAGACTAATTGTATTATTAAATTTAGTAGAGGCTTTTTAATACCTCTGATTCACATGGCTTTCAACTGAATAAGTATGAGGTATCAGCAAAATGCATCCATTGTGCTAGGCCACAATTGCAAAAGTATTTGTCCAATCTTATTTTGTAGTCACACCACCACTCAATATGATCCATGCCCATTGAACAGGAGTTGGAACAGATGAAGACCTTTTCTGTCCATTACCCTGGTTTCCCTTACTTTTACAATATGTCATGTACCTTGTAGATTAGTCAGTAAGGAGGAATCAGCTAGATATAATGGTAGTGCTAATAAGATAGTTTAAAAAATGTCAATATGCAGTTTTTCATGCTTCTTTCCTTGCAGATGGACACAGTAGTGACTCCTAACAATGACACTTGTCACGAACCAGAGAACAACTGGACTAGTGGAATAGTAGAGAGGCTAATAATTGGGGCTGGCATCTTAGCCTCCAGTAAGTTGACAATCTCTTTATTAAAAGCACTAACACCTGACAGACCAAGATGGGAGTGATTGCACCCTTTCCCTGTAACAACTGAAGCAAACTATGTTCTACTATCTTCCTCAGGGCAACATCTTATAATACAAAACATACAATAGGTAACTCTGGTTGAACAGTAAGGACAAAACCTTAAATATACATACATATATATATTTGCTAGCAACTGTAAAGCCAAGCACAAGCAGCTTTCCAGAGGACTGCTGCTGTGAACAGTTCTCAACATTCTAATAACATAGTATAGCAAACTTGCTATATATTCAATAAAAATCAGAGCAAAACATTCACAGAAAAACAAAATACAGCATTCACTATGACACAGCTCAACGACTTATCACTAATATGGCCACATAATTTTCATCAAAATTGTCACATAGTTTTCATCAAAGTACAATCATTTAGTTACTCAATCATTCAATCATCATTATGCAGACTTGCCTCCTGAAGGGACACAAAGTAAAAAAGTCAAAGTTCTCCACCCATGGGATGCAATCAAATTACAACTTCAATGGTCACTACGCAGTACACTCTTATGGGGTAGTGGAAAGTACAAAAACCATCCACCCCCAGGTCACAAGTAAATTAAAATTTCATCAGTCTCTACTCACTACTCTATTTCAAAAGTCACTAGTCAGACAATTTCATCAGTCACTACTAAGTACCCACAAAGAAGTCTTCGAATTTTGACTTGTGGCTGGCTTTCAGCTTTAATGGGTCTTCTTCTATGATCCCAACTCCAGACCGAATTTAACTAACTGCCACCTGATTACAAAGGCACACAGTTCCCAGATCCTTGTCCAGGTCTCCATGCAGTTCCCACTCCATATTGAAAATCACATTGTCCAGTACACCTCAAATCTCTAAGTCTCTCATACTGGGAAGACAAAACTTAACAAAGCCACAATACAATTCATACATATTAAAAAAGTCACAATATTTGTACAAAGTACTGGCAGCACAGTCATGCTTCCTCAGTTTCTTCAGCTCCTGCTGGCCCTCAAAATTCCTCAGAAGTCCTCTGACTTGAGGAGGTGGCTCAAGGGCAAAGTGAATAAAGCACTGGCTTTGGAGTTAGGAGTACCTGAGTTAAAATCTGGCCTCAGTCGCTTAAAAAAAACTAATCATGTGACCTTGGGCAAGTCACTTAACCCCAATTGCCCCTTGAAAAGCAAAAAAAAAAAAAGGTAAAGGCCGGTTGACGTTCAAAAAACCTCAGCAAATCTGGCTGACCCTTGGAAGTCTTCAGCACCGTAAGCTCCATTCTCAATATCAAAATCACTTTTTCCAGCCTCTATGTGGCTTGCTCCAAGAAATTCCTACTCAGTTCTCAATTCTCATTCCTCTTCTCAGTTCTTCTCAATTCTCATTTCAGTCTTCAGTCAGCAGCAGCTGTCCTCCCTCCAAAATGGTTATTCCAAAAATTTCTGCCTGTCCAGCTTGTGCTCTTCCTTAAACATGGTATATCTCCTCCCTTTTCAGCCCTTTCCTGTTACATCAGCAACAGGGGATCATACCTTCTGTTTCGTTAATAGAGGCTGAATTTGAATCTAGGTGGTCAGTACCTCTTTGCTTGGCAACACAAAGGAAACTTCAAGTTTTATTACTATTACAGCAACTAAGGTCCAATAACAGAGTACCAGTAAACTTTCAAATATAGTACAGTTAATCCTCAACATTTGTATATTTAACTTTCACAATTTCAAGCTTTCATATACATTTTTCATTTTGTAATATTTAATTTTTCCCAAGTCATATGTCAAGAAATTTAAGTGCTTACTTTTACAAGATAATGAGTTCCAAATGTTTCTTTTTCACTCCCCTCCCCTCTTCTGATAATGGTAGGCACTTTGATAAATTTTATGCATGTGCTATAATGAAAAACAATATTTACATATTATTGACAGTGGTGAAAGAAGAAACAGATTAAAAATTAAACAGAAGAAAAAATAAATACTCCAATCTTCATTCAGAGTATTCAGTTATTTATATGGATAATGATAGCATTTTCCTTGAGGAGTATTTTGTACTTTTCTTGGATCATTGTGAAGCTGAGAACAATTCAGTCATTCTTAGCTGAACATATAATGTTACTGATACTGTTTGTCATTTCTTATCACACAGAAATATCCCATTATATTCATATACCACAACTTGCTTAATTATTCCCCAATTGACAGGCAAGACATCAAGTTCCAATATTTTGTCACCATAAAAAGGACTATTGTAATTTTTTCCCCCATATATATGTCCTTTTCCTTTTTTATTACCTCTTTGGGATATAGAACTAGAATCGGTATTGCTCGATGAAAGGATATGCAGTTTGGTTGCCCTTTAGGGTATAGCTCACAACTCCAATGAATTAGTGTTCCAAATATCCCATATCCTCTTAAACATTTATCCTTTTCTTTTTTGTCATATTAGTGAATCTTATAGGCTAATATCTCAGAGTAGTTTTAATTTGCATTTCTCCAGTCAAAAGTGATTTAAAGGACTTCTTCATATTCTTATAGATAATTTTGATTTCTTCTTCTGAAAACTGGTTGCTCCAGATTTCCAATTTGGTGCTTGATTGGTGAATTTGAGCCCTTATCAATTGTGGAATGACTTGCATTCTCATAAATTTGTCCCAGTTCTCTATATATTTGATAAATAAGGCTTTTTTCAGAGACCATACAAATTGTTTCCCATCTTTCTTCTTTCCTTCTAATCTAGGTTGTATTGGTTTTGCTTGTATAAAAGCTTTTAAATTTAGTATAATCAAAATTATCTATTTATGTTTTGTAATGATCTCTATCTGTTGTTCTGTCATGAATTCTTTCCTTACCCAAAGATCTGACATGTAGGCTACACTTTGCTCTTCTAATTTGCTTATTGTGTCACCCTTTATGTCTATATCATGCAACCATTTTTACCTTACATTGGTATACAGTGTGAGTTGATGCTCCATATCAGTTTGTCTCTGACTCGTTTCCAGTTTTTACAGCATATTTTTTTTGTCCAACAGTTCTTATTGGAAAGTCTGGGGTCTTTGTATTTATCACACAATATGTTACAATAGCTGTTGATGACTTTTTTTCTCTACCTAATGTATTCCACTTATCCACCCTTAAATTTATTTCCCAGTATTAGATAGCTTTGGTGTACTTTATAACATGAGATATGCTATTTTTGTGCCACTTTTTGTTTTTTTTTTCATTAATTTCTTTGTTGTTCTTGAGTTTTATTCTTCCAGGTGAATTCTATTGTTATTTTTTCCTACTTCTATCAAGTAATTTTGGGTAGTCTGATTGGTGTGCTATTGAATATTCAATTACTATAAACAGAATTGTCATTTTGATTATATTTGCTTTGTCTACCCATGTGCAACTGATATTTCCTCATTGTTTAAATGTAACTTTATTTTTTGAGAAAAATATTTTTCAATTATGTTTACATAGTTACTCATATCATATTGGAAAGTAGTATTTTACATTGTTTCCAGTTATTTTAAATGAAATTTATCTTTCTCTTGCTGCTAGGCTTTATTGCTCACATAGAGAAAGGCTGATGGTTTATATTTTTATCTGATATTCTATGGTTCTCAAAGTATACCATCATATCATCTGCCAAGAGTGATAGCTTTGTTTGTGATTGCTCTTTCTAATTACTTCAATTTATTTTTCTTCTCTTATTTCTATAGCTAATATTCCTAGTGCTATGTTGAATAATGGTACTGATATTATTGTTTTGCTTTGTCTATATCAGGATTGCTACCTTTTCCTTCTTTATTTAACTTCAGCTAAACTCTGGTCTTTTCAGTAAGAATACTTGAAATCCTCTCTTTTGCTAAATGTTCACTTTTCCCCTGAAGTATCATACTTACTCTAGCTAGGTAGGTGATTCTTGGTTTTAATCCCAGTTCCTTTGGCCTCTGGAATATCATAATCTAAATCCTTTGATCCCTTAATGTAGAATCTGCTAGGCCTTGTGGTATTCTGATTGGATTTCCACAATAAATGGATTGTTTCTTTCTCTGCTTGCCATATATTCTGCATGACCTGGGAACTCTGGAATATGACCGCAATATTCCCAGGACCTTTCCTTTTGGGAGCTCTTTCAAGAGATGATCACTGAATTCCTTCAATTACTATTTCCCCCTCTAGTTCTAGAATATCAAGGAAGAAAATTTCTTGAAAGATGATGTCTAGTCTCTTTTCTTTATCATAGCTTTCAGGTAGTTCAATAATTTTAAAATTCTCTCTCCTGGATCTATTTTCAACATTAGTTGATTTTCCAATTAGATATTTCCCATTGTCCTCCATTTTTTCAAATCTTTGTTTCTGTTTTTTTAATATCTTGATTTCCCATAAAGGTGTTAGCTTCCATTTGATCCATTCTAATTTTGAAGGAATTACATACTTCAGGGAACATTTGGACCTCCCTTTCCATTTTGTCAGTTCTGATTTTTAAAGCATTCTTCTCATCATTTTCTTTTTGGACCTCTTTTGCCATTTCAGTTAGTTTGGTTTTTAAGGTGTTATTTTATTTAGTATTTTTTGGGTCTCCTTTGGCAAGCTGTTGACTCATTTTTCATGAATTTCTTGCATCACTCTCATTTCATTTCCCAATTTCTACTCTACTTCTCTTACTTGATTTTCAAAATCCTTTTTGAGCTCTTCCATGGCCTGCAACCAATATTTATTTTTCTAGCCTTTTGATTTAAGAGTTTAGACTTTGTTGTCTTCTGGTTGTCCGTTTTGATCTTCTTTGTCACCACTATAGCCTGACTTTTTAATGCTATTTTTTAATCTTCTCAGACAAGTACTTGGCTTTCTAACTCTTTGTCAAGTTAGGACTTTGCTTCCAGTGGGGATGGGTGTAGGAGTAGATGTACTGTTCCAGGCTTCAAGGGTTTTGTATCAGCAGGTTGATCTACTACTGTCTGCAGGTGCAGAGCTCCAAAAGCAGCCACCACTACACTGCTGGTGCTGCTTCTGCTTCCACTGTTGCCACCACCTCCATTATGGGATGAGACCAGATTGCCCTCTTTTCCCAACAGGTCCCACAGAATTTCCCAACTCACCTTCTGTGCTGTCCTCAATATTTATGGGTTGAGAAGTGTAGGAGCCACCACAGCTGCCAGTGAATTGGATGCCTGAGGCCTGCTCCTTCCCCATCTATGCCAATGTGGCCCATATTGGGACTGCACAACATCTGTACTTTTTTCCATATGTTGAATTTTATTCTCTAATGAGTTGTTAAAAACGCTGAACAATAATGGATTTTTGCATCCGTTTTTCCATTTGGCTATTTCTACATTTTAAGCAGTTGTCCAAGCTGCTCACTCTTTTTTTCATAAATAATTCCTTAAAAAGGAATTAAAAAAAGAAAAATTGACAGTCAGACTTGCATAGGAGTTAGCAGCTTCTACCACAAAGGATTAAACAGCTTGGAATATGATATTCTGGAAGACAAAGGAGCTTGGATTATAAATGAGAAACAGCGACCCAGTAAAATAGAGCATAATCTTTCAGAGAAAAAAAGATGGAAATTCAATGAAATAAGGAATTTTCAAAATTTCCAGATGAAAAGACCAGAACTGAACAGAAAATTCTTCTTCCAAATACAAGACTCAAAGAATCATAAAAAGGTAAACAGGGAAAGAAAAAAAAAACTGCTATAAAAAGGTTAAACTTTTAAAATCACCATATGGGAAGGTAATAGTTATAATGTTTAAGAAGGGTATCTTTGTTAAGGCATTTAGAAGTGGTATACATAGGTATTGGTAGAATTTGAATTTGATATGAAAAAATATTCATTAAGGGTGAATAAAAGGATTGTACTGGAAGAAGAGAAAAGAAGGAGGCTGAAAAGGGTAAATTAAATCACGTGAAAAGGTGTGGAGAACTATTTTAATAGAGGGAAATAATGGAGTAGGTCAAGCATTGTTGGGACCTTACTCTCATCTGAATTGGCTCAAAGAGATACTAACATAGTCATTCAGTTGGGTATGAAAATCTTTCTTACCCTATAGGGAAATAGAAGGGGAAAGGGCAAGAAAAAGAGGGGGTATATAGAAGAGAGGTCAGAAGGGAGGGAAGAGATTGTATGAGAAAGTGGAATGAAAATGAATGGGTCCTAATAGGGCAGATCAAGGTAGGCCTTGTTCAGAAGCAAAACCTTGTTGAAGAGGAAATAGGTGAAAGAACAGAGAAAAGTATAAACATGGTGGAAAATAGGATTAAGAGAAAGAAACAGATAGTGATCATAACTGTGAATGTGGAAGGTATGATTTCTCCCCCAAAAAAACAGAAGTGGGTGGCAGAGTGGATTACAAAGCACTGTCTTGTAATATATTGTTTACAAAAAGCAGAGAGATATACATAGAGTAAAGGTAAAGGCTTGAACAGAATATATTCTCCTTCAGCTAAAGTTAAAAAAAAAGCAGATTTAGCAATCCTGATCTAAAGTGAAGCAAAAGGAAAAAAAATCAGTTCTAATTAAAAGAGATAAGGAAGGAAACTACATCTTGCTAAAAGGTACCATAGACTATGAAGAAATATCATTAGTAAAGATTTATGCACCAAGTGGTATAGTATCAAAGTTCTTTGAGAAGACTGTTATGTGAGTCACAGGAAGAAATAGGGAGGAAAACTATGTTACTGGGGCACCTCATCTTCTCCCTCTCCAAACTAGATAAAAATAACCATAAAATCAACAAGAAATTAAAGAAGTGAAGAAATTTTAAGAACATTTAGATATGATAGACTTCTGGAGTAAAATGAGTGGGATTGTAAAGGAATATACCTTTTTCTCAGCAATATATGGTATCTACACAAAAACTGACCATGCATTATGGCATAAAAACCTCACAATCAAATATAAAATGGCAGAAATATTCAATGCATCTCTTTCAGATCATGATGCAATAAAAATTACATATAAGGGCCATGGAAAGTTAGATTACAATTTAAATCAAAACCAAATAAACTAATCCTAAAGAATGAATACATCAAACAAACAACAAATCATAGAAACAAATACTAATTTCATCTAAGAGAATGAAAATGATGAGACAAGAAAGCAAAACTTACAGGATGTAAGAACCAAAGCTGTTCTTCAGAGATTTATTTCATTTTATTTTATTTTGCTTTTTCGAGGGCAATTTGGGTTAAGTCTTGCCCAAAGTAACACAGCTAGTAATTGTGTCAAGTGTCTAAGGCCAGATTTGAACTAGCGTCCTCCTTACTCCTGGGCAGGTACTCTATTCACTGCGCCACCTAGCTGCACCCCGCCCAATTTTGTTTTTTTTTTAATCTCTCAATTCTTACAGTGAATAAATTAGAGAAAGAGAGCGTCAGGGAATTCTGAATGCAACTAAAAAAGCTAGAAAAAAGAAAATTAAAAAGTCTCAATTCAATAATAAATGAAAAATTTTGAAAATTAAAGGAAAGAAAAATAAAATTTAAAGAAAACTGTTTAATTAATCTAAATTAAACAATGATCTTTTTTTGAAAAAGCAAGAAAATAGGCAAGCCTTTTCTTAATTTGATTAAAAAAGAAAGAAAACGGGGCAACTATGTGGCATAGTGAATAGAGCACCAGGCCTGGAGTCAGGAGGACCTGAGTTCAAATATGGACTCAGACACTTGACAAACTTACTACCTGTGTGAATTTCAGCAAGTCACTTAGCCCCATTTGCCCTACAAAAAGAAAAAAAGAAAGAAAACCAAATTACCAGATTCAGAAATTAAAAGGGTTAATTCACCACCAAGGGGGAAATTAAAACAATAATAGAGAGCTATTCTGCCCAACTATATACAAATTTATCTGACTATCTAAGTAGATGAATTAGCACTATATATATATATGTATATATATATATGTATATATATATGTATATATATGTATATATATCCCACATTACTTTAAGGGGAAAGAAAATTATTAAAAACCCAATTTCATAAAAAAAAGCAATTGAACAAGCCATCAATGAACTCCTAGTCATAGTTAGATACCACAATTAATATGAAAATAAACATGATCTGTTGTTAGCATGATACTTCAAAGCCATTCCAAAAGAATAAAACCTACAAATGGAGTTTTTCCCTACTTCCATAGCCTTAAGGACCCTAAAATTGTCTTCAAATCACAAGAATCAGGGAATATGACTCTGTAAAATTATGAATTTGAATTTTGCTAAAAATCATCCTTTATAATATTGAAAAGAAAGATAAGGAGTCATTTTATTAAATGAACCAAAATTATCCTTGTTTTAATGCTTGGTGTATTATTTTAATTTTATATGCCTGTAACAACACAAGATGCTTCATTGGTGACTCACCACCTGAATTTAGTACAGCATATTTATTTTGATTACTGTTTCAATATGAAGCATTGAAGTAGTCATATCCATTGTTCCAGTGTGTTACCTTTAAACTACAAGAAGTATGCTAAAATTATGGAGTACCACACTAAATATTTCACTAACAACATGACCTCACTTATTGGATTGAATTTTAGCTTTTTTTGCCAAATTTTCCCACACAGACATTCTACTTTAGAAAAATGAAATATAAAGAAGTTGAAACAAGGAGAGGATTAAATTATACTTATGAATGTTTGGCTGTTTAGAATAAAACAACAAAAAACTCCATGTGACAGGAAATTGAAATTAACTTGCTATTTTTTAGCTTATATATAGAAATAGTTTTTCTTTCAAAATTTGTAAATTTCCTTCATTGACAACTAAACTATATATATATATATATATATATATATATATATGTATAACATTTCCTTCAAACATAAATTAGTGAAATCATTTATTTATTTATTTATTTATTTAGTATTTACTTAGCATCTAATAAGATCCTGGCACTGTGTTAGGCACTGAAATATAAATACAAAATAATGACAACCCTTTCCATAAAAGTGTTTACATTCCTTTGGTAGGTGGCTCAGACATGAATATAGATAATTGAATATATAGTATTCAGAAGACATAAAAAATATAATTGCACTGTGCATTAAGATCATTATGAAAATTAGCAGCCATAGGAGGCAGCATTTGAGCAAATCCAAGAGGAAAACTAAGGACTCTACAAAGCATACGTGAGAAATGAGTGCATTCCAGGAATAAGGATGACCTAATGCAAAAGAAGAGAAGTACTGATGTAATGCTATGCTGCAGACCAGCAAGGGCATCTGTTTGACTAGGACACAACAGTTCATAAAATGTAGTCATGTTCAGTAAATTGGGAAAGGTAGATTGAGCTCAAATTCTGAAGGGTTTTAAATTCCTAAACATTGGAGTTTTCATTTTATTTTAGAGGCACTGGAATTTCTTCAACAGTGGGTTGGCATGGTTATTAGCAACCATGATATTCTTGCGCTTTATGGATATTTGTTAACTTTATCTGACACTTGGTAACTGTGAGGTGAATAAAGAGAGGACAAGCTGGATGTATGGAAATGAATTAAGAGGCTATTGCAGTAAATGACGATGTCCTGAACTACAATGATTATGGCTACCATTTGCAGCATTCGAGCTTCTCTATTTTGTTTTATTCTCACAACATAACAGACTTGCTTTTTCTTCTAATTGTACATTTACTTAATGATATTTTTATGTAACTTCTTGCAAGTCATTGTTATTAGGATACTGAACCATATTTATATGCACCACCTATTTTTCCATTGTTTTTTGAGTACTCAAATTGAGTAATCATTATTTTGAATACTCAGACATCCTGACATTTTACAATGATGATGGTTCATTGTGCTGTGGAGGTAATATGAGGTTCTCAAAGGCTATCCTAGTGAAGAATAAATTCTGGTAGATTCTACGAAATTGTAAAGATTGAGAGTAGCATAGTCTGAAGTTTGCTGGTCAAGGACTAGCCTATAAAGTACAAAGAAGCTTATGGTAGTCATGGCAAAAAATTTCTTTGTATAGACAAATATATAACTTCATAACAAACCAAATTTCTGAGTTTTATGCTAGAAATCATCACTCAATTAGCCTAAAATGCCTACTCTGTGCTGGTAATACATGCTGCTAATACAAAGATAAAAATTAGCTATTTCCTCTTCTCCAGGAGAATGTATTCTATTAGAGAACATATAATTATATTTTAAAGACTCTCAAAAATTGTTTGACCAGGTTGTTAAGGAGTTTATAAAACCAGGGTAATATCTTTTATATTCTAGAAAAAAATTCATAGTCGTTTGATGAGTATGGTAATGGTATGTTCATACCTATACTTAAAGAAAATCATTTTGACAGTTGTGGAAAGGATACATCGTAGTAGAGAGATACTTAAGGTAGGGATTCACTGGATGAGATGTTATAAATTAAAGCGGTGAAAAGCACTCTACTGGACTTTACCCTTGTCTCCAGAAAGTCATTTCCTGAAATATTATATCTATTGTGAAATTCATGGCTCCTCGAGACCCTGTTCCCCTGGCGCCCTTGGAGAGAGTGGAGGGTGAACTTTATGCCCAGTTCTTCACTTAAGAAGGCAGAATAGAAGAGACATTTCATTATTTATCACCCAATTGCAATACTTTTTCATGACTCAAGTGGATACCCTATCTCTCCTTATTATCTCTACTTCCACCCTCTGCCATTTCAGTTGTCTTTTCCCTTTTCCTTTCTGTTCTTGGCATAGGCCTTGCACATAGTTGGTGCTTAAAAAATATTTATTGACTGACTGAGAGACAATGTGAATATGGATGAGGGGATGAGTACATCATGTATGGAGTTGTAGGCTCTGTAATTACTTTAGAAATATTTAATAACTTTTCAGAATGAATAAAATATTGACATTTTACTATGCTAAAATAAAATTCAAAACACTTCTTTTACATTAACTATTTGGTGATTTTCTACCCTGAAATTTTCATAAATTGTGATTGTTTTTAAGATCTTTGTGGCAGAATCATAGATAAATGCAAAACAAAAGCAAAATCCTTGAATCAACATAAATGGCCAATAAGAGAGGAATGGTGAAACAATGATAGTGTATGAATAAAATGGAATACTATAAAGCAAGACAAAAAATATGATAAATATAAAGAAATCTGGAAAGACATATATGAAAAATACAAAGCAAAACATAACATGCACCTAGGTTCAATTATATTAAGAAAAGTATATGAGAATTAGTGGACATATTAATCTTTGTGTGGACTTAAACGGAGTGACTGAACAAACTATTATATTTTATTCATTGATGTTAAATATAAAAAGTAAATACATTTATTTGATTATCTGCATTCAATATTAATTTTAAAAAATTAACTTTTAGAATTAATTTTTATTTACATACATCATAGGCATATTCATATTCATATACATAAATACCATAATATTTTTATTTGTATTGCTTAAAAAAGGAACTACATGTCTACCTAGAATGATTTTATTTTATTTCTATGTAACAAAATTTTTTATCATATTCAAAGGGGTATTTTGCCTTGTGATGTCAGTAAGAAGAACTGTGGACATTTCCCACTGACATCTAAAATACATCCCCAATGCACAACTCTTTATCTTTCTTCATGAATTCATGCCCTCTTTTCATCTTCCCTATTTGTAACAAAATTTGTAACTAATCTTTGAGTCTCCAAGTTTTTAACAACTGTGTTATTCTTAACTTATTACTCTCCCTAACTCAATATATTCTTTAATTTGTCAAATCCAATTTTTTCTAAATGTTCAACACTTCTCACAGCAGAGCCCTTTCCCTACTCATACATCCACAACTTTATCACATCTCACTTTGAATATTGAAGCAGTCTATTAGACTGTTCTCTTTGCCTTAAGTCTCTACTTTCCTTGAAACCAACTTTCCAACTTCATTTTAACTTATTGCCCCTCATGAACTCTTCAATTCAATCAAAATGGCCTCCTTCCTCTTCTCCACACACAAAATACTCCACCTCCTGTGGCTCTGCCTCTGCATTTATTGATTCCTTGATCAATAATGTCACCTCCTCACTGCTATCTCATAGAATATCCCACTTCCCTAAAAACACAATTTCAGTATCATATATTAAGTGAAGCCTAACTCCCTCAAATTCTAATACTTTCCATCTTTAATAGTCTTGTATTTAGCACCTTTAAATTTATTTTTATTTATTCTCTTAATGATGTTTCTCTACCTAATGATACATGTATTTATTGTTCCTGTTAAACAATAAAGTTTTACAACTATGGACAGTTCATTCATTCATTCATTTATCCATCCATCCATCCATCCATCCATCCATCCATCCATCCATCCATCCATC
>NW_027185860.1:7118881-7135080 GCF_028583685.1 Petaurus breviceps papuanus
TCTATCTATCTATCTATCTATCTATCTATCTATCTATCTATCTATCTTTCTATCTATTTACCTATCTATCCTTTGTTAGTTTGTATTTGCATACTCAGTACTTAGAACCACACTGGGAAATAAATAGGCTGTTAAAATAATTAATTTTTAGTAAAGTAGCTACATGGAAAGAGCTACTGAGAGGGATATCTCACATATGTTTATGAGATTGAGATCATACTTATTCTCAGTTCCTTTCACACATGCATGGAAATAGAACTCCATGAGTCCCCATCATTTCTATTCAAAATTCTCCTTCAAAGTTGGTGAAGGGCAGTATGCTTCAACAAGTCAATTTCCCATTCACATTATAAAACATCATATGCACACATCTTAGGTGTGTTTTGAAGGACCTCTTCTGGTGTAATTACCCTAAGTCACGCATTTACAGTCTTACAGTAGGTCAAATGCTGAAAGTTCCAACCAGATAACAGTAAGAAGAAAGAGGCAGAGGGATTTCACTCCTTTTAAAATTCAGATTTTAACTTTGGATCTTTGTAAACTGTAACCTTTTCTCTGATTTAATTTTGTACAGGACTTCCAGTTATTTTCTTTTGGTGCCTTAATGAAAATAAAGGTGAAACATTTGTAGCTTGGAACATTCAGAAATTAGATGGAAGGTTACATTTTATTAAGATCATGGCAAATCAAAATCTATATTCATAGGCCTTCCTTTAGAATCTATAGCTACAGTCTTTGAAAATGAATGTAAACTATTTGGTGGGAAGAGCATCATTGGATTTGGAATTAGAAGATGCTAATTTAAATGACAATTTAGGATTTTTTTAAATTGTTTTTGTTTATTTTTTTTTCCAAAATAAGAACTTAAAAACTCTTTTCCATTGTCAGTAACTGACTAAAACTGTTATAGAATAAAGTGAATCTGCAAAGTCAAATATTTCAGAGAAATGTCTTTCTTCAGATATTGAGAAATGATTCACAATTCTTTGCCCAATGGTTTAGACCTATTTCCTCTACCTCTCCTCCTCTATTTCTTTGTGTCTCTGATTTTCTTTATATTCCTTGGGCAAACCTGAGTGGTGGGCTTGTCTACTTAATATTATTGGGTCAAGCACACATTCCAGGAAACTGTTCCTACTGCTAAACCCTAGTGAGAAATTATCCAGTTTCATTTACCTGATTAACATTAACATCATTAACTTTTACATAGTGGCATTTACCAAGGAATTTAAGGAAATGTATAGTTTCCTAAAATTCCTGAATGTGCATTTTTCCCTTCACCATCTCAGGCTCTGTGGGGAGAATAATGAAATTTAATATACTTTGTACACAATGTTCATCCCTTCAATTAAACTTCCAAAAATCAGCATGGTTAATGGATGTATTAGCATGCATGCCTGCTCTGCTAGATTAGGTCAAAAAACATGTTTTGTTGTTGTTGTTGTTTTCTTTGTTTATTTTTAGTTTACAGGATTTAGTTCCACAATTCTGTGAGTTTCAAATTTCCTCTCCCTCTTTCCCCCATCCCCCTCCTCTTGGCAGCATACAATCAAGTATAGGATGGGCAAGTACTTTCACACAAGACATTAGTTAACTTATACTGAAGGATTGTATCAGATGGAATGAACAGTGGGAAAGAGGAAACAAAGCCAAGCAAGAAAAAGAAAAAGAGCAGATAGTTTGCTTCAATCAGGATCCAAACTCACTTCTTTCTACTTCTTTTCTGGATGCAGACATCTCTCTCTATCATGAGTCTATTGGGTTTGACCTATACCCTGCATTGCACTGCTGAAAAGAGCCCAGTCTATCAAAGATGGTCGTCACACGTACAATATGTCTGTAATTGTGTACAAATGTTTCCTGGTTCTACTCTTCTAACTCAGCATCAGTCTGTATAAGCCCCTCTAGGTAAATATGAACCCCATCTACTCCTAGTTTCTTATAACACAATAGTATTTCATTACATGCATATACCACAACTTTTTCAGCCATTCCCCAATTGTTGGGCACCCCCTTAATTTCCAATTCTTTGCCACCACAAAAAGAGCTGCTATAAATATTTTTGTACATGTCTGGCTTCCTCCCACTTCTGTGATCTGTTTGGCATACAATCCTAAGGTGGTATTGCTATGTCAAAGGGTATGAAATTATTTATAGCCCTTTTGCCATAATTCCAGATTGCTATGCAGAGTAGTTGAATCTGTTCACAACTCTACCAGCAATGCATTAGTGTTCCAATTTTTCCACATCCTCTCCAACATTAGTCATTTTTCTGTTTTGTCATCTTAGCCAATCTGATTGGTGAGATGTGGTAACTGAGAGTTGTTTTGCTTTGCATTTCTCTAAAAAGTTATTTACAACATTTTTTCTTATGTTTATAGATATCTTTAATTTCTTCTTCTGAGAAGTGTCTGTTCATATCCTTTGACTATTTATCAAATGGGGAATTACTTGTATTCTTATATATTTGACTCAGTTCTCTGTATATTATAGAAATGAACCCTTTATCAGAGACATGATTTGTAAATATCCGTTCCCAATTTTCCACTTTCCTCCTAATCTTGGTTACGTTGGCTTTCTTTGTACAGAAGCTTTTCAATTTCATGTAATCAAAATTATCCACTTCACATTTTATAATGCTCTGTAATTCTTGTTTTTTCATAAAGTCTTCCCCTATGCACAAATCTGACAGGTAAAATATCCCTTGCTTTCCCAGATTGCTTACAGTATCATCATTTTTACCTAGGTCAGAAACTCATTTAAAATTGATTTTTGTATATGGTGTTAAATAATGGTCTATGCTCACATTCTGCCACACTATATTCCAGTTTTCCCAGCAGTTTTTGTCAAATAGTGAGTTATTAACACAAAAACTGGGATCTTTGGATTTACCAAACAGTAGATTGCTATAGTCACTGACTGCTGAGTCTCATGTACCCAATCTATTCCATTGATCCACTCCTCTATTCCTTAGCCAGTACCAAGTAATTTTGATGACTTTTGCTTTATAATACAGATTAAAATCTGGTATACCTAGTCCACCTTCCCAAGCATTTTTTTCATTAAGTCCCTTGATATTCTGGACCTTTTTTTCTTCCAAATAAATTTTGTTACTACATTTTCTAGCTCTACAAAGTAGATATTTTTTTGGTAAGTTGATAGGCATGGCACTTAATTTATAATTCAATTTAGGCAAAATTGTCATTTTTATTATATTAGCTAGACCCAGACACGAGCAAATGATGTTTTTTTTCCAATTAGTTAGATTTGACTTTATTTGTGTGAAAAGTGTTTTGTAGTTGTATTCATATAGGTACTGGTTTTGTTTTGGCAGGTAGATTCCCAAATATTTTATAATGCCTACAGTAACTTTAAATGGGATTTCTCATCCTATCTCTTCCTGTTGAATTTCATTAGAAATATACAGGAATGCTGAGGACTTATGTCAGTTCATTTTATATCCTGCAATTTCACCAAATTGATTTATTGTCTCAAATATTTTTATTATTATTATTTGATTATCTAGGATTCTCTACGTATAACATCATATCATTTGCAAAGAGTGATAACTTGGTCTCTTCTTTGCCTAAATTGATTCCTTTGATTTCCTTTTCTTCTCTAATTGCTAACATTTCTAGTACCAGATTGAATCAGAGGGGTGATAGTGGACACACTTGTTCCCCCCTTATCTTATTGGAAATGCTTTTAGCTTATCCCCATTACATATAATATTTGGTGATGGATTTAAATAGATGTTACCTATAACTTTAAGGTGTCTCCATTTATTCCTATACCTTCTAGTATTTCTAAAAGGAATAGGTGTATTTTCTGAAAAGCCTTTTCTGATTCTATTGAGATAATCATGTGCTTTCTGCTAGTTATATTGTTGATGTGATCAATTTTACTGATGGTTTTCCTAATATTAAATCCTCCTTGCATTCAGTGAATAAATCCTATGTGATAAAAATTTATTATGCTTGTGATAACTTGCTGTAAACTTTTTGCTAATATTTAATTCAAAATTTTTGCATCTACATTCTAGAGGGAAATGGGTCTATAAGTTTCTTTCTCTGTTTTATCTCTGCCTGATGTAGGTATCAGTACCATGTTTGTGTCATAAAAAGAATTTTGTAGGACTTTTTCACTAATTTCCCAAATAGTTTGAATAGTACTGTAAACGATTGTTGTTTAAATGTTTGATAGAATTCAATATTAAATTCATCTGGCCCTGGAGATTTTTTCGTAGTGAGTTCAATGATGGCTTGTTTTTCTTTTTCTGAGATGGGGCTATTTAAGTAATTTACTTACTCTTCAGTTAATCTGGGCAACTTATATTTTTGTACGTATTTATCCATTTCACTAAGATTGTAAAATTTATGTGCATAAAATTGGGCAAAATAATTCCTACCTATAATTTTAATTTCCTCTTTATTAGAGGTAGATTCACCCTTTTCATTTTTAATACTCATAATTTGGTTTTCTTCTTTGTTTTTTATGATATTGACTAAAGGTTTATCAATTTTATTGGTTTTATCATAAAACCAGCTCTTAGTTTTATTTATTCATTCAATAGTTTTCTTAATTTCAATTTCATTAATCTCTCCTTTGGTTTTCAATATTTCTAATTTAGAATATAATTGGGGATTTTCAATTTGTTCTTTTTC
Source organism: Petaurus breviceps papuanus (assembly GCF_028583685.1). Classification (NCBI taxonomy): domain Eukaryota; kingdom Metazoa; phylum Chordata; class Mammalia; order Diprotodontia; family Petauridae; genus Petaurus; species Petaurus breviceps. The sequence goes on from NW_027185860.1 coordinate 7,123,546, forward strand.
TATTTTTTTCAGTTGCATGGCTAATTCATTGACCTCCCTTTTCTCTAATTTATTCATGTATGCACTCAGGGATATAAAATATCTCCTAAGCACTGTTTCTCATTCTCTTGAATGAAGTTACTGATTGTTTCTCTAATTTCTTATTTGACCCATTGCTTCATTAGGATTAATTTTTTTTAAATTTTCAATTAGTTTTTAGTCTCTTCCCATATAATTATTGTTGCATCATGATCTGAGAAGGATGCATTTAATATTTCTGCGTTTCTGTTCTGAATTGTGAGGTTGTTATGACCTAGTACATGGTCAGTTTTTGAGTATGTGCCATGAATCGCTGAGAAGAAAGTATATTCCTTTTGATCTCAATTCAGTTTTCTCCAGAGATCTATCATGTCTAGCCCTTCTAAAATTCTATTGTTCTCCTTCACTGACTTCCTGTTTATTTTGAGGTTAGATTTGTCAAGTTAAGAAAGGGGGACATTAAATTCCCCCACTAATATCAGTTTGCTAACTATTTCTTCCTTAATTCCCTTAACTTATCCTGCAAGATTTCGGATGCTATCCTACCTTTTTTTTTTTTTTAATCTGAGGTAAGGATTGCTTCCCCTCCTTTTTTTTTACTCTCACTGAAGCATAATATATTCTACTCCAGCCTTTTACCTTTACCCTGTGTATATCCCTTTGTTTCAAATGTGTTTCTTTAAAACAGCGTATTGTAGGATTATGATTTTTAATCCATTGTGCTATCCTCCTCTGTTTTATGGGATAATACATCCCATCCACATTCACAGTAATGATTACTGTCTGTCTCTGTTCTTCCATTCGATATTCCCTCCCCTGTTTATGTTTTTTTGTTTCTTCCTTCTGCCTTCTCTTCCTTAAGAGTTTTCCTTTTGACCATCACCTCCCTCAATATCCCCTACCAGTGACCCCCCCCTCTTTACCTATGTTCTTCCCTTACTGCTATTTCCCTCGCTTTGTATAACCTCCCCCTTCTTATTCTCCCCCTTACCCTCCTACTGCCTATAGGACACAATAGATTTTTATACTTATCAGAGTATGTTATTTCCCCTTTGACCCCAAACCAATGAAAGTAAATTTCATATAGTGCTCCTTTCCTTTCCTCCTTTCCCTCTATTTTATGAGCTATTGTGTCTTTTCATGTTAGTCTTATATTTAATGGATTTTGTTGATCCTTCTTTGAATCAGAACCAGTGAGAATAATGTTCAAATCATGCTCCTCTCCCTATTTCCTATGTGTTCGTGCCTCTTTGTATGGCATAATTTACCTTTTTTTTCTCATCTTTTGCATTTATCTTATTTCAGTCCCTCTCGCCACCTTAATAAGTTGTTTTATTATTTTTTTTATCATCGACTAGTTAAATTATAACCATACCCTCTATCTATGTATATCCATTTTAAGGATCATGGTAATCATATGAATTTTAATATTGACTGTTATCAGCTTCTCATATAGGGATGTAAACAGTTTGCTCTTATTGCACCCCAAGTTATGTGCATGTGTGTGTGATTGTTCATGTGTCATGTGTGAATGGGTGAGTGTGTGTTTTCCTTGTTTACCTTTTTATATCTTTCTTGAGTCTTTTAATTGGAGATCAAATTTTCCATTGAGCTATGACTCTTCCTTCAGGAATTTTGGAAGTCTCTAATTTCATTAAATGACAATGTCTTTGCTTGAAAGATTATGCTCAGTAGTTAATCCTTGATTGCAATCCTAGCTCTTTTGTCTCACAAAATATAAAATTCCAATCCTTCCAATATTTTAATGTGGAAGCTACTTTGTCCTGTATATTCCTGGCTGTAATTCCATGATCTTTCAGTTATTTATTTTTGGCTGCTTGCAATATTTTCTCCTTAATCTTCTAATTCTGGAATTTGGCTAATATATTTTTAGGAGTTTTCAATTTGGGATCTCTTTCTGGAGGAGACCGGTGAATTCTTTCAATAACTATTTTACTTTCTGATTCTAGGATTTCACGACAGCTTTCTTTGACAGTCCCTTGGAGGATGTTGTCCAGGCTGCTTTTTTCATCATGACTTGCTGGTGGAACAATAACTTTTTCTTGATTTTTTAGGAGGGTAATTGGGGTAAAGCGCCTTGCCCAAGGTCACATGGATAGTTTTTGTATTAAGTATCTGAGGCCAGATTTGAACTTAGCTCCTCCTGGCTCCAGGGCCAGTTCTCTATTCACTACACCACCCAGCCACCCCTAGACCAATAATTCTTAAGACTTACTAATTCTCCTGGATCTGTTTCCCTGGTCAGTAGTTTTTCCAATGAGATATTTTACACTCTCTTTTAATTTTCCAATCTTCATGTTTTTTTTTTTTTTATTGACCCTTGGTACTTAACAGAGTCTTTGTACATAACTTGGCATGCAATTTGATCAATCTATTTACACCCCTATATAAGAAGCTGGTAACTGTCAATATTGAACTTTATATAATTATCATGATCTGTAAAAGGGATATAGATATATAGAGGGGGTGTATAAATGAACTAATCTGATGATAAAAAAATTATCAAGGGATTCAAAGGGACTCTAATGGGATAAAAGTAAAGGACTAGGTAGAAAAGGTAAAAAAAAATGATAAACCTGCAATATGCTGACTACAAGAAACACATTTGAAACAAAGGAATATGCCCAGGGTAAAGGTAAAAGGTTTGAGTAGAATGTATTATGCTTCAGCTAAAGTAAAAAAAAAAAAAATTCAGGGATAACCATCCTTATCTCAGATAAAGCAAGAGCAAAATAGATCTAATTAAAAAAGAGAAGGAAGGAATCTATATCCTGCTAAAAGGCACCATCAAGAATGAAGAAATATCATTATTTAACATATATGCACCTAGTGATGTACAGTCTAAATTCCTAGTGAAGAAATTAAGGGAATTAGGGGAAGAAATAAATAGCAAAATGATACTAGTGGGGGACCTTAATCTCCCACTCTCTGAACTTGATAAATCTAACCTCAAAATAAACAAGAAAGAAATGAAGGAGGTGAAGAGAAATTTAGAGAGGCTAGATATGATAGATCTCTGGAAAAAACTGAATGGAGAAAAAAAGGAATGTACTTTCTTCTCAGTGATTTATGGCACGTACTCAAAAATTGACCATGTATTAGGGCATAAAAACCTCACAATTCCTTATATAAAGGTAGAAATATTAAATACATCCTTCTCAGATCACGATGCAATATAAATCATATTCAGTAAAGGGCCATGGAAAGACAGACAAAAAGTAATTGGAAATTAAACAATTTAATCCTAAATAATGAGTGGGTCGAACAAGAAATTATAGAAAAAATCACTAACTTCCTTCAAGAGTTTGGCAATAATGAGATAATATATCAAATTTTGTGGGATGCAGCAAAGGCAGTTCTTAGGGGAAGATTTATATCCTTGAGTGCGTACATGAATAAATTAGAGAAAAGGGAGGTCAATGAATTGGACATGCAGTTGAAAAAGATAGAAAAAAAGAACAAATTGAAAGTCCCCAATTACATACTAAATAAAAATATTGAAAACCAAAGGAGGAATTAGAAAACTGAAACTAAGGAAACTATTGAGTTAATAAATAAAACAAAGTGCTGGTTTTAGGGAAAAAAATAAAATTGATATACCTTTAGTCCATATGTTAAAAAGAGAAAGAAGAAAACCAAATTATGAGTATCAGAAATGAAAAGCATGAATCTACCTCTAATGAAGAGGAAATTAAAACAATACTTAGGAATTATTTCTTCCAAATTGTATGCATATACATTTGACAGTGACAGTGAAATTGAGGAATATTTACAGAAATATAAGTTGTCCAGATTAACAGAAGAGGAAATAAATTACTTAATCCCATCTCAGAAAAAGAAATCAAAAATCAATGAAATGCGTAGATAACAATCTCCAGGGCTAGATTGATTTACTAGTGAATTCTATCAAATATTTAAAGAACAATTCATTACAGTTCTTTACATACTATTTGGGAAAACTGAAGAATAGAGAATGCTACAATATTTTATTTTTTTATGACACAAACAAAGTACTGATACCTAAATAAGGAAGAAAAAAAACAGAGAAGGAAAAATTAGGCCAATTTCACTCATAAATATAGATGCAAAAATTTTAAATAAAATATTATTAAAAAGGCTACAGCAACTTATCACAAGAATAACATTCTTTGATCAGATATGATTTATTCCAGGAATGCAAGGATGGTTCAATATTAGGAAAACTATCATCAGCATAGTTATTCATATCAGCAACACAACTAGCAGAAACCATATGATTATCTCAATTGATGAATAAAAGGCTTTTTACAAAATACAAGACACATTCATATTGAAAACACTAGAAGGTATAGGAATAAATGAATTCTTCATTAAAATAATAAGTAGCATATGTCTAAAACCATTACAGATATTATATGTAACAGGGATAACTTAGAAGCATTTCCAATTAGATCAGAGGTGAAATAAGGATGTCCACTATCACCCCTGTTATTGAATTTGGTACTAGCAATGTTAGCAGTTGCAAAATTTAAGGAATCAAAGGCGAAGAAGAGACTAAACTATCACTCTTTGCACATGCTATGATTATATACTTAGAGAGTCCTAGAGAATCAAGTTAAAATCTACTTGATATAATAAATTAACATATATATATATATGTCTTTATATGAGGGAATGCGGGCATATGAATACATATGTGAATGTGTGTATATACGTTTACAGGTATACATAGATAGAGGGCACGGGACCAATTTAACAGGAAGGGATGATACTTAAAAGGTGAAATTAAGAGATGAGAGGAATATAATGAGAGGAGATGGGGAGAGACAGAGTGGGGCAAACTATCTCATACAGAAGAGTCAAGGGAAAATGGTTACAATGGAGGGGAAGAATAGAAAGGCAAAAGGGATTAGTTCAACCTTATTCCTATTGAATCTGGCTTGAGAAGGGAGGGAAATACACACTAAATAGGGGATCTCACCCTCCAGGAGAATAGGGGGGGAAGGGGATGTGAGGGGGGATGATGGAAGGGAGGGCAGGCTGGGGGGGAGGGAAGTTGGAAGCACCCACTTTTGAAAAGGGACAGGATCAAAGTAGAGAATAGAACGAGTGGGAGGTGGGATAGGAGGGAGGGAAAAATAGTCAGTCTTTTACAATACATCTACTATGTTATTGTTTTGCATTAGCCACACATGTACAACCTATACTGAACTGCTTGTCCCCCCAGTGGGGGTGAGTGGCAGGGGGGGGGAAGGGAATGAATCTGGAATTGAAAGTTTTAAACTCAAATATTCAAATATATATATATGTGTGTGTGTGTGTGTGTGTGTGTGTTTATATATATATATATACTATTATTAATACCATCTTACATGTAATTAAGAAAAAAGATATATAGGCACTGAAGCATAGAGATCCACTGGAAAAGTTGAAATGGGTATGGGAGAAAATATGGGAGAGAGCAGATTGGAGGTGGGGATATCCTGTGGGACTGCTGTTTTGGGGAGATGGGTGGGGGGAAAACGGGGAGAAAATTTGTAACTCAAAATCTGGTGGAAACAAATGATGTAAATCAGCAGTTAATAAAGCATTTAAATAAAAAAAAATAAAAAATAAATTTACTGCAGACATTATAAAATATTTGGGAACCCACCTGCAAAAACAAACGCAGGACCTGTACGAACACAGCTACTTTTCACACAAATAATGTCAGATCGAAGTAACTGGAAAAAACTGGACTCTATACTCATGCCTGGGTTGAGCTAATATAATAAAAATGACAATTTTTCCTAAAGTAAATTAAATATTTATTACCATACCGATTAGTCCACCAAAACATTAATTTATAGAACGTGAAAAAAAAACAGTAACAAAATCCATTTTGAAGAACAAAATGTCCAGCAGTCAATTTTGTGAAGTCAAGCCCACCCAGGGACCCCTGCCCTTGTGTGGCAGTGTCTGAGATAGTGGCAATGAGGAGCCCTGCCAGCCAGCAGCAGAGTGGAGAAGGAAAAGTTAGGTGTAAGGGATAGACTTAAAAAGAGTTACTTACCCAGAGGCATATAATCATAAATGAGATAGGACTCTAGTGGGGTGGATAAGAATCAGCTTAATTCAGCCAAGAGTCCTGTATATATAGTGTGAAACTGCAGAGTCATTATAAGCCACTATCTTTGGGATGATACCATTGCCCTAGTTCCCATTAGCCTCATACATGATAGACGTTCACTCTATCCTTGTTATCAGGGTACCAGTACTGCTTACAATGTTCTAAACCTCCCTAAACCTCCCTAGAACAGAATGGAGTTGTCCCAATGCTTCTAGTTAGTACTACATTGCAAAATTTTGCTAGTTTCCCCTGAGAACACTGAAAGCATCCTTGTTAATTTCTCACAGGGAAGAGAAGCCCATTCATGTAAGCCTTCATGGGGGATGGGGAAGGGTCTTATGATGAGAGGGCTTATTCAGCCTTCGGGGTCAGAGCCCCACTAGCCATGGTCCTCAACAGTCAATTATTAAAATAACATACTGTTTGGTAATCCCAAAGACTCCAGTTTTAGGGATAAGTACTCACTATTTGACAAAAACTCCTGGGAAAACTGGAATATAATATGGCAGAAATGGGGCATAGACCAATATCTAACACCATATACCAAAATCAAGTCTAAATTGTTGCATAATTTAAGTATAAAAGCTGATAGTGTAAGCAATGTGGGAAATCAAGGAATTATGTACCTGTCAGATTCATGAAGAGGGGAGGATTTTATGACCAAACAAGAGTTAAAGAGCATTATAAAATGAAAAATAGATAATTTTGATTACAACAAATTGAAAAGTTTCTGTACAAACAAAGCTAATGTAAACAAGACTAAGAGGGAAGTGGAAAATTGGGAAAGAATTTTTATAACCAGTGTCTCTGATAAAGGCCTCATTTCTAAAATATACAGAGGATTGAGTCAAATATATAAGAATACTTGTTAAGTGTATGAATAGGCAGTTTTCAGAGGAAGAAATTAAATATATCTAAAAGAATAAGAAAAAATGCTCTAAATCACTATTGATTAGAGAAATGCAAATCAAAACAACTCTGAAGTACCACATCTCACCAGTCAGATTGACTAAGATGACAAAACGGGAAGATGATAAATGCTGGAGAGGATGTGGAAAAATTGGAACACTGATACATTGCTGGTGGAGTTGTGAATTGATTCAATCATTCTGGACAGCAATGTGGAACTATGCCCAAAGTGATATAAATAAGTACATACACCTTGACCCAGCAATACCATTTCTAGGGTTGTGTCCCAAAGAGATCGTGGAAGTGGGAAGAGGCACTGACTTTACAAAAAATATTTATATTTACTCTTTTTGTAGTGGCAAAGAATTGGAAATCAAGGGGATGCTCATCAATTGGGGAATGGCCAAACATGTTGTTGTATATGGCTGTAATGGAATACTTATGTGCTATAAGATATGAGGAACAAACGGTCTTCATAATAACCTGGAAAGATTTATACAAACTGATGTTGAGTGAAAAGAGCAGAACCATGAAAAATTTGTACATAATTACAGACCCAATGTATGTGTGATGACCAGCTTTGATATAATGGTTTCTTCTCAGCAATGCAAGGTTTCAAGACAACTCCAAAAGGCTCATGATGGAAAGCGATGTCCACATACAGAGAAAGAGCTGCAGAGTTTGAATGCAGATTGAAGCAAACTACCTGCTCTATTTCTTTTTCTTGTTTTGTTTTGTTTCCTCTTTCTCATTGATCCTTCTATTGGTTATAATCCTTCTTTACAATGTGAATAATGTTTATTGTAAAGGTATTTTCTGATCCAATATTTGATTGAATGCCTCCATGGCGGAAGGGACAAAAGAGGGAGGGGATAAATAATTTGAAACTCAAGGGATTGTGGAGCTGAATCTTATAAACAAAAAGTAAACAAATGAATTAATTTTATAAGCTTTTGCCAAAAAAAAAGATAACAGAAGAATGTCATGTATGTCAATTGGAAAAGGATTGAGCTGTTCCTCAGATAGTATCTGGGGCAATAGCAAGGGAAAAAGTCCCAGCCCATGTCTGGCAAATAGATTATGTTGGTCCACTACCCCCAAGAAAAAGGATGCCAATTTATATATACTCTTTTTTTTCACCACTCAGGTGTACTGGTGGCTTGTCCTTATAAAAATGCAACCCAGAAAAGCACCTGCAAAACTCTAGATCTCATAAGTCTATATTATGCAACCCCAATGAAATTCATAGTGATAATGGGTCACATTTCAAAGGTAATGAAATGAAGAAATATTGTATATTAAAATATGGAATGGATATACCACATTCCATACTATTCACAAACATCTGGCCAGGTTAATTGAAAGTATGAATGGATTATTGCAAGATTAGTTAAGGAAGTTAAGTTTGAATAATTCATATCAACATTGGAAAGATATTTTGCTCACTGCTTTACATAATTTGAATAGACCACTGGGAGAAAGAAAACTTCTAGCCTGAATGATGGCCCCAAATCTGAAAATTAGAAAACAGCAGACATATAAAATCCCAAATATTGAGTATTGGACTATGAGGAAAGACGTCCCAGAACCCTGTACAGGAAAACCTGGTTCAGCAGAATATAATTTACGTTGTTTAGGAGATTTTTTGATTGGATAGAAATGAAATAAGAAACATCTCTACTGGGATAAGCATGAAAATCCCTTTACCGTAATTAGGCTTAGCAGTTTAAGGTATACATGTATTGGCTGGAGTAATAGATTCTAAGTATCAAGGAGAAATTATTGTAACATTGCAGAATTTGTGTGAAGAACCCATAGAGTTTTGTAAAAATGATAGAATAGCTTAAGTGATTATTATTCTTTGTGAAACTTAACACTTGTGAAAATAGACCCTCCTTCTGAAATAACTATCAGAGGAACTAAAGAATCTGGTTCTCAGAATAGAATAAAATTGTGATTTAAACTATAGGTAAAGCAGATACCAAATGATGTTCCAAAGGCTGCAGAGATTATAGCACATGGAAAGATAATGCTGTAGCTGTTGTTTATTCAGAAGATGATTGTCAAATTGTACCCTTAACTAGTGTTCTACCATGAATGCGTTTAGTATCGTGAGTTCATGGATTCCGGAGGCATGGCTGATCCTATATTTGTTTCTTTTTGGCGTTTTGTCTGTTAAACTTTGTGAGATTTGTTTTCTGCAGTATTGGTATCCTCCACCTGCAGATGCCTGATTGCTTAAGCCAGATGTCAGCCCCTGTCCATGACTGTGATGTGCCAATTATGGACGTGGCATCAACCAAGTTCCAGATGATAGCTAAAGAGGGACCTCCAGTACCTGGCATTGACCAAGCTTTGGATGAGAGCTAAAGAACTGAACTCTCGAATGGGACTTCTTGGGGCAGGAACAGCTCTAAGTACAATTTCCGTAGCTTTGGAGAAGAGATCTTTACTCCTTACCCCAAGATTTTAAGCCCTTCGTTTGAGGGGGGAAGGATGGGATTCTTATGGCCAAGCCTGCACCCTAAGCTATTGTTTTATGTGCAAAGTTTTCCTATTATCCCTGTTACATTGTTGCAAAGTTCTGTTGACGCCAGTTTTTCCACCAATTATCCCTAAACTCTCATTTATTGTTAAGGTATTTTCGTTATATAAGGGACATGTAAGATCGTGGGTCTGAACGCAATGACAATGGGGATATGAAGATCTTCCCTGCCCCTTAATAGACCTAGTGGGGAATTTGAAGACCTACCCTGCTCTGAAGTAAACTCTGACCCCTACAGGCCACATGAAGCTTTCCTGCTCTGAGGGTGGACTCTGCCCCCTGATAAGCTGATTGTAGTCACATGTATCCTGTGGTGGGCAGAGTTTTCTGTGCAGAAACAGAGTACAAGAGGAACCCAGTAACCAGAGAGCTAGCCAGACAGTTGGAGACAGGTGGGGAGAGAGGAGCTCAGGCAAGCTCAGAAGACAGAGAGTTTTGTGAGTAAATATCAATATTTTATTGGTTTGCTGTAAAGTTAAAGTATTGCATAGCTCTCAGCATTATTATGGCTCCTGAATATCTTTGGTAGTATGATGGAATCAGCTTACTGGTTTGGGGATTTTGTTTTCTGGTGTCTATGTAAGTCCTTCAGCTATATACTTTATTTCTAAAGTCTGGCATATTTTGTGATTGAACGTCATGAAATTCTCAGAGTCACAGTCTTTATCATGATTATGGGTGCTATAAATATTGCATTGGAGCTACAATGACATAGTGTCTGGCCAAATGATCTCTTAGAGCAATGACTTTAATCAAACCCCATTCACCCTAGTACCACATGCAAGAAACTACAAATGCCAATTTCCTTTTCCTTTTTTTTTGGAGGTGCATAGGCAAAGTAATTGGGGTTAATTGAGTTACCCAAGGTCACATAGCTAGTCAAGTGCCAAGTGTCTGAGGGCCAGTTTGCGTGTATGTGTATGTATACATATGTGTATTTGTGTATGTGTATATGTACATATATAGAAGATATGCATTTATATATATTTGAATGTATGTGTATACATATATGTGGGTATGTTTGTGTGTGTCCCAATGTAATAATTCTGAGAATTATTATTATTATTTATTATTATTATTATTATTACAGGCTGACATAAAGTACCAATGTAGTAAAAAAAGGAGGAGTAGTAAGAATGAAGCACAACTTTCAAAGGCAAATGAGAGAAAATACAAGGGATCATCTGAAAATCAAGGGATCTGCAGATTGAGAAAGAAAATAATAAAGTCTAAAAGTGTAGAGACCAAAAAGTATTAAAAAAAACAAAGGTAATATAACTAAAATATCAAAAACCAACCAAAGTAAACTGGAAAAAAGGAATTACGGATGGGAAATGAGCCAATATTACCTGATATAAAAGAAAAAGAAAGAGTTCTATGTACTCCCCAGAAATCTTGGAACAATAGCAATAAGCTATAGAACATTTCAAATCAGGTTTCTCATTGTATTTTTTTACATACTTGCAAAAAAGGCAGAGTGAAGATTTTCTTCAAAGAAGACAAAGCTCTGACATGGTAGAAGGTTTGGACATCAAAAGTATTAAAGTGTAGGAAAACTTATCAGAATATAAGCAAAAGCAATAATGTTACAAAGATTTTACCCTTTCTAAGATCAAGTATAAACTATTTTGTTTGGCACTTACAGCTTTTCAAAACATCATGCCTTGTCATTCTTCATACACTATTCTCATTCACAAACTCTGAAATATGGTATCAATGGTATATTTATGATCCCTCACACAAAGCACTCCATCTGTTCAACTAGTACTTTACATAGTTTGTTTTTTATGTATATAATGAACAGCTTCCTAAATTCAGTGTTTCATTTTCCTGCAAGACCCAACCCAACTCTGATTTTCTTGGTTAAATTACCAGAAAATGAATTATACAACCTAAAACAATCTACACTCAGAAAATGAAACTGAAGTAGGTATAGTGAAAGGGAAAACAATAT
>NW_027185860.1:7135180-7167074 GCF_028583685.1 Petaurus breviceps papuanus
ATGCAATTATTTTAATCCATTAAGAAATAATATCTATTTTACTGAAATAATTTTTAAAAAGCAAAAAGAAAACACTTTATGCATTCATTTTACGACTCAAATACAACTTTGGTATGTAAATCAGGGAAAGATAAGGCTAAGAAATTTAGAGTTAATGAATATCATTAATGGAATAGATTCCAAAATTTTAAATTTTAAAAAATCTAGCAAAAACATTAGAGAAATATTTTTTTTATTGCTTGGATAAAATTGGATTTGCCCCTGGGATGCAAGTATAATTAAACATTTAGAAAACAATTATCATATTTAATTATATTGAACAATTACATCAAGAAATAGGATTATATCAATTATACCCATAATAAATAAAACTTTCATATAATACAATCTTAATTTATGCCGAAACATTAGAAACATAAATGCAAAAAATTAAAATTTAAGAAAATCCAAAGCCAAAAGTATTATTTGCATAGGAAAATAGAAACTTTGCCAATAAATATGAGATTAATATAAGAGTGCCCTGTTTCCCCAACTGTTACTTGATATAGTTCTTAAAATGCCAGTAATAGTCGCTATTAAAAAAACATTAAAGCACATTTTCTGCAAAATATAGGTGCATTGATTCCCATTTAATCAGGAAATTCTGGTTTTCCTGGGAGGGGAGGGAGGAACCAAGGAAATGGATCAAGTAGGATCATAAGAAAGGCAGAGCCATAAACCATAAATCTGATCGGAATTTGCGCCACAATAAAAGTCAAGATAAAAAATAAGAGACTCACCCTATTGAACATAACTACAAAAAGGAAAAAAAAACAAAACATCTAGGTTTCAGTTCACCAACAAATAATGTAAACACGATTCTATAACCTAAGGGAAATAAGAAATTACTTAACTAGAGGGTAGTCACTTCTCGTTTTTTTACAATATAATGGAAATGTCCATAGCACCAAAGAAAATGTCCAAATTTAGTGCTGTTCTGATTTGATGATCCAGCGGTCACTTTAGAAACGGAAAAAAAAAATATGTCAAAACTCATTTGGAGAATTAAAAGATCTATTATCTCAAGGCAAATATGAAAGAAATAGAAGAGAAGAAGCACTTGCGGACGTCCAATTGATAATGTTTCGGTAATGATTAAAAGAAAGAAATTAGGTTCCTTGAATAGAAAAACATAATGTAGAATTAGAAAAAATAGCCTCCGTTTTTGATAAACCCCAAAATATAAATTATGTGGGGACAAAACCCCTTATTAATATTATTTATTTATTATTATATTAATTTTATCAATGTATTGTTGATAATATATTATATCATATATAATTAAATTTATTCATTATTAAATTAAATTGAGAACTGGAAAGTTGTATGACTGAAATCCACTTATAGTAATACATTACTCTACATGTGACATTAAGCTTAAATTAATGTGAAAAATAAAATTAAAGAAAACATTATTAAAAAGAAAAGAAAAGCAGATCAGGTTAATTGATAGATGTGGCTAAAAATGAGAGATAGAGCAAGGATTCCTTACCAAAGATAACTGAACTTGTTTTTGCTGCTCTTTTTTAAGTTTGCTAACTGAATTTCAATATATTTGTTTTTAATTATAATATTATTCATTCGATTTTAAGCATTTAAGAACATGATTTTGAGGAGGCCACAATAATTGTCAGTATACTGGCTAAGGACCCTATGTCACAAGAAAACAAAACCAATAATCCCTAGCATAATCAAGAAATAATCATCATAATGTAAATTGCTCATTTCAATTATGTGAAAATGAAAGCTGTAAATTGGGCAAAACAATTTATTGCAACATACATTTTGTTAAAATATTTATAAGGGTTTGAGGTCGAACATACATAAGCAACTGTGGTAAACATGTAAAACAAAGAATCATTGTTCATAGATGACCTGGTGATAGATATAAATAAATGGTTCTCAAAAACTGAAAACCATTAACTTATGTAAAATACTGCTCCAATATCTTATCAAAAATTAAAATTATTGAAAGTCATAAGTTGTGAGATTTCATCTAACATAAAACAAATGAGCAAAGACAAAAAAAAAATCAATATTTAGTTTCAGAAAGGCTGCAGAGAGAATGTCCGTGCATCCAAGAATTGGTTCAACCATCCTGGAAATAAATTGGGAATTTTTAAAACTTGTTCATGTCTCCATACTACTCTATCCAGTGATCATAGGCTAGGAACATCTTCTAAGGAATTCAAAGAGGAAAAGGTATTATATACATCAAAATATTAGAAATAGTACTTGTATGTTATAGCAAAGAAATGAAAATAAAATTTGTGTCTATTTATTGGGGAATGACTAAATATATTGCAATGTATTCTTAGAATAAAATATGCATCAGAAGAAATAGTGAATTTTCATAATCCTGAGAATCATAGAAAGATCAATATGAATCGAACTCAAATAACCTGGAGAATTGTAGGACAATGTCTACAATAATGTAACTAAAAAGAAACAACAAGCCAAGCCCTGACACTGAGTCAGTGATAACTACAATTGTCTTTGAATTTATTTCTTTGCCATTTGTTGAGGAGATGAGGTACCATCACTGAGGAACATAGAGCAATTTTTCTGACTGTAGATTTATGGGTTAATTTCATGAATGCAATTTTTTTTCTTTTCCTTTTTTGCCAAATTTGATGATTTCCTGTTTGTAGGGAATGGAAACGTATATTTAGAAATGATTTTGAAATGTAAAAAGTTATTTATGAATTTTTAAAACAAAAATAATCAAACAAAAAGAAGTACACATATATAGTTAGCCTTTGCTAGGAAACATTAATTAATTTAACAGTTTCCCTAATCACTTTCTGCTTGCAATGTCCTATGTATCTTAAAAGGTTATTTGAAAGTTGAAGATTCCCAGGGGTGAGTTAAGAGTTATCTCAGTTATAGGTCAGGCTAGGTCTCTGTTTTAGGGCGTTCCCTATTGATCTGAAGAGCATGCTGCTTCTTCTTCTATCCACACCAGGGGAAATGCCCTTTTAAAAGCTTGGATTGTCCCTTTCTCTAATTTAACTCCTATTCTCCTTTGAATTAAATGCCTTATTTCTTCTACAATAAAGAAACTTATATTTTCTATGGTAATTCAATAAAATATTATTTTACCAAAATTTATGTGCTTTAAACTTAAGAATGAATATGTTGCCACAAATACTATTCTTTATACTTTGCTGATTATAAAATATACTTCTTATTAAATGTTCCTCATGAATGGACCTGGCTCCAAAGATTTTTTTTTTAATTTGTAAAGAACTTTACTTTAATAGCGCTCTTTAAACTTACCAAGGCTTGATATCAGCTTTTATTTGAAAATTTTGTATTTTAGATAGTGTTAAAAATATGCTGATGAAATATATTAAAGTCTGATACATGCATATGTGTATTTGTTACATACATATGTGCATATATATACATATATATGTGTGTGTGTGTGTGTATATATATATATATATATATACATTTGTGTGTGTTCATTTGATCCGTGAGCGACATCTTCAATTGAAAAAAAAAAACAGAATCAACTATTGGATTAAAATAAAAGTAGAACAACATGGAGTGGAAATAGAATCTTGATTTAGTTTCTTGGTTCCACATCATAGTAGGTCTACCTGTAACGAACAGTTCATTTGTCTTAAGTTTAAAATATGCTTAATTTGTAATGTCTCATTTCTTTTAATAGTTGTGATTGCATGCTATCAAGCTTAATTAATTAAATGCATATTTCCCATTTTAAAAATATTTAACCCCTGGAAGAAACTAAGGTAACTTTATAATTCCACTAATAGAAACAAAGTATTAATATTTTATATTTGTTGAGACTTTTGATAGGAAAAATACAAATAAACATACATACAAATAAAAATATAATAACATCCTTCAATTCTGAAATTCACATTACCTTTCAGATGCATGGCATAGAAGAGTTTGAAAGGATCTCAAAAGACACTGCTCTTACCCATGAAATGGGATCTTTGGAAAAGAAGATTACTTGTTGCTGCTTAATTATCCTTTGATTAACCTTGAATCCTTATCCTATAAGATTCATAAGAAGAGGCCCTCTAAACACATTTTATATACTCTAATTACAATTTAGCATAAAGGTAAGTTCAGATCAGTTAGTTCTAGCAACATTTCTTCTGCAATTTGAGAAAAGTAATCTTTTTTGTCTACTCACAATCACTTAATAAGCAACAAATTTCTTCAAGGAGTTCTTTTATTCTTTTTTATGTATCATTGTAATCAAGGTTTATTTGAGAGAATATTAAAGTATTTAAAGATCGAAGAGGTTGAAAGACTATTTGTCACTTTATATGAAAAGTGATATAGGTACTTTTGGCAAATTACAGTCTTTAGTCTTTTGAATCGCCTCCATTGGTAATACACTTTTTTCATCAGCTTAAATTTAAGCAAACAAATTGTCTTGAAAATTCTTACTGTCCTGGTCCCAGCAGTTTCCTTTCTCACTGGGCACTGAATAAAGCATTCGATAAAATTAGACTCCAGTTATCTAAAACTTATACCCATACATACTTTATTGAATATAAAGCAATTAAAGTAGATTCATAAGTGATACAAGCCAGCAATATTATTTTTTTGGTGTTAGTATCATTTATCCTATTTTTGTTTTTGGTTCTGCTTTTTTAAAATTAAAATAAGCTTTAATTTCATTAGTACTAAATAAAATCTAAGCATTTGGGCCTTATAGTCCTAGAAGCCTTAACAGATTTGCTTCACACAAAAGATTCTTGAGAGGGTTATATATAAATAAAATTATCTTGAATTTTAGTGGTAATTTTTTGAATAAACATGATTTTTTGAATAAAACTTTTCTCTATTTTTAATTCTTAAAATTAATTAATTTTTAGTTTTAACTATCTGTTTCCACACGATTTTAAGTTGCAAATTTTATCTCAGTCCCTCCCACCTCCCACCCCAAGATAGCAAGCATACTGAATACCCCTTCCCCCAATCTGACCTCTCATATAGCCCCATCCCACCCCCTTAGTTTCTTGTAGGTCAAGATGGATTTCTATACCTCATTACCTGTGTATCTTATTTCCTGGGTGCATGTAATAACAATTTTTAACATTTATTTTTAAGAGGTGGTTAGGTGGCACAGTGAATACAGCACCAGCCCTTGAGTCAGGAGGACCTGAGTTCAAACTCAGCTTCATACACTTAACATTTACGATTTGTGTGACCTTGGACAAATCACTTAACCCCAAATTGTCCTGCATTCCCCCCCTCCAAAAAGCATTTTTTTTTTATTTTGAATTATAGACTCTCTCCCTTCTCCCTTCCTCAACCACCACCACAGGAAAGACAAGCAATCCCATACATGTGGAGTTATGTAAAACATTTCCATAGCAGTTAT
The DNA here is from genome assembly GCF_028583685.1 of Petaurus breviceps papuanus. Classification (NCBI taxonomy): domain Eukaryota; kingdom Metazoa; phylum Chordata; class Mammalia; order Diprotodontia; family Petauridae; genus Petaurus; species Petaurus breviceps. Next base: position 7,140,591 of record NW_027185860.1, read on the forward strand.
ATTGTGAAAGACTATATTTCCTTACATCCTATCCTATCCCCATTTGTTCCATTACTCCTTTGACCCTTTCACTTTTCAAAAGTGTTTGTTCATGGCAATTAGGTGGTACAGTGAATAGGTCAATGACCCTGGAGTCAGGAGGACCTGAGTTCAAATACAGCCTCAGACACTTTACACACTTACAAGCTGTGTGATTTAAGCCCACTTCCCATGCCATCCCCCTCAAAAAAGTGTTTGTTTCTACCTACCCTCTCCTTCCATTTGCTTTCCCGTTTATCATACCCCCTCTTATCTCTTTCCACTCTCTTTTCCTGTAGGATAAGATACCAATTGAGTGTGTGTGCTATTCCCTCCTTAAGCCAAATCCAATAAGAGTTGCCTAAATTTAGTAAAGAACATTTTATATCATATTACAAATGATCCCTAAACTCCTTCACAATGGAATGTGTATGGAAATCTATGTTCATTGCCTTTTTATAATGATGTCTTCTTATTTAAGTATGAATTACTGATTGAAAATTGTCATTAGGCTTTTCTTTTTTAGAAACTCTGAAGATACTTTGATAATATTGAGAAAATTAGTAATTGTTATTTAAAATTCATTAATATACACACATGATAAGTCACAAAGTATCTCCATATTCAATTATTATTCTGTAAAATAAAGCATATGAGTGAAAACAATAACTACAAATGTTTGTAGCTATATTTCTTTCAGTAGCATTAAGAACTTTTTTCAATTTTTCTTTTGGATTTTTTTTTCTGAAAAGGCATAAAAATAAATTAAGAAAAGTTCAAGAATATCTTGAATCTATAAAAATCCCATTTTTATTTATCTTTAAGAATTATCAGAGTATTCATTAAAGTACAGGACAAACTTGGCTTTTAAATATGACATTCTATTATAATACCTTATTATAATACTTCAAAAGGAAAGAATGATTATAGTTTTTCTCCTTTTTTTATACTTTCTCTACTTGTCCTCAAAAAAGAATGCCATCTTACAAGACATTATCACATTTCATCTTGCTATTACTGTTACTTATCACTATCCTAAAATATTTATTGCTTAGCCATTCTCCAATGACGATACCTGATTAATCTCAGCTCTTCCATACTTTGTTCACATCAACTTTAGCATCCGGGTTAATATGAAGCTTTCAGTGTACTTTCATGAAATAGAGAAAGGAGTGATAGTCATGCAATATATTCAGGAATACACATTTATAAATATATATTTAGAAATCTTTATAATATTTTTAGAATAATTTGAAAGAGGATACACTGCATGTCATCCCCCTCCTATATAAACTAAAAAGAAAAAAAATGCTCAGAGATATCACATTCTTTAATTTTTTTAGTGAAGTGCTTTTCTGCAATTCAAAACAAATTGAAGAGTAAAGATTATTCACTTTCCTTTCCATGAGATATGTACATATAGCATATGTGATATGTTATTATATGTAAAGTATAAAATGCACATATATCATAATTCATGATAACTCAATATATCATTTCTTATAGGAATATGAATAATCTTTAAATATCAGTTCTAGATAATAAAATTGAAATAGATTTTCAACTGCATAGCAAAGAGGAGAAGAAAACAAAAAATTAAGCCTTCATTCTCATTCCAACTTAAAGCTGAAGTTCAACATAAGGCTGCATAATAAAACTTCTAAAGGTCAATGGATGGCTGAAAATGAAATTATTTGGTGTGAAAATGAAGTGAAGACATAATGACAAATAAACAGAACTGTCATCATCTGTTTCCCACTCTAGTCAAATTTCAGGAAAAGCCCCTTGAAGGTTGTGAACTTTATCTTGTGAGCCCTTTGCCACTTTCATCCAAACCCACTGAGAGACAGATACTTGTAGTTTGGGCTACAGATGTTCATTCCAAAGGCCACTGAGACAGATATCTTTGATCAGAGAGCTGAGGCAGCACACAGTAATTGGCCTGCAGGATGATGAAAAAAGCTAAGAAAGGCTGACTGTTATATTTACATGTTATTTTTCAAGTCAGACAAGTTTCATCCTGTGGTCAGAAGGACAAAGGAAAACAATGCCATTTTAAGGGAATGGTTTCTGCTATTTATAGCTATTGCAAAATGATACTATTTGGAAAGCGGGAAAGGGAGGAACAGAGGAGATGTAGTTCCATGAAGAAGTATAATCAGACTTGTTTTCACATAAGCCAAAAACATAAGTTAACCAAATGAGGTCAAATAGTGATTTATTCAGCACTATGTGAATGCTGAATGAATGGTGGAGTGAATCAGGTACTGGAAATGTCCTTTATTTCATCTACGCATCAGTAAGCTATGACCAAACTTTCTTAAGCAATAATGTTTTTGAAGCTTGGAGAAATTGAGGCAGTTGAAGAACTCACAATATGACTTCTAAAATCTTTTAAAAATTAATATTCCATCAAAATATTTTAGAATTCCTTTACTCCAGAAGGCTAAATATTGCCTCTTTTTGAACTATAATATTATGATAATTGATATATAAGCAATGAAAGAAAAGTGTGTAGATATTTCTTATCCTTTATGGCTAATGATTTGAATAAAAACAGCATTGACAGAGGTGATCATCATCATTTTCAAAAGCCCTAGACTTTCTAGGGTCAATCCTGCCAGATAAGATATGCACCAAAGCTCTTTCAACTCTAAGGGGATGAAAAAGTAAGAACACAGGAACTTCAAATTCCTCAACAGTGTCATGCTGATTCATTCTGATATAACCACAGCTGGCATTAGCTGAGCACTGCTGTGAAGAAAAATAAAGAAAAAAAAATAAAGGAGATGTTTACCATAAAACTAAATCATGCTGAAATGTGCTTTTCAGATAACCATATGCTGTAGTAAAAAAATGACCTTTGGCAGGTTGTCTAAAGACAGCTCAAAGGGAATTTAATGATACACTTTTATTGAAATAAATAAAAGACACCTCACACAGAACACTCTTATTGATTCAACTTAGAACATTTGAAAATAATGCATGTTTAGAAATCTTCATATTATTTTTATAGTAAATTGGTTTAGTACATATTGCATATCACCCACCTTCTAGATAAACTAATAAGATTTTTCTCTAAGATGACTTTAAAGTCACATTTTTTTCAATTAAGTGATTCTTTTGAATTTAAATAAATTGAGGAATGAAGACTGTCCATTTCTTGTTCGTAAATAAGCTCAGGTCTAAAATTTAAACATAAAAGTATAGGTTTTGAAACGTGGTGGATTGTGAAAATGTACAAATGAACAATTTTCTTAAAATGCTTCTGAAGATTCAGAATGTATTGGTTTGTCTGAAAGAAATAATATCTCTTAAGTTTCGTGACTGAAAGAGTTTTAAAAATCATTTCAAATTTTCCTGAAATTGATAACATAAGGTTTGAATGACTTGATAGTCTTATAACAAAGTTAAACAAGCAAATATGACCCCATGTCAAAGATGATTGGTCAGAAGTAGAGCTAGCAAAATTGTGAAACATGGTAATGATATATTACATTATCATTTCTCTTAAAAATTTTAAAGCTACTTCATGTTAATTCTCACACAAAATTTGTTGCAGCCTTCAGAAACAGAGAGATACATTTTTAATAAAATAAAAAAAATGTATATTTAGAAACCAAAACTCACAGAAAGTGACTTGCAAAAGGTCATACAATTAGTTAGTAGTAGGTTCAGGATACCAGAATCAGAGCTAGTAGGTGAAATAGATAGAGGACTGGGCTAGGAACCAAGAAGATTAAGCTTGGTAAGTTAAAATCTGGCTTCAGACACTAACTGTGTGACCCTGGTGAAGTCATTTAACCCTTTTTGCCTCAGTTTCCTCATCTGTAAATTGAGCTGAAAAAGAAAATGCCAAACTATTCAACATACTAAACTACTCAAGTTTTGTTTTTGTTTTTGTTTTTTTTTTGCCAAGAAAATCCCAATGAAGTCTTACAGAGTAGGACACAATTGAAAAATGACAGAACATAAAAAATAGAGTGGTAATACAGAGTTAGTGGCAAAGTCAGAATTCAAACCATAATCGTCAGTTTACATCTTTTTTCCTTTTGAAAGAGACTGAGACAATGAAAAAAATAGATAAAGCTGACATTTGAGGTCTCTCTATCTATCCTATATCAGTGACACTTTCTTGGCTCTTAATAAGACTTTCCATCACATTTCTTGGGAACCTAGTTTCCTTATGTTGTAGAATGGTCATTATAGTAAGTCTCTTTCCATCACCATGCCCAGATTTAAATGATGAAGCTAGGCATCTGCCTTAATCTGGATCTAATCCCTTCCCTTTCCTTTCAAAATAGTTTAGATGTTTCTTTTAAATATTTCCCTATTTTCTAAAAAATATTTACCATTTTCTAAAGTTTTGCATTCTAAATTCTCTCCCTCCCTTCAACATCTCCCACTTCTTGAGAAGAAAATGTGATTTTGATTATATATGAAAAATCTTGAAAATATTTCCTTATTGGCAATATTGCAAAAGAAAACACAAAACAATAAAATAAAAGAAAGTTTTAAAAATGTGTCAGATTTCAGAATTCATAAATTCTCTATTTGGAGTTGGAGAGCATTTTTTTTCATCCTGGTTCCTTTGTCATGGTCCTGGGTCATTCTCTTGATCACAGTAGCTAACGCTGTCAAAGTTGATCAACCTTAAAATGTTGTTGTTATCGTGTACAATGTTCTCTTCTTTCTACTCTTTTCACTTTTCATGAGTATAAATGTTTTCCCAAGTGTTTCTGAAGCCATCCTGTTTTTCATTTAACACGTTTGACACAATTCATATTATAACAAAATTCCATCCCAATCATATACCAGAACTTGTTAGATATTCCCCAATTAATGGATATCCCTCAATTTTCAATTTGTGCTACTCTCCCAACAACCTATAATTTTTAATTGTATGAAGAGTTCCTTTTCTCCTTTATTCGATCTCTTTGTACTACAGGCACAGAAATGGCATTGCTGAGTTAACAGACGTGCACATTTTTATACTCCAATGGACCTAGTTCCAAAAATTTCTCCACAACTTCACAAAAAGTGCACATACCTGTCATGTTCGCTAATCAGGTGTGAGGTAGTGGATCAGAATTATTTTAATTATTATGTTTCTAATCACTAGTGAACTGGAGCACTTTTTATTTGATTGTGAATAGATATCATTTTCTTACTTTTCTTTCTTCTTTTTTTTTTTTTGGTTTTTCATATCCTTTCACTATGTGCCAACTGAGAAAGGCTTGTTTAGGTTTTTATCAGAAACACTTGGTGCAATTTCTTCCCCCTAGTTTCCTCTTTTCTTCCAAATTGTGACTGCATTATCTGGGGAAAAGTATTTTTTTTTATTTCATGTAATCTAAACTTTGATTTCCTCTAATCATCATTATCTGCTGTTTGAACATAAACTCTTCCAATATGCATAGTTCTGAAAAGTATATTTTTCCATGCTCCCCTAATTTGCTTGTGAAATCATCCTTTATGTGTACAATGATTAGCACATGTTGTCCTTAAATTGCTATAAAATATGAAACATAGGTCTAAGCCTAGTTTCTGCCAAACTGCTTACCAGCCTTCCCAACATTTTTTGTCAGATGATAAATTCTTATTGCCAAATCTAGAATCTTTCGTTTGATCAAACACTAGATTAGTTTGATCATTTACTACTTTGTATTATGTGCTTAATGTATTCCACTCATCCATAATTCTACTTCTTAGCCAGTGCCAGATTATCTTAATGATTTCCACTTTGTAATGTAGTTGAAATCTAGTACTTCTAGTGTAACTTCCATGAAAAGTAATTCTTAGGGTGGCTAGGTGCCAGAGTGAGTAGAGCACTGGTTCTTGAGTCAGGAGGACCTGAGTTCAAGTCTGCTTTCAGACCCTTAACACAAAACTAACTGTGTGACCTTGGGCAAGTCACTTAACTCCAATTGCCCTACCTTACTCCCTCCAAAAAAAAGCAAAATAATAAATTCTTATTTGATTCCTTGATGTTTTGGGCATCTTTTTCTAGATGAATTTTGTTGCTTTTTTTTAGGAAAAAGCAGGCTTTCAACTGCTTATACTTAAGCTTAATTTGAATGATATGGTTATCCTATCACTTTATATTAGAGAAGAGACAAATGTAAACAGATAAGTGTGGTCTGATTGTACTTACCAGAGTTCCTTTAAAAAAACTAATTAACTTAATTATTTTAGTATTCAACAATCACTTTTTAAAGATTTTTCATTCCAATTATTTTTTCTTTTTTTTTCTTCCTCTCTCCCTTCCCGATCTCCTCCTTAAGATTGCAAGCAATCTGATGTAGACAATACATACACAATCACATTAAACATATTTCTGCATTAATCATGTAGTGAAAGAAAAAGTCAAAACAAAAGTGAAAGACCCTAAGGAAAAAAAAACAGAAGAAAAAAGAAAACAATATGTTTCAATCTGCAATCAAGCTCCATATTTTGTTGTTGTTGTTTTTCTGTATGTTATTAGTATTTTCTATCATGAATCTTTTGGAATTTTCTATGAAAATTGTCTGGCTGAGAAAAGCTAATTCTAGAGCCTTCTGGGAGCCAAGATGGTGGATTAACGAATAAATTTCTGGTTCTCTCCCATTTTCACATTCAAACATGAAATAGCAACCCAGAACAAATCCTGGGGGAAAGATGGAGTAAAGCTATATTTTGGCTCAGGAAAAACTGAAAGAATAGGAAGAAAATTTGTCCTCCCTCAGGTCAAGGGGGAACACATTCCAGGACAGAAAATTTCCCAGAAAGCCAGGAGCAAGATCTACCTCAGCAAATTAAAGGGAGATCCAGAGACCCAGAGTGGCAGAGAAGGCAAATGCCAAAACCATGAATGCCCAATTGTCTTAGCATAGTGAGGGGAAACAACAGACTCCAGATTGGAGGGCCATGTACAGTCTCAATTGGGCAGGCAACCCCCAGTAGCTGGATCCCCATGTACTTCAGTGCAAGAAGGAAGGGCAAATTTACTCTCATGGTCAGACACCCACATGCTTCTACATAGCAAAGTGTAATCATTCATATTACAGGAGTCACATGCCTCAGTGTAGCCCTGGAGAAACACAATCTGAGCACATGCCAGAAACCACCAATAAAGCCTCAGCTTAGCACCAGATAAGTTACCAAATACAGCCCCCAGCTGCCAGTACCTTAGGACCTAGCACACATCCAGTGACAAAGTTAATGGTCAGCATCACAAAAAGCTTGCAACAGTGTACTATGTGCTCCAGCAAGAGAGCTAACCTTCAAAAACTATGAAATGGTCAAACAAAATGAGCAAAAAGCAAAAATAAACATTAATCATAGAAAGTTACTGTAGTGAATGGGAGGATTAAAACACAAACTCAGAATATGACAACACTGTAAATATACCTACAGATGAACTGTCAAAGGGGAATATGAAATGGTCTCAACTCCAAAAAGCCTTCTTGGAAGAACTCAGGAATGATTTGAAAAGTAAAATAAGAAAGGAAAAGTGGGAAAGAAATCAGAACTCTGGAAGAAAGATTCAATAACTCGGGAAAGGAAGGAAAAATTTAGACTGAAGGGGAAAAAATATTACTAAAACAAACAAACAAACAAACAAAAAAACACTACTGGCCAAATGAAAAATAAATCTACTGAAGAAAACAACTCCTAAGAAGCAGAATTGACCAAATGGAAAAGAAGGCACACAATTCTCCAAAGAACTCTTTTTTAAATTCTTTCTTTTTTCATTTATTCAGTATTTAATTTTCCCAGTTACATATAAAAATAAATTTTGATATTTGGTTTTAAAACTTTGAGTTCCAGGTTCTCTCCCTTAATCCCTTCCCATCCCATTGAGAAGATAAAAAAGTCATATATATGTTATATATGTGAAAACATGCAAAACGTATTCATAGTATAAATTTTGTGAAAGAAAACAGAGACAAAAAAACTCAAGAAAAATAAAGAAAAAATTTTTAAAAGATGCTTCACTCCGTATTCAGACAACATCAATTCTTTCTCTGGGGATAGGTAATATTTTTCATCCTAAGTCCTTCAAAGCTCTTATGGATCACTGTATTGCTGAAAATAGCTAAGCCATTCATAGCTGATCACCTTAAAATATTGCTATTATTTTGTATCAAGAACATTTCACATTGCTTCAACCAATTTAAGTCTTTCTTGGTCTTTCTTGAGAGCATCCTGTTCATCATTAAACATAATCAAGGTAACACAAAATGCAGCAGCTTCTACATTAAGGCATTAAGGCTTGGAGTATGATAATCCAGAGGTCAAAGCAGTTAGGATTGAAACAAAGAGTATCCTACCCTGCAATATTGAGTATAATACTTCAGGGGAAAACATCATCATTTCCATGAAATAGAAGACTTTCAAGAATTCTTGATGAAAATAATAAACAGATATGAACAGAAAATTTGACTTTCAAGTACAAGAAGCATGATAAGGTAAAAAGAAAAAACAAAATCATAAGGAACTTATTAAAGTTGAACTATTTACATTGCTACATGAAAAATGAAAATTGTAACTCATCAGACTTTTCTCAGTATGCGGACAGGAGAAGACAATATGTGGGTGTGTATGTATGTATAAGAGGGTGTATGTGTGTATTAAATATATATAAATATATATATATGTATATATATGAGTGTGTGTATATCTGTGTACATGTTTACATAGACAGGGGAAACAGGATCAGTTGAATATGAAGGGATGTTATTTAAAAACTAAAATTAAGAGAAAAGTAATGAATAAATTGGGAGAAGGAGAAAGGGAGAGATAGAATAGGGTAAATTATCTCATAAAAAAGAGACAAGAGAAAACTGTTACAATGGGTCAAACTTACTACAATTTCATTGGCTTTAGGAGGGAATACCATACATACTCAATTGGGTATCTTATGCTACAGGAAAGTAGGGGGAAAGGGGATAAGAGGGGGGATGGTAGAAGGGAGGGAAGATTTGGGGAGAGGTGAGTTTGAAGCAAACACTTTCGAAAAGTGACAGGATTAAAGTAGAAAATAGAATGAGTGCGTGGAGGGATAGGATATGGGAAAATATAGTTAGTCTTCCACAATATAACTACTATGGAAAGGTGGTGTGTATATACCCACATAAAACCTGTGTTGAATTGTTGTCTTCCCAGTAGGGGAAGGTGAGGAGGGAAGAAGGGAAAAATCTGGAAATCAAAGTTTTCAAAACAAATGCTATTTTTTTTTTACATGCAACTGGGAAATAAGATATACAGGCACTGTGGTATAGAAATCTATCTTTCCCTAGTAGGAAGTTAGGGGATAGGGGAGGACATAAGATGGAACAGATTGGGGGAAGGGGTATTCAGTAGACTCACTGTCTTGGAGTGAGTGGTACGGGGGAAATGGGGGAAAAATTTGTCACTCCAAATCTTGTGGAAATGAATGTAGAAAACTAAAATAAATAAATTTATATATATATATATACATATATATATATATTTAAAGCAAAAAATGCATTAAAATCTTCTTTCATTAAATATCCTTTTTTACCTCTCATGAATTTCCCTCAGTTGTACTGGGGATACAATTCTTGGTTTTCTACCTCCTATGACCTCAGGCATATCATATCCCAAGCCCTCTGATACCTTAAAATAGAAGCTGCTTAATCTTGTGACATCCTGATTGTGCTTCCAAAGTACTTAAATTGTTTCCTTATATTCCTGCAATATTTTCCCCTTTACCTGGGAACTCTGAAATCTGGCTATAATATTTCTGGGAGGTTTCCTTTTGGGATCTCTCTCAGCAGGTGGTTGGTGGATTCTTTTATTCTCTATTTTACTCTTGAGCTTTAGAATTTTAAGAGAGTTTTCCTTGATAATTTCTTGAAAGTTAATGCCTAGTATTGTTTTTTTTGATCATGTGTTTCAGGTAGTCCAATAATTGATAAATTTTCTCTCCTGGATCTATTTTTCAGATGAGATGATTTTCTAAAAAGATTTTTCGTGGTGTTTTCTATTTTTTTCATTCTTTTGGTTCTGTTTCATAACTTGTTTCTTTCTCATAGAGTCAGTTTTCATTTGCTGCATTCTAATTTTTAAGGAATTCTATTCTTTCATGAGCTTTTAGACCTCCTTTTCCATTTGGACAATTCTGATTTTTAAGTCATTCTTCTCCACATTTTCTTTTTGGACTTCTTTTGCCATTTAGTCTAGTCAGTTTTTAAGGTATTATTTTCTTCAGAACTTTTTGGGTGTGCTTTACCAAGCTGTTGACTCTTTTTACATAATTTTCTTACATCACTCTCTATTTCCAATTTTTCTACTGACTCTCTTGCTTTTCATAACCTTTTTGAGTTCTTGCATGGTCTGAGACCACTTCACATTTTTTCCTTGGAGGCTTTGGATGTAGGATCTTTGAGTTGATTGTCTTCTTCTGAATGCATGTTTTGAACTTCCTCATCTTCATGATTATTTTCTGAGGTCATAGTTTTGTTTTTTCCCCATTGTTTGGTCATTTTGCAAGGCTATTACTTGGTTTTTTAAACTCTTTGTTAAAATAAGGTTCTACATTAAAATAAGGCTCCTATTTTTCCAAGCTTCATGGGTTTTGTACAGCTGTTTTCAGAGACAATTCTAGGAGCCTGTAAGTTTTCAGTTTTTCCAAAGTCTTATGATCTAAGGAGAGGAATTTACTACTCTCTTACCATGGTTCTGCTCTACGAGTGATTGCAAGCATACTTTTCTGTCCTGGAACTGTGAGGAGGGTTCCTTCTCTATTTCTTTTTTAAATTTTTTTTTAAAGCAATGGGGGTTAAGTAAATTGTTCAAGGTTACACGGCCAGTTATTTTTGTGTGGGTACCGAGTATCTGAGGCCGGAACTGATCCCAGGTCTCCCGACGCTGGGGCCAGCACTCTTACTCACTCTGCCATCTAGCCGCCCCTAAGCAATTGGGATTAAATACCTTGCTCAAAGTTACACGGTCAGTTTTTGTGTGTGTGTGTGGGTGCCGAGTTTCTGAGGCTGGAACTGATCCCAGGTCTCCTGAAGCTGGTGCTGGCCCTCTTACTCACTGCACCACCTGGCTGCCCCTCCCTTCTCCACTTCTGCCACAAGTTCTGCTATGCCAGTGCTCCTTCTCACCCCAAGGCTACCACCCAGGACTTCCACCCAGACACAAATAGGGGCAAAGCAACAGAGTCCTGCTTCATTGCCAGCAAAAAAAGACACATGTAATTTCATTTTGACTAGTTGTTTGATCCCCTTACTATTTGTGATCTGAGAATTCCAGAAGCCATTGCTGCTGCCACCACTGCTTCTGATCAGTCACTTCCAAGGCCTGTTCTCATTTGCTGGTCCTGGAGCTATGCTGAGGAAGTGTGATAGTAATGGCAATTAAAGATTCCCCTGTATTGGCTTGGTTTTCAAATGATTGTGTTAAAACCCAGAGTTTGTTAATCCCACCTGTGGGATGGGCTTGTTGATGTGAAAAGAAAGTCCTGAACTGAGAGGAGCTGGTGAGGTAGATTTGGAGAGACACTAGAGAGAGGCGGAAGATCTTTTTGGAAGCAGCACCTCGTGGAGAGAGAGAGAGACTAAGAGAATTGCTGGTGGCCGCTTTGAATTGCCCTGGACTTTTGAGACCTGCCCCCTGAGCTGCCAAGGACTGAGGAGACATGGCTGTTTTGCTGGTACTTTGTCTGTCTGTTTTGATGTTGTTTTGCCAGATTTGTCCACTGGTGAAAGACAGTCCTTTTGTTGAAGAAGTCCTGGAACCTGGCATTTGGTTAAGAAGCCCTGAGACTGTCCTGCAGACAGAGAGTGAATACTGTCCACTGGTGAGGGACAGTACTGTTGTTGCAGGGGTCTGGAGACTGTCCTGCAGACAGAGTGAATACTGTCCACTGGTGAAGGACAGTGCTGTTGTTGCAGGGGTCTGGGAACCTTTCTGTTGGTTCAGAAGCCCTGAAGAAGGATTTTCTTGTTGGATGTTTACAGAAATCCTGGGAGAGGGCTTTGCTAATGTGTTCAGGGGTTCTAGGACTGTTCTACAGACAGAGGACAAATTCATGAAGGGACTGGCAATGTATCTTATGGCCTTGCTAAGCCTTGTCTCCCCAGGAACTAAGATTGCTGAGAACTTGCCTCGTGTCAAGATGAAGAAAAGACCTCCATTTGGGTATTAAGTGCTGTGTTTAAACTTGATGTAACTCTGGGGTAGATTCAATTGTGATCCAGGGGTGGGGAACTTTTGACCTTATTGTGCTCTGTGATTGACAAATGAAGGTACTTTACCTGTGTTTGGAAACTAATCTCCATTTGAGAAGAGGGGTTTTGTGGTGGACCAAATGAAGGTATAGCCTAGGGGTGGAGAAGTATTTAGAACAGGGACTTTGTAATTGATTGAATGATTGGAAGATCCTGGGGTGGGGTAGTACTTGGAGATTATTTAATCACACTTAGTAAATGCTGTATTTTGAATGATGTCATGTTTTGATTTTCTCTGTTCTTGGTTTGTCACTGAAAAAAAATAGAGAGCACCTATGCTGGTATTTTGAACCTGAGAAGTTGCCTTCTTTTGGCATTACATTACAGGAAGGGGCTGGGCTCTGCTACCCTCTCCCTCAGGTTCTACAGAGCTTTCCTACTGACCTACTAAGTTGTCTTTGGCATTTGTTCTTTGAGAAATTTGGAAACTACCACAGTTGCCTGTGATTAAGTCCACTGAGGCCTGTTATGACTTTGCTGGGTCCTGGTCTGTTCTGGCACAGCTTATGCTGAATTGTACTCTTCTCTCAACTTGACCCAGCAGACCTTTCCTGTTGAAATTTCAGGTAGTCTTGGGCTGGAAATTTCTATCACTCTATCTTTTTGTGCATTCTGTTCATCTGAAATTGTGTTTCTCTTCCCTGATTGTCCTGTTTTCTTCTCAGCATGGGGTAAACTTCTGCCCCTCTAAAAGCCTGGTCATGTTCCACTGCATACCTTTCTACTCATGCACTCTCCTGGCAGTCATTGTCACAGCAATTAGTTTCAGTCTGTATTAGAAAGGCATGCACATTCCTCTTGTTAGTTTTTTTTTTCTTATTTTTTTCTGAGCAAAATACACATCGGCACTTTTTTCTATAACCTGAGACCCTCCAGCTTACTCCTCTAAAGGAGAGGCCAAATGTACTACAGTAAACTTCTCATTCAAAACAGCTAAGTTTTTTCTACATCTGAAATTTTTTCTTGTAACACCTTCTGTCTGCTCTTACATACAGTACAGTCACCTGTTAATAAAACCCAGCCCCTTCTACAAACTACCTTCAGTTCTCTCCCTGGTTTTACTAGTATTCTTTGAAAACATGTTTCTACATCTCTCTGTTTTCCCTTCTATAACCTCAATTCCAAGTTTTCACAGAGCCCTGTACTTTTAGCTCACTCTCTTGCTAGGGAGGAATAAGGTAAATCTTCTGGTCCTGGGATAGCCATTTCTTCTTATGCCTCCAAATAGAGTTCTGATATTTTGTGTTCTCATCTTTTTCATCAAATGTATCACCAATGCAATATTTACAGTGCCAACAACTACTGTAAATATGCCAGCATAATGCCCAATTGCAAAATATAGCAGACTCTCAATATAGAAGACAGGTACATCCTCTCTTCCCTCCAGTCTCTAACTGCTCTGACTCTGAGATTTCTGTGGGATCTGCTTCACCCTTCAGCAAACTCGTGTCACCACAGGCTCAGTGTGATTACATTCAACATATTAGGGGACAGCGTATATCTTCAAAGCAGGGAAAATCTTCAAATTACCTTAGGCTTATTAAGGGGCAAAGAAGATATTCCCATTCCCATTCACATTACATCCATTCATTTTTAAAGATTAAATTATTTAGTTTTCAATTAACTTTTATCTATACATCTATAATTTTTGTTTAATATAAATTTTATTGTATTTTGAAAAGCTTTCATTTAATATTTCCACTTTACTGCATTTGGTTTGAGGATTTTATGAACTAATGTATGGTCAATTTTTTGAAGGGGCCCTGTGCAACTGAGAAAAAGTAATACTCCTTTGTAGTCTCAGTCAGTTTTTATTTCCTCCAAAGATTTTTCAAAGTTAATTTCAAAGATTCTAATTGTGTTCCTCAGTTTTTCTATGTCCTTTTCCATTTGGTCAACTTTTTTTATTTTCTCCAGTTAGGTTTTGTGCATCCCTTTCCATTTGGTTTTAATTGTAATTTTTAAGGAGGTTTTCTCTTCAGTGAATTTTTTTTCACTTTTCCAACTATAGTTTTAAAATAATTGGTAAATTTTTCTTCTACCTCTCAAATTTGGCTTTTAAAGTCCTCTTTGTTTTTTTTTTTCCCAAGAATGCTTTTTGTGTTAGAGACCAGTTCATATTCCCTTTTGAGGTTTCACATGTGAGTATAGTGTTAATGCTCTCCTCTTCTGAATGTGAATTTTGATCTTCCTGTTCACCATAATAGTATTCTAATGTTTTTGTTTTTTCCAATTTGTTTTTTTTAATCTTTTTTTTGTCCATTGTGATTTCTTATTTCCTGACTTTTAGAGTGAAGCTCTGTTTCTTGGGAACAGAGGACTCTGACCCATCCTTCTTGTGCTGGGAACTATAGGCCTGGTTACTGGCTTTGTGTGCCCTGGTCTCTGCTTCTGTCAGTTAGAAGGTATATAATGCTGTAACTCACCTGATGCTGATCTGAAACTAGCAGGTGAGTGCCAAGACCAAGACTAAGGCCAGGACTTTCTGAATTACCCCAGAGTTACACTGATTCTCACAGTATGAGGTGTGAGGGAGGGATGATCTGCCCACTTCAGATCTCCATCTCCATGTCCCTGCTGGCCAGTGCCATACTCGTGTCTACCAATTCCCCTTGCTGTATGAAAGCACACCGGGGTTCTGATATTAGCGATTGCTGGCCCCACCCCCCTGGGATTCGAGACCTCCCACTGGAATGGGGCTTATTGGGACACATTCCATCCTGCATCAGTTCCCTTTAGCCTCAGCACAGCTACAGTCACACCCTTCCTGTAAATCTTCCAAGCCTCCAGCTGGTTCCTGTATTTCAGGATTTTACCCTGGGGCAATATTATCTGGGTATTTCAAGGTCAAGAGAGGGGGCAGAGAATGAGAGCACCTATGGCTTACTCCACCATCGTGCCTCCCCAAAGTTCAGGTAGATGACTTTTAAACATCCAAACTGTGGACTGATAGCTCCAGGAGTAGGTACTGCTGCTGCTGCAGGCCCTGCACTTGTCTCTCCAACAGACTCCTGTCCTGCAGTGAAAGGTTTAGGAATCACCACTCTAGTGGCTGAATCAGTACATCCAGGCTTGCTCTGGCTCCGCTATGTTAGGGTCTGTGCTGGTGCAGCCAACATGCTTCCCCCCAACTGGCTCAGCAAATCCTACCATTGCATTTTCCACATTGTCTTGGGCTGGAAATCTGTCACACTCTGTCTCCTAATGGATTCTGTCACTTAAATTTGTTCAGATTCACTTTTTAGAGGTAAATGAAGGAATTTATGGTTGAGTTTAGATCATGACATTAATTTTAATAATATACGTTTCTTGTATCTTGGGAGTCCAACTATAATTTGAACCATCCCTATGTCTTTATCAAATTATATCACATATGACCCTACCCCAATTTCTAGGGAAATTCCTATTCTGGTTGAGAATTTTCAATAATTCCCTGAAGGTTAATACTGTTCAAATCTTACTTGAAAACAGTCTGAAAAGTGATCTTTCTTTTTAAAAAGTATATAATAGGGGCGGCCAGGTGGCTCAGCGAGTAAGAGCACCAGCTCCAGTGTTGGGACGACCTGGAGATCGAATCCCGGGCTCAGACACTCAGCATCACACCCAGAAATAACTGGCCGTGTAACCTTGAGCAAGTTACTTAACCCTGATTGCTTAAAAAAAAAAGTATATAATATTCAGGAGTATAAGAGTAGTTCCAGATGAGAACATCAAGGACACCCAGAACAACTTAGGAAAGACACTAATTACTAATATTGAGAATGAGTATATTTAAAGTCACAGGTTGGTGAAAAACATTGAAGAGGAAAAAGGAAATGATTTTAAATCATTTTATTAAAACCAAGAGAAATTTTATTGAGAACATAATGTTTTCAAATTGTTTTATTTTGTATTTCTCATAACAGATTCTCCCATGTGCTTGCATATATCCTACCACACCTGCATCACCAAATTCAAATAGGAGAATATATATATATCTGTGTGTATGTGTATATATGTATATGTATATGTGTGTGTGTGTGTGTGTGTGTATATATATAATGAGTGCATAATACTAATAGTTCAATAATCTAGATAATCTGCTTAGATCAAAAGTAAAGAGTGGTTACCAATAAAATTAAGAAGTGTAGGATATAATTTCCTAAGTATACACACTTATTTTAAAATATATTTAGTAATTATTTGTAAAATATTTTTTTCAAAAACTTTGAATCCTGGGGTGGCCAGGTAGCACAGCGAGTAAGAGCCCCGGCTGAAGTGTCAGGATGACTGGGGATCGAATCCAGTCTCAGACACTTAGCACCCACCCAGAAACACCTAGCCGTCCGTGTACCTTGAGCAAGTTGCTTAACACCAATTGCTTAGGGGTGGCCATTGGTTCAGCAAGTAAAGAGCACCAGCTCCAGTGTCAGGATGAACTGGGGATCAAATCTGGGCTTAGATACTCAGCACCACACCCAGAAATAACTGGATGTGTAACCTTGAGCAAGTTACTTAACCCCGATTGCTTTCAAAAAAACAATTTGAATCTTAAATTTTCTTCTGCTCTCCCAACTCACCTTGCTTCTTGAGAAGGAAAGGTCTTTTATATTGATTATATAACTGAAGCTGTGAAAAACATAGTTCGATATTAGCCATGTTTGCAAAAGAAAGCACAGGCAAAAGAAATCAAGAAAAATAAAGCTTAAAAAACAATAATTCATTCTGCATTTAGATTTCACTAGGTTCTCTGCAGGTGGATAGCATTTTTTCATCATAAACTTTTTGAATTGTTTTATATTATTGTATATATCACTGTAGCTAAAGTTTTTCAAGCTTAATCACCCTTACAATATTTCTACTACTGTCTGCAATATTTTCCTCTTATCACTCAGCATGAGTTTATGTCAGTCTTCTCAGGTTTTTCTGCAACCATCCTGCTCACCATTTCTCATAGCACCATAGTAATAATCTATTACAATCATAAACCTCACCTATTTCCAAATTTATAGCATCACAGTGATTTCCACACCTTAGCCAACACAAAAAGTGCTGCTAAAATATTTTTTTTTATGAAATGGGCCATTTTCCCTTTTTAATTTCTCTCTTTTTTTTAAAGCAATCAGGGTTAAGTAACTTGCTCAAGGTTACACGGCCAGGTGTTTCTGGGTGGGTGCTAAGTGTCTGAGCCCGGATTCGTTCCCCATGTCATCCTGACCCTGGAGCTGGAGCTCTTACTCGCTGTGCTACCTGGCCGCCCCTTTTTAATCTCTTTAACATACAGATCTAGCAGTGGCACTTCTATGTGAAGTTTTATAACCTTTTCAGGATAGTTGCAAGTTGTTCTACAGAAATGTTTGGACTAGTTGGATAAAAGCACCAATAGTCCAATTTTTTCCACCTTCTCACGAGTACTGTTATTTTAATTTTCTTTCATATTACCATTCTGGTGTATCTTGGAGTTGTTTTAATTTGCATTTCTGTAACATCCAGTGATTTGGAGCATTTTTTAATGTGATTATTGATAACTTTGATCTCTTCTTCTGAATCTACCTTTTAATATCATTTGCTCATTTTTAAAATGGGGAATAACTATTTTTATCAGATGTAATTTTGCTTCAGTGGTCATATTTTCACATAGACTTTAGAAATTATAGATATTTAAAGTTATAGATGTATAAATATTAATGAGAATAATACAGGATACATTTGTAGTGTTCAACATTCACTTCCACAACATTTTGATTTCCACATTTTCTGTGCATCTCTCCCTTTCTCTTGACCAAAACAACATGTATTCTGATTACCTCTTGCCCCAATCTGGCCTCCCATCTATTACTCCATCATTCTCATACCCCCTTCCCTCATATTTTTCTGAAGAACTAAATAGATTTCTTTTTTGTTTAAAGTTAATTTATTTTTGATTTTCAACATTCACTTCCATATGTTTTAAATTTTCTTCCCAACATTCTCACCGCTCTCTCCAAGATGGTGTGCAATATGACATGACTCTACACAAACACTAAACACATTTTCACATTAATCATATTTCATAGAAGAAGAATGATGAATTGGAGTGACTATGAGAAAGAAAATAAAGCAAAATAAAACAAACCAAAACAAAAAAAAGAAAATTGTTTTGTTCCATATTCAGAATCCATATTTCTTTCTCTGGATGTGGATGGCAGTTTCCATTGTGAGTCCTTTGGAATTGTTTTAGGGCCTTGCATTGCTGAGAAGGGCTAAGTCTATCAATTACAATCATTACACACTGTGGCTGTTTCTGTGAACATTCTCTTGGATATGCTACTTTACTCAACATCAGTTCATATAAGTCCTTCCAGTACCATCCGAAGTCCTCCTATTCATCATTTCTTATAGCAAGGTAGTATTGCATTACATTCCTATACTACAACTTATTCAGTCATTGCTTAATTGATGGGCATCCCCTCAATTTCTACTTCTCGGCTACCACATAAAGGACTGTTGTAAAGATTTTTGTACATGTGTTATAGGGACATAAATTTTTAAGATCTTCTCTGCCCTAGGTTAAGTGCACCTGGAGGGTTGTTACATTCTCTGAGACTGGAGAAGGCTATATAACCCTTGATGTGAGACTTTGTTTGGGGGTATATAAATTTAACTTATCTCACAGGAAGTAGGAATGGAAAGGGGAAAAAGAGAAAAGGGGAGCTGATAGAATGGAGGTCATAATGAAGGAGGTGGGGAAAAAAAAAAACTCTGCCGCATAGGGGCGGGGTGAAAGGAGAAAGAAATGTATAAACATAAAAAAGATAGGATGGCAGGATATACAAAGTTAGTAATCCTAACTGACTTTGAGTGGAATGAACTCTCCCATAAAAGGGAAGTGGATGACAAAACAAATTAAAAATCAGAATCTTACAACATGATTTTTAGAAGAAATGTATTTGAAGGAGAGACATACACAGACACAATGTAAAGCACAGGAAGAGAATATATAATGTTTAGCTTAATATAAAAAAAACAGAGGTAGCAATTTTGATTTTAGACAATGCAAAAGTAAAAATAGATCCAAGAAATAGGGGAGATTTGTCGGTCTTATTAATCAATATTGTTTTAAATTATTTAAAATATAAATTATATAAATATATTATATAAAATATATAAACACACAGTATGTGGTTAGAATATTACTTTGGCTTAGGAAATAATGAGTTGGTGAACTTAGAAAAATAGGGAAAGACTTGAATCTCTGAAGGAAGAAGATGCTATCCACCCTCAAAGAAACATAGGACAAAAAGTATAGTATGGTATTACATAGATGCATATGAATGTATATTTAGATATGATTATGAATATATGAGTACGGTTATAAATATCTAAGAATATGTGTATGTAAGTATGCATATGTATACGAATATATTTATATTTGCAAATAAAATCGTCCTTAATTGTAGCCTTCTAGGGGAAGGGAAAGAAGAGGGAAAAAAAGGAAAAGATTAAAAATACACAACAGAGAACAAAACAAAACTCATAGGAAGCAAAGAAGATATGGATAGCTCAAAAACAGAATGAGTAAGATTTAGCCTATAGGCTTTATTAAAATGGATATTTATTTCTGTGTATTTTGAAACTTCTCTTATGTTCTGCTGTGCAGATGACAATGCTTTTCTTCTCATTTTTTATTTAAGATGAAGCATCTATGCTTATAATACATTACTTTTTTTCTGTTCTTGTATATTTGATTTTGTTTGCTTTTATTTCACATTTTTCTTTTTAAAAACATTTTTCATTATTTTTTAAACTAAATTTCATGTTTATTTTTAGTTTATATGGTTTATTTCCACAAGATTTTGAGTTACAAATTTTCTCCTGTCTTCCCCCTACCCACCATCCCAAAACTGTGATCCCACTGTGTATGCCCTCCCCCAATTCTTTCTCTCCTATATCCTCACCCATACCCCCTCTGACTTTCCAGTAGGGCAAAAGGGATCTCTATAGCCCACTGCATGTAAATTTTATTTCCCAGTTGCATATATGTGTGTGTGTGTGTGTGTATGTGTGTGTATGCATGTATGTGTATGTGTATATATATATAGATAGATATTTAAATATTTATCTTTAAAGCTTTGAATTCCATTATTTTACTTCTTCCCTCATCATGAACCCTTACTGGGAAGGTAGGCAATTCAATATAGGTTGTACACATGTAGGTATGCAAAACATTTCCATAGTGGATATATTGTGAAAAACTGCCTATATTTCTCTCCATCCTATCTCACCCCCAA
Source organism: Petaurus breviceps papuanus (assembly GCF_028583685.1). Lineage (NCBI taxonomy): Eukaryota > Metazoa > Chordata > Mammalia > Diprotodontia > Petauridae > Petaurus > Petaurus breviceps. Next base: position 7,161,100 of record NW_027185860.1, read on the forward strand.
CTTGTTCTATTCTCTACTTTGTATCTGTCCCTTTTAAAAATTGAGTGCTTCTAGCTTCCCTCCCTCCAGCCTGCCCTCCCTTCCATCATCCCCTCTCATCCCTCTCCCCCCCCACTCTACTGTAGAGTGAGAGATCCTATTTTGTGTGTATGTCATTCCCTCTCTAAGACAAATTCAATGAAAGTTGACCCATTCCCTCTTGACTTCCGGTTCTTCCCCTCCATTGTACCAGTTTTCCCTTGTCTCTCTATATGAGATAATTTGGCCCATTATCGCTCCCCATCTCCTCTCGTATATTCCTCTGTCACCTCTCAATTTCACCTATTAAGGATCAAACCTTCCTATGAAATTGCTTCTGCGTCCTCTTTTGATGTATAGCTGTGCACATATATACACACACTCACATATTTACTTATATGCCCATATACCCTCCTATATAGATGTAAGTATGTATGTGTGTGTATACATTTTTGTTCCCTTTATATATTTTCATTCTGAGAAAAGTTTCATAAGTTACAAAAATAATTTTTCCATGTAGGCATGTGCATAGTTCAACTTTGAAAAGTTCCTTATGATTTTGTTTCCCTGATTACTTTCTCATCCTTCCTTGATTCTTGTATCAGAATGTCAAATTTTCTATTCAAATCTGATTTTTATCAAGAATGCTTGAAAGTTCTCTATTACATCGAATGAACAAATTTTCCCCTGAACCATTATACCCAGTTTTCCTGGGTAGGTGATTCCTGCTTTTAATCTCAGTTCCTTTCACCTCCAGAATATCATTTTGCAATCTCTTCCATCCCTCAATGTAGAGGCTGCCATATCCTGTGTTATCCTGATTGGGCTTCCACAATATTCAAATTGTTTCTTCTAGAATAATTGTCATATATTCTCCTTGATCTGGGAACTCTGGAACCTGGCTATAATATTCCTAGGAGTTTTGGGGGAGGATTGTTTTCAAGAGGTGATTGGTGAATTCTTTCAACCTCTATTTTGCTATTTGGTTCTAAAACATCAGGGCAATTTTCCTGGAGAACTTCTTTCTTTCTTTCTTTCTTTCTTTCTTTCTTTCTTTCTTTCTTTCTTTCTTTCTTTCTTTCTTTCTTTCTTTCTTTCTTTCTTCCTTCCTTCCTTCCTTCCTTCCTTCCTTCCTTCCTTCCTTCCTTCCTTCCTTCCTCTCTTTCTTTTTAAACAATTGGGGTTAAGTAACTTGCTCAAGCTTACAAAGCCAGTTATTTATGGGTGTGTTGCTAAGTATCTGAGCCCAGATTCGACCCAGGTCATCCCAACTCTGGGGCCAGTGCTCTTACTCACTGTGACACCTGGCCACACCTGAGCAATTGGGGTTAAGTAACTTGCTCAAGGTTAAACAGCCAGTGTTTCTGGGTGGGTGTTAAGTGTCTGAGCCTGTATTGGATCCCAGGTCATCCCAACTCTGCATCCAGTGCTCTTACTCACTGTGCTGCATGGCCACTTCTGGAGAATTTCTTGAAGCATGATTACTAGGTTCTTTTTTTTATCATGGCTTTCAGATAATCCAATAATTTTAAAATCATCTTTCCTAGAACTATTTTCCAAGTCAGTGGTTTTTACATTGAGATATTTCACATTATCTTCTATTTCTTCATTTGTTTGGATCTGTTTAATAGTATCTAGATTTCTTATAAAGTCACTAGCTTCCATTTGTCCCAATCAAATTCTGAAGGAATGATTCTCTTCAGTGAGCTTTTGTGATTCTTTTTCCATCTTGCAAATTCTGCTTTTAAAGGCATTCTTCTCCTCTTTGGCTTTTTAAGCCTCTTTTGCCACTTGAGTTAGTCTATTTTTAAAGGTATTATTTTCTTCAATCAGGTTGTTGACTTTCTTTTCATGATTTCCTTTCATCATTCTCATTTCTTTTGCCAATTTTTTTCCCCACTTCTCTTACTTGGTTTTCAAAATCCTTCTTATTCTCCTCTATGGCCTGTAAGCAGTTCATATTTTTCTTGGAAGCTTTTGGTACAGGAATTCTCACTTCATTGTCTCACTCCTGTTATGTGTCAATCCTTTTCGTCCCCAAAATGGCATCTAGAGTTGGGTTACTGTGCTTGCTTTGTTTCCTTTGATTGCTCATGTTTCCACTCAATTACTTGACTTTTGAGCTTTTTGCCACAGTAGAAATCTGTATCCAGGAAGCAGAACTTTGTCCCAAATCACTGGGGGTTTTGTAGCTGCCAGAATTATTAGTTGCATGCCCTGTGTGAAGTCTCCATGGACTCTGGCACCTAATCATCCACCCCAGAAATCTCCCCCCCAGAAAACAATCCAGATGCAAGCAGATTAATGTAAGACAGATTACTCCTCAGCATAATCACTTACTCCCCCTACAATCTGTAAGCCAGGAGCTTTGAAGCATCCATGTGATGGCTGCCGCCACACCTCAAACACTTCTCCCTCTGCAGTCAGAAGCTGGACTGCACTCCCAGACCCCCTGTTACCTCAATGTCCACACTGACCTCTTACTTTGTCTTTGGTATTTTTGTGTTGATAATTCTGGAAAGCATTAGAGTTGCTGGTGATCCACTCTTCAGAAGTCCCTCCAGCCAGGGTTGCTATGGGCATCCTGGAGCTAAAGCCATGGGCTCATGTAGAATTGGATATTACTACCAGTGTGCTGTGATGGAACCTTCCTACCAGCCTGTGAGGCTGCCTTAAGTGGAAGATTTGTTTTGCTGTCACTTTGTGGGTTCTGTAGCCCAGAAATTTGTTTAGAGTCATATTTTATAGATATTTGAGGTGGTTATGGGGGAGAGCACAGGGACTTTTTGTCGTTCTATGCCACAGTATTGGCTCCTCTGTTCTTGTTGCGCATTTCTTTTTTTTTTTAAGCAATCGGGGTTAAGTAACTTGCTCAAGGTTACACAGCCAGTTATTTCTGGGTGTGGTGCTGAGTATCTGAGCCCGGATATTGTGTATTTCTTTTAAAGAAAAAAAAATGAAATTAACAAAAAGTAAAAGGAAGGAAATTACACCTTGCTTAAAAAAAATGGTTTAATAGATCATGAAGTATTAATGTTAGAATTAAATAAATATTCATCGTCATAAACCATGCATGTTGTTGTGAGATAATTTAAGTTACTTTCAGGAAGAAATAGACACCAAAACTATACAAGTAGGAGACCTCATCCCCCCCCCAGAACTAGATAAATCTAAACACAACAAATAAAAGACATTATTGAGGTGAATAGAATCTTAGAAATATTAGATATGCTATGCCTATGGAGAAAACGAAATGGTTTTAGAAAGGAATATATTTTTTTCTCAAAGATACATGGGACCTACACAAAAATCAACCATGTATTGAGGCATAAAACACTCAAAATTTAATTTAGAAAGGCAGAAATATTAAATGCATCCTTTTCATTTCATGAAACAATAAAAATTACAAGCAATAAAAGCCATGGAAAAATAAGCTAAAAAGTAATTAGGAACTAAATAATCTAAATCGAAAGAATAAGTGGGTCAGAACTTTATTATTAAAGCAATTAGGGTTAAGTAACTTGCTCAAGGTTACACGGCCAGGTGTTTCTGGGTGGGTGCTAAGTGTCTGAGCACGGATTCGTTCCCCCAGGTCATCCCGACAGTAGGGCCAGTGCTCTTACTCGCTGTGCTACCTGGCCACCCCAACACGAATTTTTCTAAGCTTCTCCATGAATTCTGTCACTAAACTTTTAAAAGTGAAACTGAATGGATTTTTTAAAGCAATTGGGTTTAAGTAACTTGCCCAAAGTTACATGGCCAGTTATTTTGTGTGGGTGTTAAGTATCTGAGGCAGAAACTGATCCTGGGTCCTCTCGACTCTGGAGCCAGCACTCTTACTCACGGCACCACCTAGCTATCCCTCTGAACAGATTTTAAAGTGACAGAATCCATTAGGAGATGGAGCATGGTAGATTTACAGCCCAGGAAAGTGCCCATGTAGGTCTGGGTAGATGGAGCACAGAGAATTTGGGGGCTTCACCAGCACGGACCTGAGAGAAGACTACAGAGGAGTGAGAGTGAGACACAGCCAGCTGACTCACACACCCCAAGGGTATTTAACAAATGTCTCACCATAGGACAGAGGATCAGTAAAAGCTGGTTACAAGAAAGAACAGGGCCCACAACAGTGACAGCAGTTTCCTCTGGGCATATCAGCCCATAACCTGGAAGTTTAAAAATCACATATGTGATTTTCCATAAGCCAAGATTGCAGAATAAATATTAGTTGCTCATATTTCCCCTTTCTGACCCCAAAAAACAAGAAATAAATATCCACCCAGAGTAAAATCCTGAAATAATGGAAATAGCCTTAGGCTAAAAGTCACTGAGAAAGGGTGTGCCTGAGGCAATAAGGAATTTGAAGTGAAGGATGAGAGGAGTCCCAAAAAGCCCCACCTCACCAGATAAGCAGGAGCTCCCAAAGCCCTGGGTGGTGAAGCCATGAAGCACTAACAACACAAGCCTAGGTGTGCCTTAGAACCACCAGGGGAAGCTTCAGACCCCACCGGTGCAGGCCACCATTGCTGAACCCCAGGGGAATAGAGGCAGAAATCTGAAGCAGACACCCTTCCACCACAGGTTACTCTGTGAGCCTCAGTGTAACTCATGGGAAACATTTATAGTCCTGGCCTTGGCCTCAGTCTACACGCCCCAAGGCTACAGCACAAAAAATAAAAAGCCAATTCCTTAGCTCCCAGCCTGAGAAATCAGGATATAGGAAATCACAATGGGAAAGAAGGAAGTTGAGAAGGGAAAAGCAAAAAAAAAAATCAAACTTATCTTCTTATAGTGAGTAGGAACAACCAAAAACAGAGGACAACATGGACACTATAATCATACCTGTAACCAGAGAAGGAAATATGAACTAGTTTCAAGTCCTAAAGATATTCTTGGAGGAGCTCAAGAAAGATTTTAAAACCCAAATTAGAGAGGTAGAAGATAAATTTAAATGTACAGAGATCAAATTGGAAAAAAAATCTCACTGAAGAAAGCAAATTCCTAAAAAGTAAAATTTGTGAACTTAATATAGGAGATTCAAAATTTTTTGGAGAAAATGCCTCCTGAAAAATGGAGCTTCAAAACCTTACCACGGAAAATAATTCTCTAAAATTTAGAATCACTTAAATTGAATCTCAGTATTCTATAATTTGTCAAGTCAGTCAAACAAACATAAAGACTGAAAAATTAAAAGAAAGTGTAAAATAAGTCACTGAAAAAAACAACTGACATGGAGAAGAGATCCCGGAGAGATCACTTAAGAATCACTGGTCTACCAGGAAGCCATGATGTAAAAAGCAGCCTAGACAACATCCTCCAAGAAATCATCAAAGAAAATTGTCCTGAAGGGATAGAATCAGATGGTAAAATAGCTATCAAAAGAATTCACAGGACTCGTCCTGAAAGAGATCCCAAATTGAAAACCCCCAGAAATATAGTAGCCAAATTCAAGAATTACAAGGTCAAGGAAAACAAGACTGCAAGCAGCCAAAAAGAAAGAATTCAAATATTGTGGAACTACAGGCATGATTACCCAGGACATAGCAGCTTATACATTACAGGACTGGAAGTACTGGAATTTGATATTGTGTAAGGCAAAAGAGCTATGATTGCAACCAAGAATCAAAACAGAGCATAGACTCAAACTACATGAGAGCATAAATATATTTGGTAAAGTTGCAGGATATAAAATAAACGCACATTTTTCCTTGGCATTTCTATATATTTCTAATGAAATTCAACAATAAGAAATAGAAAGAGGAATTCCATATAAAGTTATTGTATTATAAATTATGAAAGAAATTTATATACATATATATATAAATGATTATAAATTGTAAAAAATCATTATAAAATATTTGGCAATCTACTTACCAAAACACATGCAGGACCTATAAGAACACAACTGCAAAACACTTTTCACAAAAGTAAAGGCAGATCTAATTAACTGGAAAAAC
>NW_027185860.1:7167084-7184607 GCF_028583685.1 Petaurus breviceps papuanus
GTTTTTCCAGTTAATTAGATCTGCCTTTACTTTTGTGAAAAGTGTTTTGCAGTTGTGTTCTTATAGGTCCTGCATGTGTTTTGGTAAGTAGATTGCCAAATATTTTATAATGATTTTTTACAATTTATAATCATTTATATATATATATATATATATGTATATAAATTTCTTTCATAATTTATAATACAATAACTTTATATGGAATTCCTCTTTCTATTTCTTATTGTTGAATTTCATTAGAAATATATAGAAATGCCAAGGAAAAATGTGCGTTTATTTTATATCCTGCAACTTTACCAAATATATTTATGCTCTCATGTAGTTTGAGTCTATGCTCTGTTTTGATTCTTGGTTGCAGTCATAGCTCTTTTGCCTTACACAATATCAAATTCCAGTACTTCCAGTCCTGTAATGTATAAGCTGCTATGTCCTGGGTAATCATGCCTGTAGTTCCACAATATTTGAATTCTTTCTTTTTGGCTGCTTGCAGTCTTTTTTTCCTTGACCTTGTAATTCTTGAATTTGGCTACTATATTTCTGGGGGTTTTCAATTTGGGATCTCTTTCAGGACGAGTCCTGTGAATTCTTTTGATAGCTATTTTACCATCTGATTCTATCCCTTCAGGACAATTTTCTTTGATGATTTCTTGGAGGATGTTGTCTAGGCTGCTTTTTACATCATGGCTTCCTGGTAGACCAGTGATTCTTAAGTGATCTCTCCGGGATCTCTTCTCCATGTCAGTTGTTTTTTTCAGTGACTTATTTTACACTTTCTTTTAATTTTTCAGTCTTTATGTTTGTTTCACTGACTTGACAATTATAGAATTATTATATATATGTAATAATACAAATTATATATATGTTATATAATTTAAATATAATATATTATGTATATATAAATATAATGTGTATATTATATATGTATTAAATATGTATATAATATATAATTATATATATGTAATAATACAAATTATATATGTAATATATAATATCTAGTATTGCTGAGAAGACCCCAGTGTATCCAACTTGGTCATCAAACATATAATGTGTCTATAATTGCATATAATTTTCTCTTGGTTCTACTCTTCTCACTTAGCATCAGTTTATATAAGCCTCTCCAGGTAAATATGAAGTCCATCTGCTCCTTGTTTTTTATAGGACAATAGTATACCATTACATGCATATACCATAACATGCTCAGCCATTCCAAAATTAATGGGCATCCCCTTAATTTTCAATTCTTTGTCACCACAAATATATATATAAAATTTTAAAGCAATTGGTGTTAAGTAATTTACTCAAGGTTACACAGCAAGTTATTTCTGGGTGTGGTGCTAAGTATCAGTGCCTGGATTCGATCCCAGGTCATCCCGACTCTGGAACCAAATCTGTTACTCACTGAGCCACCTGAACAACCCTAAGCTTTTGGGCTTAAGTAACTTTCTCATGGTTACATGGCCAGGCATTTCTGGGTGGCTGTTAAGTGTCTGAACCCAGATTTGATCCCAGGTCATCTCGACTCTGGGATACACTGGGGTCTTCTCAGCAATGCAGGGTTATAAGACAGCTCCAAAACACTCATGATGAAGAAAGATGTCTGCATTCAGGAAAAGAACCAGAAAGAACAGTTTATAGATTGAAGTAAACTACATTTGTCCTTCCTTGTCTTGTTTGGTTATGTTTCCTTTTTGCCAATTATTAATTCCATCTGTTACAATCCTCCTTTCTAACCTGACTAATGTCTAATGTGAATATATTAGCAGATCCTATAGTTGTTTGCATACCATCATTGGGGCTGGGGGAAGGAGAGACAGGGCAAGAACATTTTAAACTCAAAGGATTGTGGAAGTTAATATTGTAAACTAAAAGGAAAAAAAAACAAATTAAGGAAGACCCAAAATATTTTTAAAAAGAATGAGTGGGTAAAACAAGAAATTTTAGAAATAATCAGTAATTTAATTCAAGATAATGAAAACAGGGGCAGAGCCAAGATGGCAGATTAGAAGCACGACCTTCAAGCGGCTCTGTCTTCCACCTTCCCCAATCTATGTAAAAAGGGGACTCTAAACCAACTTTGGAGCTGCAGAACCCTCAAAATAACACGGAGAAGCTAACCTTCCACTGAGGAGAGCCTGGCAGGCCAGCAGGAATCCAGGCTCTGGGAGCTGAGCCCAGCCACACATGTAGGCTTTAGCCCCAGGTTGGGACTGACCAGCTATATCAGCAATGCAATATTCACAATGCCTACGGCAATTAAAAATATGCTGATGTGATTATTAATCGAAAAATGTATCGGGGTTGCTATATGGGGGATAAAGCTAGAACATTTATTAAAACACCAAATGATTGAGACCCCAAACCAGAAAGTCAAAGCCATCAGAGTAGTTATGAAATTGGCACAGGTACATAAAGTAGAAAGCACCCACATTCTCAAGCCTTTAAAACAGAACAGGCTACCTCAGGCAAAGGTCTTCCTCTCCCCACTCACAGCAACTACCCAGCATCCAGAAAGCATGCTACTAGCAACTCTGGCCCCTGGGAGTCCTCAGCAGGAGTCCTTAGCAGAAATTCTGGCTGGCTCAAAAACGGATTCGCGTCTGCACCTCCACCTCGGCACCACCGCTACCGCTGCCTCTGTCTCTGCTGCTGTGGCTGCCGCCGTCGCCACCACAGATAGCCACTGCAGGAACACTAGCTAGGCTTCCCCTTCCTCTTGCCCCACCTCTTCCTGCTATGTCAGCAAGTCCAATGGGGAATGGAAGACTTTAAAATTCCATAACCCTTACAACAGTCGCTGGCAAGAGAGTCTCCATATCAGTAGCAGCAGTGGCAGTTTCCAGATTTATCAACACTTAGATGGGAAGGACAAAGTGAGAGGCCAGTGTAGTCTGGACTTTGGGACTAGTAAGTGGGAGTGCATGCCTTTTACCCTCATGGCAAAAAGTCACTGAGACACTGGCACAGCCAGCTAGTGCCACGTGGCAGCTTCAGCTCCTGGCCTGCAGAGTGTAGGGGAACCAAACACCAGGCTGAAGGGTAATTGCTCTTGCTTTAATCTGCTTGGATCTGGATTGCAGTCTAGGGTGGAGGTCCTTGTGTGTGTCCAGCTTGCCAGAGCATGTTGAGACCTCAGAGAAGGCACACATCTAATACCTCCAGCAGCTGAGAAAACCCCAGCATTTGGGACAAAAGCTCCCCTGTCTGGTAGCAGAGTCCTACTGTGGCAAAAAGCCCAAAAGTCAAGTAATTGAGTGGCAAAATGAGCAGACAAAGGAAACAAAGACGGTAGAAGATTCCAACATTACACTCCTATTTTGGGGACAAAAAGGAACAAAGCATGGAACAAGAGTAAAACAGTGAAGTCAGAACTCCTACACCAAAAGCTTCAAAGGAAAATACAAGCTGGTTATAGGCCATAGAGGACCTTAAGAAGCATATAAGAGAAGCAGAAGAAAAATTGGGAAGAGAAATGAGAACAAAGCAAAAAAATTATGAAATGAGATTCAATGGTCTGACTGAGGAAAATAATACCTTAAAAAAAAGACTGACTCAAATGTCAAAGGAGGCTCAAAAAGGCAATGAGGAGAAGAATGCCTTAAAAAGCCAAATTTACCAGATGGAAAAAGAATCTCAAAAGCTCAGTGATAAGAATCATTGCTTCAGAATTAGATTGGAGCAAATGGCAGCTAATGACTTTATGAGAAATCAAGATGCTGTTAAACAGATCCAAACAAATGAAAGAATAGAAGGCAAAGTGAAAGATCTCATGGGAAAAACCACTCACCTGGAAAATAGATCCAGGAGAGAGAATTTAAAAATTATTGGACAGCCTTAAAGCCATGACCAAAATAAGAACATAGAAATCATCCTCCAGGAAGTTCTCAAGGAAAACTGCCCTGATGTTTTAGAAACAGAAGGTAAAATAGAGGTTGAAAGAATCCACCGATCACCTCCTGAAAAAGATCACAAAAAGAGAACTCCTAGGAATATTATAGCCAGGTTCTGGAATTGCCAGATTAGGGAGAGAATATTACAAGCAGCCAGGAAGAAACAATTTGAATATTGTGGAAACACAATCAGGATAATCCAGGATCTGGTAGCTTCTACACTGAGGGAATGTGATCTCCTGTAGTTCAATGGAGCTGGGATTAAAACCAAGAGTCACCTACCAAGCAAAACCGTGTATCATGTTTCAGGGGAAAACATGGTCATTCACTGCAATAGAAGACTTTCAAGCATTCTTGCTGAAAAAAAAACAGAGTTGAACAGAAAATTTGACATTCAGATAAAAGAAGCAGGAGAAGCATAAGAAGGTAAACAGGGAAAAGAAATCATTAGGAACTTATCAAAGTTGAACTATTAACATTCCTACATGGAAAAACCATAATTTTAACTTATGAAACTGTTCTCAGTAGTTGAAGGGATTAGAAATATATATATATATATATATATATACACATATATACATATATATATACATAAGTGTTTGTGTCTATATATGAGGGCATATGGGCATATTAGTACAAATGTGAATGTGTGTATATATGTTTACAGGTATACATAGATAGAGGGCACAGGACTAATTTAAAAGGAAGGGATGATACTTAAAAGGTGAAATTAAGAGGTGAGAGGAATATAATGAGAGGAAATGGGGAGAGACAGATTGGGGTAAACAATCTCATACAGAAGAGGCAAGGGAAAATGGTTACAATGGAGGGGAAGAATAGGAAGGCAAAAGGGAATGGGTCAACCTTATTCCCATTAAATCTGGCTTGAATAGGGAGTGAAATATACACTAAATAGGGTATCTCACCCTCCACGTGAATAGGGCAAAAGGAGAAATGGGTATGGGAGAAAATATGGGAGAGAGCAGATTGGAGGAGGGGACATCCTATGGGACTGTTATTTTGGGGAGGTGGGTAGGGGGAAACCGGGGAGAAAATGTGTAACTCAAATCTCCCTGAAATGAATGATGTAAATCAGTATTTAATAAAGCATTTTAAAAAGATAATGAAAACAATGAGAGAATAATCTAAAATTTACAATATGAAGGCATATAACATCTTAAGGGAAATTTAATATCAAAGACAACAAACAGGTACCTAACTCCCAGTCTGACATGACTGGAACAGAGCTCTCTGTACCCCAGGAACAGAAATCCACTTTAAAGGACAGGAAATAGGCAATTAAAATGGGCCAGAAACAACTTGCAAATGCGACACCAAAGACAATAGAATCCTATTGTTCTGAACGAGAAGAACCACTTACAGGAAACACCATGGACCCTGTGTCCACACCTGAGACCACAGATGGAAATATGAACTGGTCTCAAGTCCAAAAGCATTCTGGGTGGAGCTCAAAATTTTTTTTTAAACTGCAAATTACGGAGGTAGAGAATTGAAATCAACAGTCACCATATTGGAAAAAAAAAGTCTCCATAATGAAATAAAATCCTTAAAAACTAAAATTAGTGAACAAATTGGAGAAAATACTTCCCTTAAAAAGGACCTTCAATAACTAACCAAAGAGAATAATTCACTAAAATTAGAATCAGTCAAATCAAAGCTCAGGACTCTATGATGCACCAAGAGTCAATGAAACAAAACATGAAGATAGAAAAAAATGTAAGAAAGTGCAAAATATTTCACTGGAAAAACAACTGACCTGGAGAACAGATCCAGGAGAGATAACTTGAGAATTATTGTTTTTCCAGAAAATCATGATGAAAAAAGCAGCCTGGACAAAATTCTCCAAGAGAATGTCAAAGAAAACTGTCCTGAAATCCTAGAATCAGAAGGGAAAATAGTTATCTAATATATTCACCGGGCTCCTCCTGAAAGAGATCCCACATTGGAAATTCCAAGAAATATAGTAGCTAAATTAGAGAATTACAAGATTAAGGAGAAAATATTGCAAGCAGCCAAAAAAAATTCAATTCAAATTTTGTGGAACTACAGTCAGGATCAAACAGGAACTAGCAGCTTCTACATTAAAAGATCAGAGTGATTGGAATTTGATATTTCATAAGGCAAAAGAGCTAGGACTGCAGCCAAGGATTAACTACCTGACAAAACTGAACATAATATTTCAGGCAAAGAGATGGTCATTTAATGAAATAAGGGATATCCAGACTTTCCCGATGAAAAAGCCACAGCTCAATGTAAAATTTGATAACCAATTGTAAGATTGAAGGAAGATGTAAAAAAGGCAAACAAGGAAAACAAACACTCATACACACACACATATACATATGCACACCCACACACATGTACATAACTTGGGATGAAATAAGAGCAAAATGTTTATATCACTTTATGACAAGCTGATAACTGTCAATATAGAAATTTATAAGATTATCATGACCTTTAAAAGGGTTATACATATATAAAGGGTGTAGTTATAAATGAACTAATATGATGATTAAAAAAAAACTTATTAAAAGGGTAAAAAGTACAATGATGGGTTAAACGGAAAGGAGGAGAGAGAAAAAGGTAAATTATTCCATATGAAGAGGCATAAAACCACACTATATTATAGGGGAAGGAAAGAGGGAGAGGAGCATAATTTGAACAATATTCTCACTGTTTCTGATTCAAAGAGGGAACAACATAATCAGTTAAGTTTAAGATTCTAACATGAAAAGATGCAAAAACTTATTAAATAGAGGAAAGGAGGGTGGGAGAGGAGCACTCTATTAAATTTACTCTCACTGGTTTGGGGTCAAAAGGAGAATAACATACCCTGAGAAGTATAGAAATCTATTGTGTCCTATAGGCAGTAGGAGGATGTAGAAGCAAGCACCCCAGTGTCCCCAGGGTTTGCTGCCAACACAGGTGCTTGGATCTGCTTTGATAGAGGAAAGCAACACAAAATGGGTTAACAAGCTTGGTTTAATCAGGCAAATATGTATCATTCACCTAGTTCAGGGGAAAATGGTCAGCACCCTGAACTCCAGAATATACAGACAGAATGATCAAGACAGAGAAACAGATCAAGTAGACAGTTTCCAAACTGTCCAACCATTACATCCATACCAAATCAACATCTGGGTTTCAACATCTGGGTTTTTTAAAGCTGGGGGACTCTCAGCAACAGCTTCCCAAATTGTCATCTGAACAAATCACAAAACACTTCTCAAGGTGAGCCCCAAAACAAAGCTACACATCTGGGCTTATATAGCCTTCTCCTGGCTCAGAGAATGTAACAACCTTATTTACACTATGGCCAATCACAAAGTATCTACTGAAAAACAAGCCTCCCACCCCAGGCTCCAGGTGCACTTTAGCCTAGGGGAAGGGAAGATCTTTAAATTTGCATTTTCATTACAGAGGGCAAGGTGGGGGACAAAAAGGGGGGATTAGAAGGGAGGGAAATAGTTGTAAGGTGAGAGGTTAGGTAAAGAAGGGGGGGTCACAGTGAGGGAAAGATGAGTGAGGTGGTGGTTAAAAGGAAAACCTTTGAGGAGGGGAAAAGAGAAGGAAGAAACAAAAACATAAGCAGGGGAGGGAATAGGATAGAGGTAAAGAGACAGATAATAATCATTACTGTGAATGTGAATGGGATAAACTCTCCCAAAAAACAGAGGAGGATAGCAGAATGGAGTAAAAACCATAATCCTACAATATGCTATCTACAAGAAACATGTTTGAAACAAAGGGTAAAGGTAAAAAACTGGAGTAAAATATATTATGCCTCAGCCAAAGTAAAAACAAACAAAAAAAAACTGGGGTAGCAATCCTTATCTCAGATAAAGCAAAAGCAAAATAGTTCTAATTAAAAGAGATAAGCAAGGAACTTTGTCCTGCTAAAACACCATTGAGAATGAAGTGATATCATTACTTAACATATATGCACCAAGTGGTGTAGCATTCAGATTTCTAGAGAAGAACATAAGGGAATTAGAGGAAGAAATGGATAGTAAAATTATACTAGTAGGGAACCTTAATTTACCCTCTCTGAACTTGATAAATCCAAGCTCAAAATAAATAAGAAACAAGTTTAAGAGGGGAATAAAATTTTAGGGAGTGTAGGTATGATAGATCTCTGGAGAAAACTGAATGGAGATAAAAAGGAATATACTTTATTCTCAGTGTTTTATACCCAAAAATCTACTATGTACTAGGGCATAAAAGTCTCACAATTGAGTGCAGAAAAGCAGAAATATTAAATGAATGCTTCTCGGATTGTGATGCAATAAAAATCATATGCAGGAAAAGGTCATGGAAAGATAGACTAAAATCTAATTGGAAATTAAAAATTGAATCCTATAGAATGGGTGGGTCAAACAAGAAATTAAAGAAACAATAAGTAACTTCATTCAAATGAATGACAATAATAAGATAAGATACCAACATTTGTGGGATGTAGCGAAGCCAGTTCTTAGAGGAAGTTTTATTTCACTGAGTGCATACATGAATAAGTTAAGGAAAAGGAGGTCAATGAATTGGGAATGCAATGGGAAAAAGCTAGAAAAAGAACAAATTGAAAATCCCCCAGTAAATACTAAATTAGAAATACTTTTTCTTTTTTTGTTTGGTTTTGTTTCCTCTTTCCCTTTGTTCATTCAGTCTGATGCCATCCTTCTTCATAACCTGATTAATGTCTAATGTGAAAGCATTTGAACATCCTATACTTGATTGTATGCAGTTATGAGGTGGGGAGAAGTGGAGGGAGGGAGAGAAAATTTCGACTCAAGGAATTGTGGAACTGAATCTTGTAAACTAAAAGTAAACAAATTAATAAAGACCAAAAAATAAAAAATAAAGAAACATAAATCTTGAATGAAGGTTGTAAAATTCTCCTAAGTCTTCTTTAAGCTATGCCTCTAACATATATGCCTAGCCTTCTCTTTAACTGATTATTTTCATTCCTTCAGTTGCAGAGAGCATTTTAAACTGCCACCTCTCACCTCACAAATTTGTATAGGTCCTATACAAAAGCATTTCAAGTGCAAAGCAGAGAACACAATTCATTAAGCACATGGTTGTCTATGACACATCGTTCTTGTATGCTAATGGAATAGTTCCCAAGGGCTACATTTTTTTTTTGCCACTGAATATAGATATGACTTCACTGCCACTAGCACACATATGCAAATGGTATTAAATTACAGATAACATGCATCTCACTGTCAAACATCACAGAAAGATTTCAACTGCTAAAGAAAAATCAGTGAAATAAAGAAGTTGAAAAATGCATACAATTCAAATTAAACTTTATAGTTCATAAGGGTTTTTTGCATGAGAAAAAAGAATATATTAAGGCCAGAATGGGCTATGAAAACATAAAAAATAACAGAGAGTATGGAAACCAAAGACTTCTTCTTGATTTAAAAAAAAAAAACCTCTCTTGGTCTTAATTTCTCTTTAACTATTTAATATATATTTTTAAATTGTCCTAGAAGCGGAACTAATTAGATATCTAAGTCAATAGAAAAGTGCAAAAGTTAGACTATAAATCCTGTATATATCATCAATATTATTTTTTTCTTTTCAAAGACACTTCATTAACAATCATTATATTATTTTATACTTCCAATATTATCCTAATTTTCTATTTCCTTACTTTTTTTCAAGCATCCATGGTTCTCATGTCTTTAAATGGAAAAAAAGGAGCACATTTTCTTTATTTCATTATTTTTTTTACTGTAGCTGTTTTTAAAAGACACTTTTGTTACCGGAATGAAGTCATAACAAATATCATTTCATCCTGATGTTTACATCTATTTGATTTGAGCACTCTCTCCACTGGACCAAGTTTCAACCTGTCCTTATATTCTGATAGTGTTCCATAGAGGACCCAATGCATCAGCAGTATTTTCCAAGGTGTTTTAATATTTTCTGGAGGAAATATAACTGTAAGGCTATAAAAAAGTTATCAATAATACTTATTGAAGAACTCTTCTGACTATGCTTAAGATGGTAGTGAAATTTGAGGACATCTAGTGTAACCCACTTTTTTTTGCAGATGAGGAAAATGAATACTTATAAGGTTAAAAGTTTTGTCAGTGTGATAAAAGGATCAAATAACAGACTTCAGCATTCAAACCCAAGATTTTTCACTTAAAATTCAGCATTTCATTTTGAAGTAAATGTTCTTGATTAACATTTTATGCACTTCATATTGCAAAACAGGGTTTGGCAACATTTGTTGGAATGTCTCCCTTTAGATAAACTATATTTTTATTCTCTTTGAGTTTCACGATTTACATAAAAGATTGTCTCACAAGGATATAAACATTTATCATGCTAAAATATAAAATGAGAACTCTCCCTTGCCTCAGTCTGTCAAAATTGTTATGTATTGGTAGTTCTTATAATATTGGACTAAATGAGTGACTCATTTTCTAGTGGACTAACTATTCTCATCTAAATATATGTAATAATAAATATTTCTTTTTTTTATTCTTTCATGTTTTTTTCTCATGTTTCCATTACAATTGACTTAATAGATTAAAAAAATAATGGAATATAATGAAACAAAGGAAACATTTGAATAATTATCATTAATGAGAAAAATCTCTGAATTAATTTTGACCCTAACCCATTTATATATTATTGGTCTCCTTCATGAAAATATGAAAAAAAAAATAAGAGGAAAGCTGTGAAAGATCATTTCTACAACAGATTGTATTTGCTACTACACTTCTAGTGTACTTGTAAAAATACAAGATTTTGTTGTGTATATTATTTGTAGTTTGTGGTATAAACAGACAACCAATATTTGGTCAAAATGAAATCTAAAAATCTCTACTTCATTGAACTGTATTCCCAAGAATATGACTCTTTGATTATTCATAAAACTGATGAAATGAGAGGAATAGCAATTCAATGATTACCTTATCACTAACATGATAAATGGCCCAAAATAAGTAGAAAAATATGCACTAAAATTTGCCCAGAGAGCATGAAGGACTGCCTGTTCAAAAAGCTGTATCATCAAGGTCAAAAAATTGAATGAAAATACAAAATAGTTTAATAGCCTTTCCCAGGGACTTTGCCTTAAAAATCAATTCAAAATCGAAACATTAGGATATAAGAATAAACTGTGATATGTCTTTGTTATCAAATGGATATCACAGAATGTGACTTTGTGTAATAGTAATGAAATTTTAAGTTCCTTTAGTATTGCTAAAATGAGATATCCTTAGCCCCTAGTTCAAATTAAGCCGTTGTTAAAGAACAGAAGGTGGTGCAGAGAGAGGCAGGCAGGGATTGCAAGGCAAGCAAAGAAAGGCTGGGATGGTGTGGCACAGAGGCAGGCTGGGATGAGCCCTGATCAATGAGGAGGGCAACTCCCACCATCCACAAGGGCAATTACCAGGCCTATGACCAAAGGGCTGGGACTGGAAAGAGCAAGGTAAGCATCAAATGCAGGGCCCTTGTACGGGACAGTAAATACTCCTGGGTCTACAACTCCACAGCCCAGAAATTTTAAAAATATCCATTGGGATGGCTAGGTGGTGCAGTGAGTAAAGCGTCAGACCCGGAGTAAGGAGGGCCCAAGTTTGGTTCCATTCTCAGACACTTAACAACCACAAAAAAAAAAACAAAAAACCTAGCTGTGCAACTTTGGGCAAGTTACTTAAACCCAATTGCCATTTAAAAGGCAATAACAAAAAAAATCAAGACCTCCAAGGACCAGGGTGGCAGAGTGAACACCAGCAGCTCTAACCTCCCCCTCTGACCCTGAAAACATAGTAATTATTTCCCCAGGGAAAAACCCTAAACACTAAAGGCTTGGGAAACCTACAGGAAGGGCATGGCTAGGGCTCTGGCTCAAAATGGGTAGAAAGCAGACTACAAAGACTCTGCAGTCCTAATATCTTCAGAAGGAGGAACCAAACTCAGAGGGAGACAATGTTGACTCCAAATCCACAACTGAAGCATCAACAGGGAATTGGTTCCAAGCACAGTAAATTTTTCCTAGATGGCTCAGAAGGAACTTTGAAAACAAAATGAGAGAGATAGAAGACAAAATGAATAATTCTTTTAAAATCAAAATTGCAAAATTAGAAAGACATTATAATGAAGACAACAGCTCCTTAAAAAGAAAAGTGTGTGATACGGAAAAGGAGCTCCAAAAACTAACTGAGGAAAATAATTCACTAAAAACTGGAATCAACCAGATTGAAGAAAATAACTCTATGAGGAACTAAGAATTAGTCAAACACAATATTGAGAACAAAAAATTAGAAAAAAAGAGCTACAATATGTCAATGGGAAAACAACTGACCTGGAAAACAGATCCAGGAGAGATAAGCTGAGATTCATAGGCCTACCAGAAAATCATGATGAAAAAAATGAGCCTGGATAACATTCTCCAAGAGATCATTAAGGAAAACTGCCCTGAGATACTAGAACTGATGGGTAAAATAGAAATTGAGAGAATCCACAAGACACCTCCTGAAACAGATTGCAAACTGAAAAGTTCTCGAAATGTTGTGGCCAAACTCAAGAACTAACAGGTAAAAGAGAAAATAATTCAAGTGGCCAGAAAGTAACAATTCAAATATCGAGTTACCACAGTGAGGATCTCATAGGATTTGGCAGCCTCTACACTGAAAGATCTACAGTGGAATACAATTTTTTGCAAGGCAAAACAGCTCAGATTACAACCAAGGATCACCTACCCAACAAGTCTGAGCATATGATTCCCAATAACATTTTTTGCAAATTACATTCCAAAAGGAAGAGGAAAATTATTGATTATGAACAGAAAGGAGCCTTTTTTGTTGTTGTTTTGGAAGCATAATATTAACATTTAATCAACCATGGTTTTGTAGCATCTTCTCTTGCTTTAATAATAATAATAATTATACATATATACATACACACATATGCACATACATACACACACAAACACACACACACATATATACTGCTATCTGGGGAATTTAAGTCACTTTCTTGTGGGAAACTGACTTGAAACCATCTACAAACTAAGCCTCAAAATAAAACGCATATTGAACCTAAATCTAACAATAATTCATAGAAGAACTAAGCATAAAAGCTAAAAAAAATTAAGATTTTGGCCAAAAAAGGGCACAAAATCCTACTGAAGAAAATAATTCCATAGAAATTAGAATAGGCCAAGATAAAACTAATTATTACATAAGACATCAAGAAACACAAAAATAATTTTAAAGTAAAATAAAAACAAAAATTCAAAGACTAGAAGATAAAAGAAAATTTTAAATATATGATTTAAATAATTGACTTAGAAAACATAAGAAAGACAATTTAGGACTTATGGGGTATTTCAAAGCCAATACCAATATAAAAAGAGCCTAGATATAATATTTCAAGAAACTGTAAAGGAAAAATGCTCAGATATCCTTAGGACAAGAAGGTAAAGAAGAAATTAAAAGAATTAATCTGTCACCTCTTGATAGAGATCCCAAAAAGAAAAATTTCAGGAATATTATAAACAAATTCCAGACCTCTTAGATGAAGGAAAAAATACTTGAAGTAGCTAGAAAGAAATCATTCAAATATCATGGAATCACAGCAAAGATTATATGATAGTTACTATCTATCATTATATCTTAGTGAAAAATTGGAAGATGGTAGTTTTGTTGGTGAAGGAGCTAGGATTGTAAATAAGAAAAATGTACACATCGAAACTAACTATAACCTAACAGGGAAAAAATCATTTTGTGAAGTAGAGGACTTTGAAGCCTTCCTGACGGAAAAATGGAAAATAATATTCAAACACAAGACTTAATAGAAATTTTAAAATGTAAACAGAAAAGTTAAATCATAAGGGATTTAATAAACTTAAATTATTTACATTCCTATATTCGAATATTATTAATAAAACCCCCAATATTTTCACCATTATAACAATTAGAATGAGTTTAACCAGATAGAGGACATTGGTTTGAATCTATTATACTGGAATGATCTCCAAAAATGAAAGAATGAAAAAAGGAGATGCACTGGGAGAAGGGGAAAGGGAGAGGAAGAATGGGGAAAAAATTATCTCACATAAAATAGACACATACATAAAAGAGACACATGAAGAACTGATTTTAAAGTGGAGAGAGAAAATGGAAGGTAGTGGGTAATGTTTGAAACTCAATCTCATATGAACTGGTTCAAAGAGATGATTATATAAAGATGTACTGTTGAGTTCAGAAATTAATCTTGCTCACGAGGAAGTAGGAGGGAAAGGGACTAAGAGAAAGAAGAGAAGAATAATACAAGGATGGGCAATTTAAGGAAAATGGTGATCAATAACTAAACAGATTTTTAGACGGGACAGATTAATAAAAGAGAAGGTTAAATAAAATAATAAGGAAGGAAATATGCAATTAGTAATCATAACTGTGAATATAAATGGGATGAACTCTGTTATAAAATCTAAGTGAATAGGGCAATGGATTAGAAACCAGAATCCAATAATATATCAATTACAAGAGAAACATTTCAAACAGAAAGCCACAGTTAAAACAAGGTCCTGAAGCTGAATCAGCAAAGTTTAAAAATAAAAACAGTGATAGCAATTATGATTGCAGATGAAGCAAATGCAAAAGTATAATTACTTAAAGAATAAACAGGGAAGCTACATTGTGCTAAAAGTATAATAGACAATGAATTAACATCAATACTGAATATGCACAAAGTGGCATAGCATCCAATCTTTAAATAAAAGAAAAGGTTACCGGAGTAAATAGACAATAAAATACATTAGCAGGGCACCTCAAAGCTACTCCGTCAGAATAAGATAAATCTAACAATAATTTAAATAAAATAGATGATAGGGCTATCAATTGAATTTTAGAATTTTCCCTTTTCAATTGGTCAAATTAAACCTGAAGGTTTATGTAAAGCTAAATACTCTAGCACTGTGATGTTTTTCATTTTCTTCTCTCACTTCTTTTGTCTGAGGTTTTTGAACTCATACATTAGACATAGAGCATATATATTTACAGTAGAAGTGATTCTACCTAGACCATTTGCATTTTTATTATTTTATTTGTTTGTTATTTTTAAATGATAGTGCATAAATATTTGATTGAAGAAAGACCCTGATTTTTTTTCAGTACAGATCTGCATATTGCTTTTCTAAAATTTAAAAAGGAATACTAGTTTATCACATTTTTACTTAATTGCATTGCATTTATGTGAATATTTGCACATATAGTTACTTTTACTATGACTATGTGCATGTACATACACATGATTGTACATAAATACATTTATGTGGTTATGTACACATATACATGTATGTGAATATGCACACATATATATGCATATATATGCACTGCTAACAGAAAAGGTGACAATATTTATCATTTATCTATCTGTAATATGTGAGTATGTGTAAAGAAGCTGACTTATTTGGAGAAAAGCTTCTTTAAAGTTAGTTTCCACAATGAACCAAAGTGTATGATACACTGAGGACATGCTTTAAAAATATGATCATTTCATTTCAAATATTTCAAATCAAGTCATATTCCTTTAGGACACTAAACTGAATTTTAGCATCTGATAAAAGAAACCATTAGAACAGAAGGTCATTTGATGGTTTCTTGTTTATTTATCCATGTAGCAATGTCAAGAGCTTTGACATCAGTTGCAAAGTAAATTCTGAAGGTAGTAACACTGTCTGATGAAGATCTCATTGGATTTTTTTTTGCTTTGTTTTGATGGGCAATTGGGGTTAAGTGAGTTGCCCAAGGTCACATGGCTAATTTTTGTGTTAAGTGTCTGAGGCCAGATTTGAACTCAGGTCCTCCTGACTTGAGGGCTGGGGATATATTCATTGCACCACCTAGTAATGCCTTCATTGGAATTTTTTTTAACAAGATAAGGTGTTATTGAAAAATACAGTGAAGTCAATTTTTCATAGATAACAGTAGGTCAACTTGTCTTCCTTTTTCTTAAGATCTCAAATTCCACAAAGGAAACAGAATTTATAGTTTTCTTTGCAGGGCAACATTAACATTTATAAAAAGTTTGGGGAAAATTAATGACATTTCTTATTATATTTTTTTGAAAAATTAATTATAATAAAGGTGTGTTTATTTGCATTTGTTTTTTATATTTTTGTATTCTTAAAAAGGATAGCTAGGGTTTCTAGGTGGCAGTGAAGAGAGCACCAGCCTTGGAGTCAGGAGCACCTGAGTTCAAATCTGGCATTGAACACTTAACACAAAAACTAGCCATGTGACCTTGGGCAATTTGCTTAACCCCAATTGTACTCCTAAAAGAAAAAAAAATAATTATAACCACCAGGGGAGAGGAAATCTCATTATAATAAAACAAGGATAACTTCATGGACTGAAAAATTCTGACTTTTATTCCCCAACCAAGAGATTTGCAATCATCCTTATGCTGCAAATCAGACCTTAACAAATCATTCACTGTCATATTTTGAGAAATATTTTTTCCCTGTGATCTTTCATTTTGATACTACTAATCTGCACAATTTATTTGACTCACAAATAATCATTCCTCTGAAAATACACAGTAATGAATGACTATTTCCAATGACTGAAATTCTTCAGCATGTCAGGGCTGATTAAAAAAAAAATATTTCTGAGATTAATAGATCTTATTTTTATATAACATATGCTTCCCAATAACAATTTTTGCAAAGTACATCCCAAAAAGAAGAGAGAAGTTATTGATCATTAACAGAAAGGAGGTTTTTTGTTTGTTTTGGAGGTATAATATTAGTATTTTATCAACCAATTGTGTAGCCTCTTCTTTTGCCTTAATTCATATATTCATTGATATTGCTTCCATTATACTTCTGGCTCTACCTTCTTTACTTTGCATTATTTCATACACATATTAAAATGTTTCTCCAAATTCTTCATATTCACTATTTCTTATGATCCAACAATCTCCTGATACATTCACATAACAGAAATTCTGCAGCTATTCTACAATTGTTGACCCCTATATTGTTTGAAGTTTCATTTTGTTATTGCCAATAATTCTCCTATGAGAATTTTTGTACTCAAGTAATTTTGTTTTGAAGTTCAATAGCCTCTTTCAAAGTAGTAGCATCTCTATATCAAAGGCAAATTGTTTTCCAGAATTAAGGTATCTATCTACCCATACCTGACCTGTGAATATTTTTTCCACTTTTTAACATCGTTGATACCTTGATGAACATGGCATGAAAATTAAGACTTGTTTAAATTTGTGCTTATCTTATTCATTAAGATTTTAAAAATTTTAGGTTGCTTTTGATATCACAAAGTACTATTTTGAAGGTGTTTTTGCCTTTCAATCATTTGTTTAGTTGGAAATGGCACTTAATCTTAGATATTTATCTCAAACTACTTTAAATTTTAGTAACAAATTTTAATGCAAAGATTAGTTTCCAAAGTCATAACTTTTTTCTAATTCTATCTACAACATATTTAATCTGGTTTCCTCTTTGAGATTGCCCTAAAAATTATGCTCTCTGCTGTGTTTCTGACTCTCCCTCTCTGTTATTCTCTGTCTCTCTCTCTCTGTCTCTCTCTCTCTCTCTCTCTCTCTCTCTCTCTCTCTCTCTCTCTCT
>NW_027185860.1:7184617-7193514 GCF_028583685.1 Petaurus breviceps papuanus
TCTCTCTCTCTCTCTCTCTCTCTCTCTCTCTCTCTCTCTCTCTCTCTCTCTCTCATCTCTTTTCTCTCTCCCTTGCTCCTCTCTTTATTATCTCTTGCTCCTTCTTTGTCTTTATCTGTGTGTAACTCTATCTCTGACTTTACCTCTCTCCTGTCTCTTTGTCATTATATTGTCTCTTTCTGTTCCTGTATGTCTCTATCTCTTTCTCTGTCTATCCCTCTGTCTTTCTGGGTCTCTTTCTAATCTACAGACTCCTTCATTGTGACTTAACATCTTGCCCAGACTTCCTTATTCTAAAAACAAAAAAACCCTCAACTTAGCATCCCCTTTCTCTCCTTTCTTTCATAGAAAAGGCTCTATTTTTTGGCAACAAGATCACCATATTGAGCCCTAGTCTTTCTCCAATCATGTAATACTAAGTGTATATTGGATATTTGAAACTGAATGTCTCATAGGAATCTCATACTAAAATATAACCCCATTACAAACCTACCTAAATCTATTGATTTGAACTCAATCTCACTTTGGCACTTGTTCCATGACACTGGCTGAACAATTTAACATTGTTTACCCACAATTACCTGTTTGTAAAAGGAAAATGTTGGATTAAATGTCCTCCAAGATCTTTTTAATTTTTCATCTATGATTATTGCACCCTTGATTGTCCCTCTCCTTTCAGATCCATTTCTTCTTCTTTTTTAAAACAGAATACACCTTCCCCCAATCTTTTCTCTCTTATGTTTTCCCCCATTATCCACTTATTTTCTTGTAGGACAAGATGAATTTTTATACCCCATTGCCTGTATAGCTGTAAAGCCACACATGAGCAGCTTTCCCGATGACTGCTGCTGCGAACAGCTTTCAAGATTCTGATTACATAGTATAGCAAATTCTCTACTTATTCAACAAAAAATAGGAGCAAATTATTCACAGATGCTCAAGGTACAGCATTCACAGTGTTACAACTAATAATGGAAAATCAATATACAGCATTCACCATGTGAAAGCTCAACAATTTATCTCTAAAAAGGAAACATAGTTTAACCAAAGTGATCACAGTTTTAAGAAAGTACATTCAGTTAGTCAACCACAAAATCCTCAATTCAATCACAAAGTACAAAAGCCAAAGTTTTCCACCCCTAGGTGGCAGTAAGACATGCTCTTCTCAGTCAGTACACAGTATGCAAGTAAAGTCTTCTTTCACCTTGACTCAAGGCTGGCTCTCAGCTTCCATGGTTCCTCTTCCATGGTCACAGCTCCAAGTGTCACCTGGGTTAAAAGGCAAGCAGCTCCCAGTTCCTTCTCCAACTCCTTGTCCAGTTCTTCATCCACTTCCCATTCCATATTGAAGTTTACAGTGTCCAGTCTACCTCAAGTCCTTTACAATTCCTGTTTCTGGGAAGACAACGTTTGACAGAGCCACAATAATATTCATAAACATTGCTGGCAACATCATCAGATCACTATTTGCCTGTGAAATCAACTCACACCCACCCACAAGATCTGAGAACTCAACATAAATCATCAATAAAGAAATCAACACAGATCCACAAACAACGTCCAAGATGTCAGCACAAATCATCAATAAAGTCCCAGGACTTTCAAAACCCTCCTCCAGGATTTCTGTAAACATACAACCAGACAAACTTCTTTCAGGGCTTCCAGTAAGGTCCCAGAGCATCTGTACAAATTATCTAAAATAAACATCAACACAGACAGAGCATATAGACAGAGATCCAGGATACCACAAATTTTCTCCTTCTTTATCATGGAACCACAAGAGTCCTCTTCTCAGTTCTCCTGTCTCTGGACTCTGGGCCTCTTCTTATATATGGTCATTAGCTCTTCCCTTCCTGTTGCATGATTTTATGAGTTCTAGGGTACACAAGTTATGGGGTTCACACATTCTGTTTCTTACAAGAATTGATACAAGGCTCAAAACAAACTTGAACTGAAACAAGGTGTTAATTCAATAGATCAAACAAGGTGTGAACTACTTCTGTTTTTGCCATTACACTGGCTTATTTCCTGGTTGCAAAAACAATTTTTTACATATCTTTTTAAAACTTTGATTTCCATACTCTTTTCCTTCTTCCCTCCTCACCCACCCCCACTGGGAGGACAATTAATTCAATTTAGGTTGTACATGTGTAGTTAGACAAAAATTTCCACATTAGTTATATTTTGAAAGAACACATTTCCCTTCATCCTATCCTCCCCCCCATTTATACTTTTTTTCTGCTTTGACTCTCCCTTTTAAAAAGTGTTTCCTTCTAACTTCATTCTCCATCAATCTTATCTCCCTTTTATCATCTTCCCTCTTGTCCCCTTAACACATAACCAATAGTTTAAAATACCCAATTGAGTCTGTATGTTTTTTGGTCTTTAATCCAATGATAGTAAGTTTGACTCATTCCCTTTCACCTTTCTGTTCTTCCCCTCCACTGTAACAGTTTCCACTTGCATCTTTTATGTGGGATGATTTATCCTATTCTATCTCTCCCTTTCTTCTCCCAATATATTCCTCTCTCACTTCTTAATTTTATGTTTTTATATATCAGTCCTTCAAATTCAACTCATCCTGTCCCCTATGTCTATGTATACATCAATGCACATATGAAAACAGAGAGAAATACATATGCATAGACCCTCCAATATATACATATATGTGTATATATATATATATATGTATGCATACCCATAAATGAATATACATATACATATTATATATACATATATATATATATATTCCCTTTAACTATCTTCATACTAAGAAAAGTCTCATGAATCACAATTATCGCTTTCCATGTAGCAATGGAAATTGTTCATCTTTGGTAAGTAGATTGTGATTTCTTTCTCCTGTTTACCTTCTTATGCTTCTCTTGCTTCTTCTTTTTGAAAGTCAATTTTCTGTACAGCTCTGATCTTTCCTTCTAGAATGCTGGAAAGTCCCCTATTTCATTGAATATCAATATTTTCCCCTGAAGTATTACACTGAGTTTGCTGGGTAGGTTATCCTTCATTTTAGTCCTAACTCTTTTGACCTCTGGAATATCATATTCCAAGCCTTTGATCACTTAATGTAGAAGCTACTATACCTTGTGTTATCCTGATTGTGTTTCCACAATACTCAAAGTGTTTCTTCCTGATGCTTATAATATTTTCTACTTGACCTGGGAACTTTGGAATTTGCCTGTAATATTCCTAGAAGTTTAAATTTTGGGATAATTTTCAAGAGGTGATTGGTGAATTCTTTCTTTTTTTCCATTTTATTTTTTTTTCACTGCCACATCCATTGTCACAAGATATTGAGTTACAAATTTTCTCCCCGTCTTTCCCCTATTCCCCACCCCAAAACAGTAATCCCACTGAATGTCCCTTTTCCCAATCTGCTCTCTCTTATATCTTCCACCATCCCCCCTTTGACTTTCTAGTAGGGCAAGATGGATTTCTATACCCCAGTGCCTGTATATCTTATTTTCCAATTGCATATAAAAAATATTACATATACATATATATATATATATATACACATACACACACTCATATGTATGATTTATGTATATACACATGTATGTTCATATGTATGTATGTAACATTTTATATTAAAATTGGATTACCAGATTCTTTCCCTTGTTCCCTTGTCACCTACACCTACTGGGAGTTGAATAGATTTAATGTAGGTTATACATATATAGTTACACAAAACATTTCCATTGTAAATATATTGTGAAAGAATCATCATATTTCCCTCCATCCTATGCTGCCACCCAGATTTATCTATTTTATATTTGATCCCATCCCTTTTAAAAAGTGTGTGCTTCTACTTATCCTCATCCCCAATCTGCCCTCTTTTCTATCATTCCCCCCTCTAATTCCCTCCCCCCCATTTCCCTTAGGATAAGATGCCCAATTTAGTTGGTATGTTATTCCTTCTTAAGCCAAACTCAATTAGAGTAAGGTTTACCCCTTCCCTTTTGCCTTCCTGTTCTTCTCCTCCATGGTACCAGTTTACTCTTGCATCTTTTGTTTAAGGAAATTTACCCATTCTACCTTTCCCTAAGTCCAGTCATTATATTCCTCTCTCACATATTAATTTTATTTTTTTAAATATCATCCCTTACTATTCAACTCATCCTGTGCCCTATATCTATGTATAAATATACACAAACTCACATGTGAATTTATACACACATATAACCTCCTATATAAACATATATATGTATATATACATAAATGCATATATATTCCCTTCAACTATCCTCATACTGAGAAAAGTCTCCTGAGTCACAATTATCATATTACCATGTAGGAATATAAAAAAGTTCAATTTTAATAAGTTCCTCATGATTTTTTTGCTGTTTACCTTCTCGTGCTTTTCTTGCTTCTTGTATTTGAAATTCAAATTTCCTATTCAACTCTGATTTTTCATCAAGAATGACCGAAAATACTCTATTATGTTGAATTGCCATATTTTCCACTAAAACATTATTCTCAGTTTTGCTGGATAGGTGATTGTTGGTTTTAGTCCTATCTCCTTTGACCTCCATAATATCATATTCCAAGCCATTCAATTCCTTAAGGTAGAAGCTGCTAGATCTTGTGTTGTCCTGATTGTATTTCCACAATACACAAATCATTTCTTACCAGATGCTTGTAATATTTTCTCCTTGTCCTGGGAACTCTGGAATTTGCTATAATATTCCTAGGTGCCATTTTTTGGTGTCTTTT
This sequence comes from Petaurus breviceps papuanus, assembly GCF_028583685.1. Taxonomy (NCBI): domain Eukaryota; kingdom Metazoa; phylum Chordata; class Mammalia; order Diprotodontia; family Petauridae; genus Petaurus; species Petaurus breviceps. The sequence goes on from NW_027185860.1 coordinate 7,189,349, forward strand.
TCAAGAGATGATCAATGAATTCTTTCAATTTCTATTTTACCCTCTGGTTCTAAAAATATCAGGGCAATTTTCCTTGAGAAATTCTTTTTTTTTCCTTTAAAATTCTATTTATTAGTTGTTAATTTTATTCCAAGATTTTTCTTAATTCACTGAAATAAGATGCTACAAATCACAAAACATATTGCAGGAACACAGAAAAGAATATAAAAATTTCAGGATATAGTAGAAATGACTGGCATCAGTGGTAATTGGTATGAGCCACATAGTCCTGCAGAAATGGTAATTAAGAACTGAAATATGTTGCTAAGTGCACACTAATATGCCACAATTTCCCGCCCCCAATATTTAAAATGGCAATTATTTTTCTAAGAATGACAACATAGATATCACTTAAAGTCATTTTATTTCTGGGACATCTCAAATAATTGGGACTGTTTTATAGCAATGAGAACAGATAACACAAACAGTGATACTTGGATAGGACAAAAAAGATGGATTATTTCATTTTGGGAGGTTGTATCTTTCCCTTGGGCTTTGTGTATCCTTGCCTACTGATGTCAATCACAGGACAGTTAGGGTGTACAGCACTGGCCAAAATGTGTGTATAGACACACATCTTTGAAATGGTATCTGTTCAAAATCCAAATTAAGAATCATTCCAAGCCATACCCTCCATTAGGGCACGGACTGTATTTTCTCTCATCAGTGTACCACTAGTAGGGAGTGGGATCAATGCCTTCTCTCTTGTATCCCCTTAGCAGTTCTTCACCATCCCAGATATGCATGGAACCTCCCACAATCTCACCAACATTTGGCATCAACACATTTACAGATTCAGTAAGCCAGGAATCCTCAGGACATCAAGGCATATAGAAGGACTTGATCTCTGTAGGAAATTGACACAGCAAGATTGGTTCATTAATGGTGTCTGTCATCAGTCTCTCAGGGGCTTCTGGGATATCCTATCCAAATTCATAATAGGTTCCATCCTCCTTTTTTACATCCTGTTCCTTTAGCAACACAATAGCATCTGAGTAGCTCATCCATTTTATTTTATTTTTTTTAAGCAACTGGGGTTAAGTAACTTGCTTAAGGTTACACGGCCAGGTGTTTCTGGGTGGGTGCTAAGTGTCTGAGCCCGGTATTCGATCTCCAGGTCTTCTCAACACTGGAGCCGGTGCTCTTACTTGCTGTGCTACCTGGCTGCCCCCAGCTCATCCATTTTAAAGGTCTTTTTGGGGGTGTAAAAGTCAGGTTGAGTTCATGCAATAAGCCTGCTGCAGGTGATTTCAAGATCCAGTCTACTACATTACAAACCAAGTCTTCTACACAGTTTAGGAGATGCTTAAAAGTCAGGAATGGGAACTCAGCTTCAATGTGAGTGTACTCTGCTCTTAGTGTCCTGGATTGTTCTGCTCTGTATGACTGAGCAATACAAAAGACATGTCCTAAAGCTGGGAGGCAAGTCTCCAAATATAACTGTGATGGCTGAGTCAAAAATGCTTCTTCTCCAAAGTAGTCAAGTTTGAAAAGTGTGGAACCACCTTCCACATGTGTTTGTACTAATGTTGGAGGAGTGATTTCTTCAAAATATCCCCTATCAAAAAAAGTGATCTCTAAAGCATCTGGTAATCACTGAATGTGCTTTCAAATTTTGGACACGTTCTCTCCTTGGATCATCATGTGTCTATTATTAAGCGGGACATCTACAGCAGAATCTTCATTTATCAGGTTATAAGCTCCTCTAGCAGGGGATAAACTGATCAATTCACATTAGTCATGTTTCAGCTCATGGCCTCATGGTGCCTGCTTGCCTTCTGGCATAAGATTGAGCATTCCATATACCGCCACACTACTCTCTCTAGACAAGACCACTCCACTGACTGACACATTTCATCTGGCAAGACACATTGAAGTTATCCTGTACCATCTCTTAATATAAGAAACATTAACCTCTTCCCTTGCCTGCGTAAACTGTGGACCCAGCCAACTGTGGACCCATCACTCGTTGGCCTCGATGTGATTCTAAAGTACAAACCTTTACACATTTTGCCTCTGGAAGACTTGGATACTGTTTAATGATAATCTTCTTTGCTTCCTCTAGGTTTTTTTTCTCATCTTAAATTGTCTTCTGCCTCTTTTTTATCTCAGGATTCATTCTTCATTTGTTCCCTGTGCCATATTTTCTTAATGTTCTTCAGCTGTGATTTGGAAATAATATCCCATCTCTCATTTTCTTTTTGTGAATCCACATAAATGGTAGGAAATGACTCCTTTCCTGCTGTCATCAAAGCCTTTAGACCTGTTTTAAAAGGTTTCTTTTTTGTTCCATCACCAGTTGCATCACTCCCCTCTCGATCTGAGATGTAGAGTTCCCCCAGCCCGAGCCCCGCCACTCCGTGGGTCACCTCCAGAGCCATTTCAACACAGCTTTGGCAGCAGCGGCGGTAGCAGCATCCTTGAGAAATTCTTGAAGTCTCATCTCTAGATTCTTTTTTTTCAATCATGGCTTTAAAATGGTCCAATAATTTTTTTTTTATTTTTCTCTCCTGGATCTATTTTCCAGGTCAGTGTTATTTCCAATGAGATATCTCACATTGCTTTCTGCTTTTTCATTTGTTTGGATCTTTTTTATAGTATTTTGATTTCTCATAAAGTCATTAGCTTCCATTTGCTACAATTTAATTTTTAAGCAATTATTATCTTCAGTGACTTTTTAAAATTCCTTTTCCATTTGGGAAATTTGACTTTTTAAGGCATTCTTCTCCTCACTGTCTTTTTGGGCCTCTTTTGCCATTTGAGTTATTCAATTTTTTAAGTGTAATTTTCTTCAGTCAGGTTGCTGACTCTTTTTTCATGATTTTCTTGCATCATTCTCATTTCATTCCCAATTTTTCCTCTACTTCTCTTACTTGATTTTCAAAATCCTTCTGAAGTTCCTCCATGGCCTGTAACCAACTCATATTTTTTTTCTTGGAATCTTTTGATGCCTGAGACTTCATTGTCTTCCTCCTGTTACATGCTTTTATCTTCTTTGTCCCACCCAAAAGATTCTCTGCTCTGTTTGTGATTCCTCTGCTTTTTCATATTGCCAGTCAATTACTTTGCTTTTGAGCTATTTTCCAAGGGAACATTCCGTTTCCAGGAGAATTGTGTCCCAAATCCTAAGGCTTTCACAAATGTTGTCAGAGATCCGGGGGGGGGGGGGGGCAACCTCTAAACAGACACCACACTGATAAACCGGCCTTTCTCACCACCCAAGAAAGTGACCCATATTCCAGGAGGTCAAAGCAAATGTAATTACTCTCTGAATAATCGCTTGGTCTCCCTACAATCTGTAGGCCAGGGGCTAATGAGGCAGACATGTGCCAGTTGCTGTAGCTTCCATGGCTCCACCACCTCTTGCACTGGGGGCAGGGCTGTAGCACACCCTTCCTTTCAACAGAGTTCCAGACTGTCTTTTTACTTTCTTTTTGGTGCTTATAGGTTGAAAGTCTAGGAACCACCACAGCTGATGGTGATTCACTCTCCTGAAGTCTAATCTGGTCTCTGCTGCCTTCCTGGGGCTAAAACTGGGCAGCTCATATGGGACTGCTCTATCCTCCCACCTAGCTGTGATGAAACCTTCCAGTTGGTCTGACAGGCTACCTTCATTGGGAGATATTTTTTTTCTCTGTTGCTTTGTGGATTCTGTAGCTCTAAAATTTGTTTAGAGCCCTATTTCTTAGGTATTTTAGGTGGTTGTGGGGGGAAATAATGGAATTTCCTGCTTCTAATCCACCATCTTGTTTTCACCACACAATCCTTGGTGAATTCATTCAATTTCTGTTTTGCTCATTGGTTCTAAAATATCAAGGCAATATTCCTTAAGATTTTCTTATAGTATGATTTCTAGGTTCCTTTTTTGATCATAACTTTCAGGTAGTGCAATAATTTTTTTTTTGTTTTAATAATCTCTCCTGGTTCTCTTTTCCAGGTCAGTGGTTTTTCCAGTGAGATGTCTTACATTGATTTCTATTTTTTTTTCATTTGTTTGGATATGTTTTGTAGTATCTTGATTTCTCATAAAGTCATTTAGCTTCCATTTGCTACAATCTAATTTTTAAGGAATTATTTCCTCAGTGAATTTTTGAAATTCCTTTTCCATCTTAACATTTCTGTTTTTT